>NC_138785.1:67994475-68209475 GCF_965178545.1 Coloeus monedula
GCTCTGCTCTGCTGCTTTCTGTTTAGGGATTTTTCAAGTTCTTTGGTCTGGTGTCAAAATCCTGTTTAGATTCCCTTGTAGAGAATAACTGTCCAAAAAACCAGCTGTCCTTCCTGGTGCTGAGCATCACTAAGTCCTGCTCCATTTTCATTATGGCAGTAAGGAATATTCTATGACTTCTACCAGAAAGATCCAGTAGAACTGAGTTCTCTGATCCTCTTGTGTGGTGGCATGACCCACAGTCAGTACTACATAAAGACACTGAGCTGTTCTTGGGCTACTGTAGAAGCTGCTTTATACAAAACATTGCCTGACTAGGTAGGATTGGGATGTAGTGAGCCTGACATTTGCTGGATGTTGTAGCCATGGCATATCTGAGAGCCAGGGCTGAGAGTATCCAGCATCTGTGAAGCTGCGTGAACTCACTCAAACATCTGTGTCAACCTTTGCTCCCATGCACACAGGACCATCCTTCTGCCATCCAAACTGGCTCAGATGTGATCAACTCTTCTTAAGGCTCGTACTTGTATTTTTTTAGTGAATCTGTTTCTGCAATCAGTGACTGTGGTTTTTGAATCTTTAACATTACCATATTAAATTGAAATCCACTTAGCATAATTCTGGCTTTTTCTGTCTTAATACATATTCTGAAAAATATGAAGACCTCTGGGGAGCCATGAGACAAATCTCACAAGTAGCATGTATGGCAGTCAGCAGCTAGAGGATGGTGGCAAAAGGGTGAAAACTGCCCAAAAGGTCAGCTCCCAAGCAGGATTTGGGGAAATCTTTTTTTTTTCTTTGCTGCTGTCAGCAGTTTGATAGTCTGGAAGTTAGTGCCTTACAGCTATGGGTTAAAAAAAGCATGCTAGTGTACTTCAGGAGGGGATGCCAGAGTTTGAGGGGGAAGGAAGGAATGTCCTCTGCAACCTTTTTAGTGTATGCTCTAGGTCTATGAATAGTTCTCAATGCCCATCTCTTCCAATTATTAATTCCCTGAGCAGCACTATTTGTCAAGCTGATGTTCTTTAGGTGGCCTTTGGTTTCAGATGTCTGCTCAAGTACAAATGCTATTTTTTACTTCAGGTATAAGTCTACTGATACATGCTGGACCTTCCACTTTGGGATTTCCTCATGCACCTGTGAAATAACTTCAGTTAAGATGCTTGTTCTTCTGACTAGTGATGAAACCAACTGCCACTTACACAAAGCAAAAATCAATATACTGCCACATTCACTGCAAGTAATAGTAGCAATATGAGGTGTTTCTTTGTCCTGCAGAAACTAGTGGGAGTAGCAGGAACTGACCTAAATAGGAAGGCGATTCAAACTAGTGCTACAACATACTGTCTGCAGAGGGTAAAAAGTGACAGGTTTGGGACACTTTGAGTTTCTCATCTGTTTATCTAAAAACAAAACAAAACAACCTTTTTTTTGCTTTGATGTCTTACAGGAGATGTTGCAAATAGTACTGCTTTGGCTGCTGTCATGCTGGGGTGGTTTTTTCTTCTGTTGTGGTGAAGTCCTTCCCTTGCTGTGAAAGAGTTTTCATCATGCCTTCCATGGGGGATCATTTGATCTATATTCATTCAGACTGAGGTTCAAGTCCAGTTTTGTAATGATAATGTGGCTTGTAATGTATATTAGTGGGTTTACCTTTGGGTTACAGGAGAAATAACTTTATCCTTGAAGTTCATGTTTGGAAACTGTAAACCAAAGGATTACAGAGAGGAAATGAAGGCGGGGCAGGATGTTGAAATGCATTTTTTGCGAACAGTCGTATTTGTAATAACCTCTAATCTGTAAGAACAAACCTCAGTGGAACTGTTAGTGAACTATGAGTGCTGCTGTTAACTCCCTCTGCTTTAAAGCTCCTTCCCCTTCTACATGTCAGTTCCAGAGCAGTCATATTTAAATTCTTTAATGACTCATACCTACTTGGAGGGGTTTTTTTTCTGAAAAGGTTTTGTGTACACAGAGTAAGGCTACTTTCACCCTTCATTGGCAAGCTTGTGGTCAAAATATTTTTGTGTGATCTATTTAAATATGTCCTGATATTTATGATAAATTTGTTCTTGTGTAACACTCCCCACCCTGCTAGTTTCTCTTCCTCAACCTTCTTAGTTAGGCTTACATACTGTAGAAGCATCAATTTCCAAGAAGTAGTAACTGTCAGATGTATAGCCAGGCTGAAGTCTCTTGTTGAAAGTGATTGAACAGGTTCCTGGCCTTCAACATACTGTAAAAAGCAAGTGAATATAGCAGAAGTTGTTGTGGTTTGTTTTGTTGTTCTTCTAGGATTAGCACATGAGCACCAATCTAACATGGATTTTAATTGGAACTGGATTTTGTTGTTCATTCCCAGCATGGTTGGTTTATGATACAAAACTTCCATGAAGAAAAAAGGTTGTGAGTGATTTCTTAACTTACTCATAGCTGATTATATCACATGTCCTTATCAAGTGTGTGTTCCCTGGAGCTGGTTCTTTAGCTCTTCCTTCCAGCTGATCCTTCTGCAGTGTGCCTGCTTAGAGAAAGTTATTGCTGATGGTCCTTTTCTCCATGCTAAGTAAAACAGGCTCTGGTGAAGCAGATTGTGAGCCATCCCTACCTCTGACTACTATTTTTTGTTTGCTTTTATTCTCTCTCCTTTTATGGCTGTTTTGAGTTGGTGACTGCAGTCACTTGTTTTTCTTGTCCTGCACTGACCCTTCCAACTGATTAATTCCTTGTGATGCAGTTTGATAGTGTGACCTTGTGTTTTTCTATAAATGTGCCCATGATATCATTTCAATCAAGTTCATGAATATTCCAACCTTCCCTTATGTGGCTGATGTCACTCAGCTTTAACTCATGAAGTCTGTTAATATAATGTATTCTTTTGGGGCATATTTTTCCCATTTTTAAGCAGTCTTCAGATGCATTGTCACAAAGATGTATGTCCACCTCCATCTTTGTGCAGTTGTTTTGTGTTTCTGCTCTAGATGAGGGTCTCAGTATTGGTGCACTGTGTCTTGCAGAACTCATAAATGATGAGTTAGCTGGTCATGGAGGTAGATACAACATTAGAGTTGGGAGCAGGTTTTTGTGCCACACTTGAAGTAGATGTACCAGTGCTCTTAAGTACATGAAACTAGAAGAGATACATTTCTTAGAAAACTGTGTGATCATGAAGAAGAAAGAACTATTCTCTTCTGGACCTGTTTTCCTACATACTTTCCTGGAGTAAGCAATTGAGGTTCAATGCTTAGTTTATTTTTCTTGTAGGCATTGCAAGTTTGTTGCTAGTAGGGCTTTTAATACAGACTATAACATTTTATTCAAAGTGCTGTGTCATAGCATGGTTTTGAATAACTCACCCCTTTCCTTTTGGGATAAGGCATAACTTCCAAGACTAGTTGTCTCATGCTGCTGTTCTGGGCTCCCTTCGACTGAAGTGTGGTCACTCAGCTCCCTTGCCTGTCTTACTTATGGAAAAGTCCTTTAACCTGCTTTGATTATGTCAGTAAGGGTAGGTAGAATATGATATTAACTGTTGTGCTGAGTGGGGTGTGTGATTTCCTCACCTCTAAGGGGATGAAGATGTGCCAGGGCTGAGGTTTTTCTCTGGACCTATGTTCTGGTTTAGCTCTGTTTGGATGGTAGAAAGTGGGCATGTGCAATAAAACCAAACTAGTAATTCAGAGACAGTTCAGAGGCTTTTGAAAACTTTCTCAAGTCTCCACCCAAGAAACTTCCTGTGAGATCAGTGCACACAAGAAGATAAGAAAGTACTACTGGATTAGTAGAGAAGACTCATCTTCTGTGGGGTTTTTGATGTTCAGAAAGACTTTTTAAATTCAGTGTGGTGTACAAACATTAGAGAAAATAACTTGCTTCAAACTTGTATATGTAAGACTACTTGAGTGTAATGACTGCTGGGGATTTTGGGTGAAGGAAGAAAATTGGCTTACAACAAATGCAGCTGCAATCATGATATGAAATGAGCTTTTGTTGTGAAAATTACAAGGGTGAGGACTTGTATGTGTAGGGGAGAATTTCCATTTTGAAATAAGAATGGTTTAAGTTTGTAAAAAGCAAGAGGAATCTTCTCTGTTTGAGAAGAATTATCCAGGAATAGACAGTGCCTAGAAGCCTCTAAAATCTGGGGATTTTTTTGGTGCGGTTGAAGGGAGGGAGCAACAGGAAGGTTACGCAGTGCTGGTAGGCAGTCTTCTGGTGTGGATTTTGAGTGTTTCTAGAATCTGTGTGAGAATTTATCAGGATTTGAGAGGTTAAATGAATGAGGTTTTTACTGTGCATTTTGAAGCAAAGGATTGAAGAATTTTTGTTAAATGAAAAAAAAATTATGGCAGAAGTTAGTATGGTTACTTTCAGGTGAGTCTATTTAAAGAAAATCAGGACTAAATGAGAGGAATTTTCTTTCAAATTTTGCTAGTTTGAGTTGTCCAACTTTCTGTGCAAGCAGAGATGGAAAAATGAATTGTTTTAACCTGCTTTTCTTTAGGTCCTGGAGTCTTTGGTTTTCTTCGTTTTTGATTAATTCTCTAAATTGATTCATTTTTATTTATATAAATTATTCATTTATGTGTAGCAGAAGGAGCTGGTTTCAGATTTGCTTGTGAGATCAGGATTGAAAGTGTCAGTTTGGAGTGAAAAAACACTGCTTGTATTTGGGCAACACAGGATGAAGTTAGGACCTGTGTTGTTTTGATATCAGGAGGTGTGGCAGCCTTTTTTTCTAGGCGATTGGCTGTTGTCATGGTTATAGTTTCTCTGCACTGTTCCCAGTGTTGGAGATCCCACCACAGATTTTGAGGTTGCTTTGCCACGTGAACACATCTGCTATGTTGTGTATCTGACTTTCAGGAAAATACTTTGATCAGGCATCACCTGTCTGGTTTAAAAATGCAATTAAATAGTTCAAGTAAATATTTGCATTAGCTGGGAAATAAGGTGGTACCTTGGAGATTAGGTCTGTTATAATAATGAGGTGATAGAGAACAAAGTGCAGCTCCTGAACAGGAGTTCTTAGCTCTGAAGTGCAATAGAAAGTAATCAGGGATTAAATAAAGCTTCTAGTGCAAGTCATCAACAGGATAAGTAGATAGGTCCTTTTGTGTTAAACTTACATCTTTTGACATAGAAAAATTATCTTGCTGACAGTGTATTTTTGATAAACCTGTAGTGGCTAAAATGGTGCTCTGACTTTAACAATAAAATGGCAGAAATGTGGAGAGCCCAAGCCTTTTGGAGTCTGAGCTGCAGTACCCTGTGTGAAACAGAAGCCTGGGTGGTTTTCCATTAGTTGTTCTTGTTGCAATACTGGTGTGACACACTTCATCCGCCCAACAGCCTTTTTTAAGAATCTTGAACTTGCAGTAGTTAAAAAATAACTTGGTTCATTCAGTGCTCTGTGAAATGACTGTTCCATCGATCCGGATGTTTGCTTAACAGCACTTCCATTTTAACTGTCTTCCTATGCTTTTGAGAAAATAGCAAATGCATCCTCAGTTCTGAAGTGCAACTGTTTCTGCTTGCTGCCAGTACTGCTGAGCAGCAACAGTGTGCTGATAACTTCAGTAATGTGGCAACTTTGTAAACTTAAACCAAGTGACTGAATACTCAAGTACTCAAATTAGATATAGAAACTGATAAACTTATGTAAACTAAATTTCAATAACTGCTTTTTCAGGTGTAACTGAAACATTTTCAAGCTAATCTTGGCAGTTGATTTTTTTTTTTTTTGGTCCAAAAGAATATCTATGCTTCTAGGCATTATAAAGAAGTATGATAGGGGAAGCAAAAATGCAGAGTACTTTGGAAGCTGGGAAAGGAGAAAGGATCAACTCATTGAACTTTTTTGCAGATGTTTGAACAAATTTGTCTTTCTCTGCCCTAGGAGCATTGCTTCCAGCTGCATGAAATACAGTGTACTCATCTGACCTGTACTTGTGTTTAATTGAACTGTGCTTAATTAATGCAAGGTATATGGGATGATTTGACTAGGGTTATCTTCAGTCTGTCAAACATGTTTCTCCTGTAGTAGGGAAACACCCTCTGATTTTAATTTGAAAGCAGCACTTATATTTTTTCACATGAATTATTTTGTGGTATAACCAAAGGAAGCCTGGACTTTTAATTTTTTTTTCCTAATCATACCACTAGTTTGACAACTCATTACTTTGAGGGGACAAGTTGTAGCAAGGCCCCATGTATGAGTGAGTTGAGGCTTGCCTATGTAGCTCAGTTATCAAGTGAGAAGAGTGTGAAGTTTGAATGATAATGACTGTTCTAGAATAGCTGAATGCAGACACTCTTCTCTTAGTGTAGGGCCTCTTCCCAGCTCTTTGTATGTGCAAATCCTTAATTTCTGTTTTCCTCTAAAAAGGGAGAAGGGGCATATCTTGGCGTTTTGTGGATTGCAAAAACGAGCCCTCTTGCTCAGTCAGTGGAATGTTTTGAACATGAAGTATCTTCAGCACAAAAGTGTTTTCATGGTGTGTTTCAGTGGGATAAAATATTGTTATATTTTGGAGGCCTGTTAAATTTTTGACATTCACTATTTGCAATACCCTAGTGTTCCAGGTACCATTACATTGTCTGCCTTGATCAGAAATACCAGTGTTGAAATTCTACTTGCAGATTTTTTTGTATGTAACTATTTCATTTTCAAAAGGACATGATGTTCTAGTGCAATAGGAGAACAATATCCTGTGCCTGTCAGTGTAAGGGGAAGGAGAAGTGGTAGATCTCACTCTTGGGTAGATATTTAGGTCTGCACTAGAACCAAGGCCTGGCTCAGTGTGTCCTTTCTGGGGTCACTGGTGCCTGCTGTAGGTTGAGAGTCTCTTGTCCTTCCACCCTGCCCTCACCCAGGAAGGATGCACGTAGCAGGAGGCTGCAATACCACACTTACTAACATTTCTAGCTTCCTGCTAAGGAAACTGGCTTCCCTCAGCCAAGCCTTAGTAGTAAAACTGGAAGGCATATAGCCTGTGTGGTCCTTTTTCTCATGCAAGAGGTAGACTAGTTTGTCACACTCAAAAATTCCATATATGATTGCTTGGGCCACTAAAGGTTTTACAAATGCAGAGTTTAAAAGAGCCTTTGAGACCAGAGGTCAAGCAATTTAAGCTCTGCAAAGGTACTGTCCTTCTGGGAAAGGGTTTTGCATATTCCCAGTGTTCTTCAGGTGTGGCTTTTGATACTGTATGAGACTTTTTTTCCTTTGTCTAGTTATATTTTAACTATCTCAGTTTTCAGTTCTGTTTTACGTTGATCGGTGTGTGCTTTGCTTGTCTTCTAGACTAACTCACTTTACCAGTAAAGAGTAGGAGAACTTTGTGGTCTTGGCAGTACTGGAACAAGAATACTGTGGTGTAAATTGGTTAGCAGGACTGAAAGTTTTTTGAACTTCAGCTAATGCTGGGTAACTCCATTTCAGCTAATGTGTTAAAACTTGTCCCTTTTAAAAGATATATAAGGGTATTTAGGTCTGAAGTAGTAGGTTAAAATAAGTGATATGAAGTAGTGTTATGATGTACAAATAGTATGAAAGATCTTAAATGAGATCTTAAAACTCATATGACAGGTGCTTGTGGCTTAACTGTCATGTCCTATTTTGTAGAGCTTCAAGGTTATATGTAACTGCTGTAGTGTGTGCTGAGAGTGGCAGAAATCAGATGTGCTTGAAGCATAGTCAGCATAGAGCCTTGCTGAAATTCTTCATTAGTGCACAAAACCAAAATTGATCTAGAGGCTGAGATTCTCGATGTGTTACAAACCCCTAAAATAAAAACTTAGTGTGGGGGTTTTTCTCCCTTCTGTCCTTTCAGCATTTAGAGTTTACTTTGGTATAATAGCTTTCCTAGCAGGTTTGGTTTGTTTTGTTTTTGAGAATGTTATTCATCCTACTTGTTTTAAGAATACTTTCATGAATCAAAATACAAACTTGAAGGTTCCAGAGTGATTGTATGGTCCTGAAGTGCTCAATGGACAGGCCATTGTGTTAAGCATTTAATATTATTTTGATTGTGTAAGTCTTGTAACTTGAGTCTGTGTTACTATAGAACCAAAAATTGTTTTAAGTTGAATTTCCAGGGCTTGTTAAAATTGCATGTCCCAGAGCAATAAACTTGCTTTTTTCAATTTTGCAAAGCTCACGTAGTTGGCACACTAAGGTGAGTTTTCAGGGCATGCAAGTGAGCAGTTAGGTTGGTAAATGGCCCTTAAGCTTGTTAAATAAAGTACTTTGTGAGGTGAATAGGAATGTAATAATGGGATTTAATATGAACAGAAATACTTAACTTTGCAGTGAGGTGTGTTTAACTTCCAGACTCAGCTCAGACTTTTGACTGAAGTATATATATGTTCCATGTTGAAAAATACTATTTTCTGGTATTTGTATTTTAAGAGAACTGAATTCTTTCTCCTGTCCCCTCTCCTAGGGAGAGGACACCTCCTGGAAAGTTTGAATAACCAGATGAAGAAATAAGAATTTTTGTCCTTTCTGTTACTGAGCCTATGATTCTTTAACAGCAGAAAGCACAGACCCTGAGTAGATAGGCAGTAATTAGTAATCTTGAATGGCTTCAGTATACTGGAAGGAACTTAATTGATCCCCATCTTTTGAGACACTAATAATAAATCCTTAATTGAGATCCAAACCGTCTGGTTGTTTCCATATCCCTTAGAAAAAAGCCTGGTTTAAATTCATCTTATCTTACTTCTGCTCTGTGGTGGTTGAGCTTTGCAGGAGGTGTCCTCTCCCAGCAAGAGTGGGCAAGCAGAAAGAATTCAGTTTTAAGAGAAATGGGTCCTCAAGTCAATGGGGTGCCTACATGTCAAGTGTAGTGTTTTTGTTGCATCTTGTAGTGATAGTGTGATTCAAAAGCAATTAGATTAAACTTTAGGCTGTGGTTAATCTGGTAAATGTTATTCTCTTGTTTGATGGGGGTAGGAGAAAACCTTTGTAAGGTGTACTTGCAATACCTGAAGCATGTATCCCCTTCTTATATCTTAACAACTAAAGAACTGGATTCCCACCTGTAGCTTGAGTCAAGTATAATTTGAACTCATTCAGGTGGCCTTAATGCATCTGTAGTAGACATAAGCCAGCATGTGCTTGTGTAAATACAGCAATTGTAGAAAATGGTGAACTGTTGGAAATGGTCAAGGAATTCTGTGTACATGTCACCTTAAAATGTTTCTACTAGGAGCAAGGGTGATACCACTCCAAATCAGGATTTGACACCACATAAGTTAATGTGAGTGACCTTGTAGGCTAGTATTGATATGTTTGTTCTAACTAGTGTCAGGAGACAAGGATTTGTTTGTGGCTGCTTACAGAGCACATACACAGTTTAATTATATATTTTTATATAAAAAGGCCTTTCTGTACCTTTTTCACTCTACTCTGCCATCGGAGGCCTTGACATGGAAACATGTTGCTGAATAATGATCATCATGAGAACTGAAGTAATACTGTTCAAAATGCTAAGTAGTGGTAACAAACTTACTGAGGTTAAAAAAAATACATTTATTGTATGACTTTTTTTAAAAAAAAGTCATTTTGTTCAAACTACTTCAATGCTTTTGGAGCATTATTTTTAAAATTGGAGGTTCAAAATAGATAAGCCCAGACCTCACCTACAGATTAGCTACTTAAGTAGGATAAAATACAGATTTCCCAATGGTTCCTGTTTTTTGCCAATATATAATTTGATACAGTTAGAACCAGCTGTAGTTCAGTTTAACATAGGCTTGCTATGTAAGAATATCGACAGAGAGGGTTTCAGCGTTGGAGCTGTGAATCACAATTGCTCAGATCCCTTACAGTCATTGGGGTGGAGGGGAGAGATCTGTGAATGAATTAGGATATAAATGGAGTTTGTACTGATTTTTCTGACTTGCCACGGTTCCTTTCACTGGCACCCAGCCACCTCTCAAATGGGTATGGACTTGAGAGTTAATCACAAAGTCCTTTCTTTGTGATCACTGATTTTTAAGGACAGATAACTGTTGTCTTTCCATGACCATCTGGTGTGTAAGGGAAGGGTCAATGGGCAGATCCTAGCAAGCCTGGTCCTGGATCTTTTTGCCATCATCTTCTCCAGTTGCTTTCTGAGACTGTGATTCATCTGTCGCTGTAGTCCTGTTTGAGTGCAGAATCATTCTAAACATGCATGTGTAGTAGCTAATAAGGTATCAGCTTTGAAAAAGGAATCAGGTAGGTTATACCTTCCAGATCTTTACAAAAATGTATATTTATGTGCAAACAAGTGAGCATCCTTGCCCCCATGAAAGTTGGATGCTTTGCTATAAGGCTCACAACAAGCTGCATTTTTGAAGATTTCCAGATCCTCTAATTATATTCCTGCTTAATCACCAGTATTAGTTTGCTCTCATGTTGTAATATATTTGCAGGTTATGCAACAGCCTTAGGGAATTGAACTACAAGTTGTGATCTCAGTTTTTACTCTTAAACATACTTGGCAATAAATCTTAAATTTATTGCGACATTTACTGTATGCGCTGGCTTTTGTCCATGTGCTCTGTGTGGCCACTCGAAGTACTGCAGACTGACTCTGTCCTTTGAACGGCTTTTATTGAGCGCTCTCAGTTGAGGCAGACTGTCCTCTGAGAGGTGTCCTCTCCAAGCAGCACAGATTTGGAGCTTTTTTCCCTGGAGAGGGACAGACCACTTGTCACATCATTTGGGAGCTTTGGCAGATGGGACACAGTGGTTGCTGCTGGGGCGTGTGGAGACGCCTCTCACCAGGAGCAGACTTCCCCCTGGCTCTGATCCTGGGAATGGCCTTGTCTGCATGTTGTGCTGCCAAGGAGCCTTTCCATGTACCTGGCAGTTTGTTGTACTTGCTGTGGGAAGTGCTGTGCCCTGTTTCCTCCACTGGAAATAAAAAAAAAAAAAAAAATGCAGTGAAGTGGAAGGAAACATCCCAGAGGCTGCTGGGTGGGCAGCACTGTTACATTTCCTTCACACTGAACTTACTCTTGCATAATACCAGTGCCAAATGAATGTTGTATTAATACTGATTGCTTGAATATTTCAAAGCCCTCAAGACTTTGTTGGAACCCATTATAGTGGTGGCTGTGCATTTCTGTTGTGCATTTGTAGAATTTAATTTTGACCTATGTACTACATGCTGGGAATGATTGTGGTTTTTTGCTGTATGCAGTTGGCTTCCCAGGAGTGCTTGACCTGTGCTGCAAGACCTAGGAAACCAGCTTGCAACCCTTATTGCTGCTGCCCCTTGTAATGACTAAGAACTCCATGGGTTCATATTTTACAGGAGTTTTCTGCTTTGCTCTACATTAAAAGTTCTTAATCTGACACAGTTAGCAGTGAAACTTTGAATATTTATGCTATTTGGGTAAAAACAAAACTTCTGTGAGCCAGGAGGGTAAGATGAATATATTGCTGCTATCAAGTGCATTTCTGATAACTTAATCAGCATGAAGTACCCAAAGCTTTACTTCTGTCAGAGTTCAAGGAACCAGCAATTCACTCTCTCTTCTCATGCTGCAGAGGCCACCAGTGTTGTCACATACTAAAAGCAGAATATCAATGTAAACTTGAAGAGGTAATTTAAGGTTTGGGGGAGCTTTTGAGTTGGGTAGCAGCTGCAGCTTGAAACTCATCTCTGAAACAAGGTGCTTGCAGCAGCTGCTTATGATTTGTCTCCCCCTCTAACAGCAGCCTGGCCTGACAGAATGTACTTGTGACAAAAAAAAAAAAGAAAATCTGTGTGTTTAATGAGGGTGAAACTTGGCAACTGTGGCCCAGAAATGGCCCAGAAAAGCACTGCCAGGAGTTCTGAACCACTTTTCAGATGGCTCAATGCAGTTAATGATCAGTTGTTTCTTTCCAGATAGTAACCTCCTTTTTGTGAAACACATTGCCCCTTACATTAAATATATCTGCTCAGTTCTGTCAAGACAACATACAGTGTTACATCAGCCCAAGTCTGTCTTTAGTCAGCAGGTTTGACTTCCAGAACATGATTAGGAGGATTGCTGCACAATAAATATTCCAAGTGATCCTAACTTATGCTTCAGTTTAGACTCTGTGGATTCTTTTAAATGGGCAAGGAAGAGGGAGCTGGATAAAAGTATGCCCTTGCCTAAGCAAGGGAGCAAACTAGAAAAACAGATGGTGCTAAAAATAGTTTATTACCAAGGTCTAAATATGGCTCTGTGATTCCCCCCCACCCCTCTTGTAAATAATGTAGCTATAAATCCTGCTAGGTATCAATAAGTATTGAATTAAGTCCAAACTGCTGAGTGTTACAGAACCTTTTGGCAACTTTCCAAGCTTGGTGGTGTTCTTCATTCACAGATCAACATTTAATTCCTTCAGGGGAAACCTGAAGAATTCATCCTCTTTGAATGGAAACATAGATGCAGGGAGCTTGAATGAGTAGCTCCAGGCTCAGGCATCCCATTGCAATGGAAGGGGAGCCGTGCTTGATGAGTTCCTGCTAGGTCGCAGCCAGGATGAATCTCCTCCTTTCTTTTCTGCAACGCATGAACAATCAAAGGCTCCTTTTTTATCTATTGTTGCCGTGGAGGGCGTCCATTTAAAGTTCAAATTCCAGCAGGCTTGGGAAGAAGGAAAGGAGATAGGAGTAGGCTGGGCTGGGAGATGATAGGCAAGCGTCAAAAGTGAGCTGAAGACAAGCCAGCACTTTGTCCTGTGACAGGACAGACCAGGCTGGGGGTACTTGGTTTTGAATGGGTGCCTGGAAGTTTTTTGGAGCAGTGAATGAAACGCTGCTGAGGTAGCAGGCACAGAGAGCATCTGGCGTTTTGCTTTCTTTGCCTCGGCAGAGTGGGTCACAATGTGAAATTAGGCCCGAAATGGCATTTAATGAAGTGAGCCCTTGTGCTGGAGGTGCCCTGTGCTCTGACAGTGAGGGAGTATAAGCCCTCTCCCTGAGGAGAGTGAAGAAAAGGAAATCTCATTAAGGATGGAGGTTTTCCCCCTCTTTTGTGAATGGATTCTGTAACAAATGTCTTGCAGATACCCAGAGCTGCTCAGCACTGTGTTGCTTTGCCATACCTGCAGTCAGCTTTGTGTGTATATTTATGGTACTTTTCTGTAAGCACTGTGCTAAGAAGAAGAGGAGGCAGCTTAATATCTGCTGCAGAGATGCTTTTCCTTTCTGGCAAGTTCCTGTATGTACAATAAGTATATGTTGCTGAAAGAGCTAATGAGTACCAGACCAGCTGCATTTGACATTATAAGAAAGGGGCCATCTATTGAATCACATGTCAGGTTTCAGCCAGCTGTGGATATTTCTTTTTTAATTATTACTTATCCCATCAGAAAATTGGATTATGCTTAAATTATTGGTGATGTTGTTTCAAAAACAATACAATACTGAGTTTAGAGCTATGATTTAGTGTTAAATATAGAGTACTTGTAGTTAATGTGCCTAAGCTGCACCAGAGGGTTTAAAGAGAGGTGAGAGCACTTTTCTCAGGTTTTACCATCTGGGTTTTGGCAGGTGGCAGGGGATTAAGTTATTTTTTTCCCTTGCTCTAAATTGCAAAAGATGATGGCTAGCAGAAGTGTTGAGTAATGTTTCGTCTTTGATACAGGAACTTTCCCCAGATTTTTTTGGCAAAAAATAAAATCCCAGTGTAATCTTCTAAAATTTATTAGAAAAAGAAGTTGTATGTCTTTGACTTTAACTCAGGGTAATTTGGGGAGAGGGTTCTTTAAGTATGCAGTATTTTTTTAATAACATGTTAATGAAATTAATAGATTAGTACGTTTTTATGGTACCTGAATGCAAGGACTTAACTCTCAAACTAGACTTTGTTCTTCCATACTCTGTTATCTGTTGTGAAACTTCCTTGCTTTTTGACAGTCACTTTCTGACTTGATGCATCATCATCATCATCTAAAAGAGACCTTAAACCAAGTTGATTCACCTGAGGCTTTTCTCTGCAGAGAGGTTTATTAAAATCACTTGGAAAAGTGGAAGGTTTAACTGTCACTTTGTCTTTTGTTAGTCTTGCGTTGTGTAGATCAATTCCTGCTGCATCTATGCACTGGTGCATATGTGTGATAAAAGCAGAACAGATATCTCAGGACTGTGAAAATGAACTGATGGGAATTTCTCTACATCACTTAGTGATGTCAATTCTTCCATTAGGATGGGAAATACTGACTTGTTTACATGCTTTTTCGAGTACATACAAATTGAAGGGAAGTTTGTTCTGTTCTTAAGTTGCTGTTAGGTGCAACTTTTAATGGAATATAGTTAATAAGGTGATGTTTTCTGCATAAGTGATCTGGGAGGTGATGGTTTAGTGTTAAGGTGAGCTGCAGATAATCAAATAGCTCATCTGTTCCTATACTTGGAAGTACTCATTTATTTTTATGCTGATGATGACATGTGCTTTGCAATAAAACTTAAGTATTAGCAGAAAAGGAAATTTAAATAAATGAGATTTCTGATGAGTTACTTGATTTCAGTTTTCTTTATAGTAATAACCATGTGACTAAAACTTAGAAAGCCTTCATAGTATACTAGGAAGTTTGCAAGCTGGGGTAACATAAACAAATGCTCATATTCAAAATAAAGCACGTGTAATAATTGAATGCAGTTTTTTGAATGTTTCAGCTTTTTCATGCAAACTCTGGGTTTACCGCACAATAGAGGAAAACTGAGGCCGTACAATGAGAGGTTGAGCTCAGTTTTAGTGTTACTTCAATGTTTTAGGAATCTCAGTGCTGACTCTGTCTTACACTAGCTGTGTATACTTTGCTTCTCCTCTGACTTGGTTTGATGTATTTTAAAACATCTATTGCGCTGAAGGATAAAGGACCACATATATGGTTTCCTGGCTTTTAAAAAAACATAGAGAGCCTCAACTGCTGACATGTTGTCAGCTTTGGTATTTGAACCAATAAACAAACTTGTCTGAAATGTATTTATCAAGCAGGAGCTTTAGTACAAGTTGAGTTAGTATTAAAAATGTATAGCAGTCCTGTCACTTAATGTCAGGAACACTTCCTGAACCACATTATTTCAAAAATAGATAGTCCAAAATCAGATACCAAGGTAGAAAATGCAGTCCATGCACCATTCACCTTCAATCTCTGGTACTAATTCTGTTGTTCTTAAACAAATGCATTGTGTTCAACTTAACTTGGCCCTGGAAATAATTAGTGGTAAAGGTTCACCTACAATTTGAATTAATGCTCCTGGAAGAACTTACTGTTAAACTGTGGGTTTTGCATTGAGCTGAGCAAAAGATTCATAGTAGCACTTGTGCTTTGTGTGTCTGTGCCCATGTGTGCCTCTGTGCACTTCCATAGCAAGATCTTAAGGCTTTGTTTTGGACAAGTATTTCTGTAGTGGAAAATTGGTCTGAAGAAGGGGGAACTGTTCCCAAGCTGATGGGGTAGTTTTCCCTTTTTTTCCCTCATCCCCCTTCCCTGGCAGAAGTGAACTTTATGGCCCAATTATAGAATCCCTTAAAATGCTAGTTATGATGGAGTGCTAGCATAACCCAATAATATAGGTGAGTCTGACATCTGTCAGTAACTAATGAGGGCAGCATTGGAATCAGGATTTGGGGTTTACTTTTCTAATTTCTCTTAAGTTTGACCCATCATATCAACTTAATATTGGGCCTGAGGATTAAAAAAAAAAAAAGAGAACGTGCAGGAATTTTAAGAGAAGTAGGTATGTGGATGTGTGCTGCAGCAATTGGTGCATATGTGATTCAGTTGTTAAAGTAATTGTTTGCAGCTCATAGCAAAGTCATGAAGGAATAAGACCTTGGCTAAACTGCTCAGGAATAGAACTTCTCTATAAAAATAGATGACACATAAATGGCAGGAAATGAAGCCAATATGGTCATGTTTTGAAGCCACAAGGGTCAAATCCTGTCCTGTGTTACTCTGGTGCATAATCAGTTAAGTTAAACCTTGTTACTTGAGAGCAGAGTTTGGCATGGCAAAGCAAACTTTGAAATGTCACTGATTATTTGGAGTTTTGTGGAAGCACAGCTACAGCTTTTTCTCTTCTTATCTAAGTGTATCTGGTTAGAAACTGAGAAACTTATTAAAACTCCTGGGGTTGGAGTTAACTTTTTTGTTTATGTTGTTTCAGAGCTGATTGTAGTCTGTTAATTCTTCTGTCAGAGGAATAATACATCAGAAGGCTTTGACTACCCAGGGTGGTCTTTGTTTTTGGATCCTGAATGCTGAACACTGAGAGATGGTACTGCAAGCAATCATAGTCTTGTTAAGCAGTTTTCTTGTGCTGCTCCTTTTGTGCCTGTTTCTGTTCAGGGATGTGTGTGTAGCTCATGTTAATGATGTGTACGTGCCTTCTTATTTCCCAGTCTAAAATGTGGAAAAATAGATGCATCTTTCATCTGTATTAATTAGATAAGGTTTAAATTAAGTCTTCATAAAATTTTGTCATATTACTAATGAAGAGGGTAATAAGCAGTTTAAGTTGTTTCTTGCTTCCATAGCCTGTTTCCTTTCTGAAAGGAAAGGTAATAGTTCTTGAATAGGAAAAGAGGGAATGACTCTGGCAAAGCATGAATCATTTCTGCTGGGAGAGAGCATGTGCTTACACTGTTTCCCTCTGTGTCCTCCTACCACAAAACCAGATGTGTTTATCATCCCTGTATGCACACAAGTGGTGCATCTGTTTGTTCATCACACCATTGCTCATTAGTGCTGTTGGCTGATTGGATTTGCCAGACTGAAGCCCCTCGAGCTTATGCAGGTCAAGCACAGTAGAGGCCCAACTCCACATTGTCTAGCTCTTCCGTCTATCCATAAGGTGAATAAATTCACTATCCATAACAGAGATGTGCTTAGGGTCAAGCAGCGAGTAGGAAAATAATCTGGATGAAGGGGTGCAAAGACAGTGTTTACCTTAAGGCAGAAAAGCTTCTGTGGTACTGCAGAGACCCCTGACTGCAGCTGTTGCTGAAGCAAGACCAGAGCAAGAACCATCTTCCAGGCCCTTTCCCTGTTCTTTCACTGCCCTTTTGAATCATTTTTTTGTGAGGTGCTTCTTTGCCTTTGAAGAAACCTCTGCTTTAATGCATCGGTGCGTTTCAGATGAGTGCTGCTGCTGTATCTGGTAATTGTCCTGTTTGGCCCAAGCCTTGTGCTGCGTTAGGCAGCTGAACAAAGCAATGTCACTGTTTCACTTTGGCACTGTATTGATTATCAGCCAGTTCAGAAGAGTTAAATCCACTGTGTGAGCCCCCTCTGTTGTAGCTAATGGCATAATTCATAGCATCTGGAGGTGCTTACTGGACTGGTCCTAAGAATAGCTGAAACTTTCTCTGCTTAATTACATGCAGGTGAAATAGGTAGGCCTGATGTTTGTAGAGTGTAATTCCACATTCTTACAATAAAAGCTTGCATGATTTATGCTTACTCAGACAGGGAAGGTAAAAGGTTGAGGTTCACAAATCCACTGAATTAGAAAATCTAAGAGGCTAACATCTTGATTAAAATTCCATACTGTAAACTTTTAAAAATGTGGTTTAATGTTGATCTGGGCATTATAAAAGGGGAAAATGGCTATATATGTTCACCCTCTTCATGTTAGCACTAGTGTTGAATCATATTCTTGACTGTATTACATTAAGTACTGCATTAACTCACTTAGCTTTCAATTTGTCTTTAAAAGCAACGAAACTTAACCCCTGAGATGAATGGTCCTGAACTTGTAAAAGCTGCTAAACCCCAGCACTGGGTTTCCTGCACTGAATTGTCCCTATCAGACCAACATTTCATTTTTAAAGGAATGACAGTAGTGGTTTGGCTGAGTAAATTCAGTTTAAACTCTTCTAGACTGACAAACTTTTCTTTAATCTGCTTAAATTCCTTAGTTTATTATGTTACATAATGTTGGAACTTCACTGAGTGCATGTAGTCTGTAAGCACATGAGGGGAGAGCTGTGTTCGCTCTGAGGGGGGCTGGGGATGCTCTCAGTTGTTCAGATCACTAAAAGGAAAAGATGCTTTGTTTGAGAGGATATTTAGTTTGAGTGTGAAATTTAATATCCTATGTGCAGTGTCCATAATGAATCATTTTTTTTGTCTGAGTTTGGGGCAAGGGGAAGCAGGCTTTTAGGTTGAACTCAATCTGTGGTATTGGTAATCTCTGATGTATTTGGGATCTGCCATGCCTCCAACTTGGCTGTTTGGATTGTGGTGTGATAGCAGTGATGTTAATTGGGTCTTACAAGTTTCCTGGCTAGGTGAGTAGGCTGCTTTACAGCTCTGAAGTCTGCAGTGCCTGAGTTCTGAAATCACCTCAGCATTGCTGGGGACTCTGTATGAGTGCAGTGGTGCTCAGTCAGGGAACTGGACCCCCATTTCCCTTCCTGTCCCCCAGTTTTTGTGCATTTTATTTTTCTCACTTGGAGACTTACCTCACACATTGAGCAGCCTTGTATTCTGGCATAACTGAGTATAATTAGATAAATTCAGCGTTTTGCTTAAATATTTCTTTAAGTCATTATTTTTTTCAACTAATAGCACTAAATAAAAACCCAAATTAAATCACAGGTTCTTGCAGCTTATAAACAAAACTTACAAGGATACTGTGGCACAATTTAGAATATGAGCATAAATATCTAGGCCAATAAATAGATCAACTTTCATGGTAGACTACACCAGAAAACTGCACGCTTAAATCTGGAACAGTCTGGCTAGTGGGAGATGAAAGCCTATTACATCATGATGCTGTTTAGCATCTGATGTGAAATGAGTTGATGGCAGTTCCCTTCCCTTCCTGGGCACCTACATCTGAAAAATTGAAATAATCTTTGAAGATACAGCAGAGACAAAGCACTGAACAATTGTCATTTCAAGTCGTAGCCATATTGCTTGTATTGCTGTCAGCTTGTATTGATTTTTAACTGGGTCTCTGGCATTGCAAATAGAGTTTCACCTTATTTGACTACAAGAATTGCAGCAGTAATTCTTTCTCTGCTGAAAGGAATGGTTATTATAGTTTAGTGTCTAATTACATGGCAGAATGTTAGAGGCTGTTTGCTTGTTCTCATTCATATCCAGTATTCCAGGGTTTTTTTCTGATTCCTAGCTATAGATGATGACATAAAAGTTGCCTTTTTAACATATAAAAGTACAGTCAGATTTCCAGGAAAATGAGGGATACCTGCAGAGCTACAGAAAGAGAAGAGCATCTTTGGTTCCAAAGTCAGTTTCATCAGAGATTTGATTTTGCCTGTGAAGCTGTCAGGAATTTTCTTGGGATTTGATTGTTTCCACATAATACATAAATAGAAATGTTTTTGTTCACTACTTGTTTTTTAACTTGGTGCAAGAACAAAAATTACATCTCTCTTGATTTACTTCAAATGCATAACCTAAAAATCTTCAGGACCTGATGTATTTTCCTAGACACTTGAATTCTAAAATTTAATGTATTGCTACACCTTTTAATTTCTTGTTTGAACAGGGAGAAATTCTTTCCCACTAAGCTTTGGGTTTTAACTTTTAGTGCATTAGCAAACCTCAAGCACATAACATCCTGGAGAATACTGTATTGTTTTCCTCCTGTCAGCACCACTTTGTACCAGTGAAGCAACATTTCTACTCAGCTGCAAGTTACTTGAAAGCAAAGGTTATCTGCAAACACTGGAGTGTTCCCTGAATGCTCAGTGCAATTCAAGACAGAAAAGTCAGAGTCAAATGTCAAGAGATTTACGTTACAGAAAGATTAATAGTTTGTTAAATAAACACAGCATTTTTTCTTGCTATTTTGCACTTTATGCATAGTAGAAGATGCAGGGGTCAGGACTGATGGGATATTTTTTAATCTATACAACCAGTTGACATTTCTAATCATTTGCAGTAGACACTGCACATATCTCCAACTTAAATTGTCACAGGTGAAGGTATTAATATAAGTAATTAGGTACATGAAGTGAAAATTCAGTTTACAGGGAGGGACACCGTTCACATCTGTGTGGTTGGATGTGATGTCAGCCAGGTGATGGTTTGTTCTCAGTGTGACTGTGAGCTGCTCAGCACCAGGCTTTTGTGTCAGTTCTTACAAAGTCCCTCCTTAGGCCTCCCTTTTAGCTTCACTGAATGGAGTCTCTCCAAATAATGAATTTGTACCATGGTTAGATTTTGTTGTTGCCGAGACTCGACTGTGACCTCTTTGGGGACAGGTTGGTGTCTGAGATATGAACACATCGTGCTGTTTGTGGTGCTTCTGATCTGAAGCTTAACTATGAGTTACCATCAGTGAAGGCATTTGTTTTTCAGCCAGTCTCACTAACCTACAGGAAACACAAGTCAAGGAAGTGAAGTAAGGACCCATGAAGCTCTCAAGGGAGAAGTGCAGCCCATCTAACTTGCCCCATCTCCATCAACTGGCTAGATACAGGGAAGGAACAAAAAGGCCACATGTTGCTCCATGCTTGGGTTCTGCTACTTCAGTGTTTTACTCCTGGATTAGATGCTGATACTCCAGGAAATTCCAGAATCTCCTCATGAGGACTACTGTACCAGCCACATGTTTCATATATCTGGTAGAGGGACCTTAACAGTCAAGAAATCCTGTGTGCCAGTCTTAAAGCAGCATCTCTTGTGCCATCATAGGCAGAAGTTGCAGGATGGGACAGGAAGCAAGCCAGATAACCAGTCTGATTATCCTGATAAATTCCCTCTCTTCCTAAGCCTGTGACTTCAGGGAGCAGCCCATCCTGTGGTGGGAACAGGTGCTGAGAAAGCAGTAGGATGGGCTCAGAGCTCCTGGTGGTTTCGGGCTTCCTCTGCTCCTCACTGTGCCAGCTGCTGCAGCTGCACCTCTTCAGAGCAGCTGGATCTTCACTCCCACTCTAAGCTGAGGGGTGGACTTGGAGGATGATGGGGGGCTTGGGGGAGAAGCATGAGAACTGCTGTTCCCATTATACACTAGGTTTTCATGCACATAAATGTCTTATTTTTTCCCTTGACTACTGTAGCAAATGCTCTAGTTTTGTTAGTAAAACAAAAACAACCTTTTTATTGCTTCTTATATTTGGAAAGTGATGTATTACGGGTTTCTGAGCTGAAGGTTTAGTAAAGAGTACAGACATTAGCTTCCTTTCAAGCTGCTCTGGGCCTTTCTTGTTTGCTTTGTATGGCAAGGGTCTAGAGAGATTTCTTTTATTTCCTTCCCTGCCATTGTTTTTGGTACAAAGTTGGGGTTTTTTTCTTAATATTCAGACATTTTATTGCCTCACTTCTTTTAAAACTCTGAGGTTCTTTTTTTTTTCTCCTTTTTTTCCATCACACAAAAGAATACTTTTAGCTGATTGAGTTCTATCCATTGCCAACTGTGGACTCTTTTGTCTTGCTAGTCCAGCATCCTTTATAAAATGAGGACCATTGAGCAAGTACTCGCAGGCTCCCCACTGAGCACAATTGTGCTTGGAAGGTGTGGTACTGTACCAGTGTAACATGGAAAGCTGCAGTTCAGAGGGCTTGAATGCATTGCAATTTCTACCTTTTGCTTTGTGAAAGGAGCGGGATTGTGCTGTGAGATAATAAATCCACCTATTTTTAGTTTGGTGAGGTTGTGACAAGTGGGTGAACAAAGAACCAGTTGAATGCACTTGCTGTTGTGTTGAAACTGGCTAAAAGTTCCCATTCAAGTGGTTTCAGCACAGTACAGCTAACAGGCAATTTTCCATTTATGTACACAAACCTTCTAGAAAGACAGCTGTGTGGTTGGATTAATTTCTAGCAGTAAATTGAATAAAAGATATTTTGAAGGGGGACTCGGGAATTCCTTTCTGAAACACTGAAAGCAGAACTTTGAAAGCTTTTCTTTATTTGGTCCCTTTCCTTCCCCGTACCTACTATAAATTTAAAGAACTGAAAATATTGTCCCCTATATGGAGATAGAACACATCTTGTTGTGTTTTCCAAAGGAATGAGATAGATTTAGGATTAAAATATACTTAAACATTTTTTACTTTAAAAATATACTGGTTTGCTCTTAAGTAAACATGAGTGAAATTTGTACCTGTTAGTCATAGAAAGAAACTCAAATGTTTCTACTTGAATAAGCTGTGAGCTATACAGAAGCATTTTGAAAAGAGGAATGTATATTATACCACAGCTGTTTTCATAGGCAAGTGAAAATTGAAAGTAGAAATCTTTTTGATCATGCAGGGTTATTTATCTTGTTGGTGTTAGTCACATGCAAAATTGGATATGGGTTTTAACCATGGCTAGCAAAGACTTTGAATTCCTCCTGACAAACTATGACCAGCAGTAATTTTTTTTCTGAGAGCTGACCTTAGAATGCAGGCCTTGAAGTTACATAAATCAGCTTCTAAATGAGGTCTTGTTTGTCTGTTCAAAGAAACTAGATTATCCCTTATACGTTTCCGGCCAGAAAGATCCATAACTTGTTAACTAATCATCTAATATGTGTTGTTTGAAAGCTGTTTGAGCAGGAGAAGAGCAGAACAAACCTCTGATCAGTAGAGAAATGTGTTGCATTGATGTGTTAAATGTGGTGCAGGCTCAGGGAATGCTGCTGCAGTGCCTTCCCTGTGGAGGGGTACCAGTGATGGGGACCACCATCCCATCCCAGTGCTTCTGATCACCTCAGCCTGCCTGTGCTGTGACTGAGCTCCAAAGCTTGGGTGCTCTGCTTTTTACCTTTACCTGAGCTTTCCCTCCAGTGAGCTTTCTGTGTAGATTTGATGTAGGTGTGTCCAAGGAACTGTGTGACCTTGCAGCATGGCAGTGGGGTTGTCTGCAAGGTGTTCCATATGTGAGGATCAGGTTAATCACCTCCCTGTAGTGAGGTTTCCTCTTTTAACCAGCTGTATACAGACAAACCTAATTCAAATTTCTTCTGAATTTGTGAAGTTTTGTTTAAAAAATACCCAAGGATAAGCCCCTTATGCGGGTGCTGATGTGCGTTGGTGAAGTAGGAACCATTACCCTGTGCTCTGGAAGAGCATCTGGAATACAGCATACTAGGAATGTTGCAATATTCCCGTTTCAAATAAATATAAAATACTTAAGAAATGACAAATTGGGGGAGGAAGCTGGAAATGGGTGTGAAAGTTGGTCTTGTTCCCTGTGGATCTCCTTGTAATACAATGATTGCTGTGTGAGAGACTGGAGTCACTTAACCAGTGAGAGACTGAAAATCAGTGTTATTCTGTCTTGCACCACCTCTGAGAGGAGCCCTGGCTATTTCACCTTCCTCTCACTGGGTGCTCCTATGAGGCACAGTTTGGAAGTTTCTCACTTGTTAAAATCTAAGTTCTGCTCTCTGTATATTTGTTTTTTATTTTCTTAAGTGCTGTCTTTGGATTCTAGCCAAGGATCCCTTACAGCTCCATGAGGAGCTTAGGCATTTTTCCTTTATCTGTGGGACAGAGGTAGCACATTTACTGAGTGTTTCTTTTCTTTTGCCTTTGTATAAATAAAGATGAGTGCCCCTCTGGTTTTAATATCCTTTGAATTTAAATAGAATTGCTCCAGAGCTCTTGTTCAGACAGTACCCAACTGAAAGACAAACTAAGCTGACTCTGGAGCAAGATGCTCCTAGTAGAGGCTTGGGTTTCTTCTGTTTGAGATTACCCAAATGTGCCAGTTGTCCTGACAGTCTCACTGAGGTGATGCCTGAGGGCTCATTGTCTGCAGGGGAAATTAATTGACCAGGCTGCAGTGCAGCTGTCTGACCTAAATGCTGGTGTTACCAAATGCTCTGCACTGGATTTGCCAGAAACCCAATACAGCAAACTGGGTGGGTGTCTCTGCTTCCTCATGTAGTTGACCAAAGGTAGGTTTTGGAACTTCCTGCACAAAAAAGGGGACTGTTTTTCTCACAAATGGGAATCAGTATAGCCAAAATATCTTTGCAAAACCTGACTGTTGTAAGTAAATACCATTCTTCCTCTTTCTTCGTGCCTCTCATTTCCAGGATTACTTTAAACACGTGGCACTCTTGAGTACATAGACTCAAACCATTCAACAATGTAAGGAATTTGTTCTGTTCCTCCTGTCCAGTCATGGTTAATATAGTCATGGTTTTATCTTTTTTTTTTTATTGCAGACTTTAAAAAATTCCAAAAGTCTTTGCTCCCTTGACTATGAAGATGATGATGATGACACACAAATGAAGACAATTGTGTCATCCCCATGTGACTCAAATGATCTTATGAACATCATCACCCCTGGCTCCAGCCCGATGAAAGAGCAGCTGGATGAAGGGAGGCACCATGGCTCATGCCAACGTAGCTTCAAAACAAGGGATTATAAGAAAGCAGACGCAGTGTGTGAAAGCGACGAGGACACGAGTGATTGTGAGAGCAGTGAGGAAGGAATCTTCCCTCTAGACTGTGGCGACTTGGACCTAGAGCAGATTGAAAACAACTGAGACTCCAAGTTGTGTGCTAGAATCAGAATTGTTCTAAATTAAAGTGATAGAGGATTACCTTTGCCATGCATAATCCATGTCCCTGAATCTCTGTATTGCCTATCTTTGGGCCTGTGTTAGAAGAAATGTTTCAGGTGGGGAAAAACGTGAACCATTGTTACCTGTTTAGTCTATTGGTCAATACGTGGATGACAACAACAACAGCAACAACAACAAAAAAAGTAGGAGGTTAAATGTTATTTTGAACATTAAGGAATAATTTTGATTAAAAATTTCCTAACAAATATTTTGCATTTTTATGGCTTTTACAGTTCTGGAGAAAAAGCATCTCTATTTTGAAATGAATTTTCAGAAGGGCATTCTATAAAACTAAATCTGTCTACAGTGATTCTGGTGTGGGTCTATGTTGCTTTTGTTAAAGAGCTTAATGTGAAAATTGAATTGCATAATAAAATTGGTAATAAACCTTCAGATAGAACTCTTAAATATCTGGTTGACAACTGGTCCAAAATACTTAACTGCCATCTTTGACAGTGTCTGGTTAAAAAACAACTTCATAACATGTACAAATGTTCTTTTCATACATTCAGGACTTTTTGATCAAAATATGGTAGTGACCTTAAAGGTTAACATTTTTCATTATTTTACTACTTGAATTGTTTTCTAGCCTGAGGCAATGCTAATTTAGGTGGGCTAAAACTGCAAGTAGCTGCCCACCTTACTTGGTCATTACGTTTTCTGTGGTTCAAAAGAATGTACAACAAGAGCACTTGAACTTTTAGACAGGGACTTTGTAATGATCAATTCCCCAGGAGGTGATCCCTTCAGCAATACTAGAAGGAAAATAGTCCTTGAATTAAATAAAACGACATTTTGCTTTGCACTTGTGTCTATTTATGGATTTTACTGGTGAAAAACGTGCAGTCTGTGGCAGATTCTGTAATGTGGTACTTATGTGTGGAATTGGGTGGAGGGGAAGGGCAGATTTCTGGTCATCTGAAACAAAAGTGACATCAGGTTTGTCTGGAGAGCTGTGGAATAACTCATGCTGGATCCCGAAAGTGTCTCAATGATTACATACGCTGGAATCATCTCAAATGTCTCATTGCACTCATTGCAGACTATTGCAACACATACTTATTTTTTTTTAGTTCAGCTACAAAAAGAAATTTCCTCAACAAGGGGCCAGCTGATCTCAAAATGGTGTTAAAGGGGATGGGAAATGGGAAACTTAGATTATGGCCTTTTAGTGCATCATGTTAGTGTTCTTAAATGAGCCAACTCCTACTGGAACTTGTGCCATAAAATCAAAGTACAGCAACCTCTTTTAAGTCAGCTGATGGAATATGGTTAAAATATGAAAAAAATACCTTTAGAGATATGCCAAAGGCTGTGGCAAGGTGTGATACAGGATCCAGCCATGTGGTTAGGGTCAGTCTTGGATTGTAAAGGGAATTGGCCCTTAATTACTGAACAAGTGCACATAACTCAGAATCTAAACAAAATTTTAAAATTCAGGGTATTCAGTAAAATGCTCGAAACTTTTTTCTTACTTTTATGGCTCCTACTGCAGGTGGCAGTGATCTGTGCTGTTGGTTCTGGTGTGTGTGCGTAGTAAGGTGCAAGAACACTGCAGAGTCTTGCTGGGTTCTTGATGTGTCACTGCACATTGTGTGGGAGAAGTGAAGCCGCTCACTGTTGATGAAAATCATTCTCCTTTTTCTGGATGAGTAAATAAAGGAGTTGCTGTTGGAGCAAAGATTTGAGTTCCTTCAGAAGCTCCTATTGGGAATGTCTCACCCCACAGATGCCTGGTCTGGGGCAGCACGGAGCATACAGGTGCTGGCACATACAGCCATTTGGAATAATCTCGTGATGGAGGGTCTTGGTGCTTCCTCAAGAAATAGTGAGTGAGGTGCAGCCCGTTCCCCTCCTGGGTGGATGGGAAAAAGTACTACAGTGTGGTGATGAGATGCTGTGGATAATGAACAGCACAACTCACTCCTGGACTGCAGCTGCTGGCTGCAGAACTGCATTTCCTCTCTGTGTATTCTTAACTGAGCAGCAGAGGTAAGTAAAAGTGAATCAGCTTTAATGCAGGATTGTAGCAAAGGCCAATGGTACAACTGGGATCACTTAAAAGCTAATTTACCTATTTGAAAGCACTAGTTAAAAGTGTAATGACATGGAATGAGAAAGCTAATGTGGCAATCCATTTAGCTCTTCCTCCCCGAAGGAGACAAGCGCCTAGAAGAAGTAAAAGAAGAAAATGCCTCAGAGGTTAAGATGTGCATTGTCAATGAAAAAATAACAAGAGCTGAACCTGTTAATAAGATGGTGATAAAGCAAAGGCAAGGATAGACAACCAGATAATATTTGTTCTAGCTCTGAAATATGGCCTGGCTGTGGTGTTAATGAATTGCTTTTGTAGGTGTGCTGTTTTCAGTCAACACAAACCAACATTCCTACCCTGAGGATCAGGGTAGGAAGGGGTTTCCCAAGGGAAGTTACAGATACATTTGCTCATGGTAACATAGGACTCAGTCTCCTGCTAAGCCAGCTGTTAAAACTCTAAATAGCCCTTTCATGGAAACAAACAGAAAAGAGTGGGTTTGGATACTGAAGAATGAATTTCATGACAGTAGGAAGTAGTAATTATCTAGTTTAGGCTTGTGTTAGTCGGTGACAGGAAAATAAGCAGTTGAACAGCTGTGCAGTGACACAAATGAAGAAATCTGCTGGAAGGAATCTGTGCACTTTGTCTGCAGATTCCAATGTAATCCCCCATGAGAACCAACAGCAGAAGGAATTATTGGTTAAAACTTCCTTCAGATGGGACAGGCTTGGACTTTGCATCCACCCGATGAGATCTGAAGTCCCACTCTAAAAAAATCACAGACGATGAGCATGGCACCTTTGCACTTGATTATAGGATAGTCTAGTGGCTGTTGGGCAAACAGAGGATGGTTTGCAAGAAGGGAAAGTGTGGTTTCAGAGACTGAATTGTGCTTGGAAGTAGCTGAGTGGGCTGTAAGCAGCTCTGCTCTGGGAGTGGTTTCCTTCCATCTTGCACCCAGTGTCAGAACGGAAGGCCGTGTTGCGTGGGGCTGAGGGAGTTGCTCTAGGTCACTTATCTTTCATTTTTATTACAACCTGGATAACAAAGTAGTATGCACGTTAAATCTACAGTCAACAGGAAGCTGGACAGATGTGAAAGATAAGATAGCATTAAAATTCAAAATTGTCTTGGCGACTTGCAGAAATGGTTGCAGCAGGGAGGAGATGGTGGGGAAAGACAAGATCCTTTTTAAGCAAGGCACTAAATTTAGGTAGGGTAAAACAACTGCACAAATTCAGAGTCATGCCAGCTAGTGAGCACTGTTTCAGATAAAAGATCTGTCAGCTTGTCCTGCTGGTGGTAGAAAAGCTTCAGGCTGGGGTTCACAAATGGTGGTGCATTTGGTGAGATTCAAGATAATCCTGTGCTTTAGAGGTGCAACTTGAGGCACTGCACATAGGGCAGGAAAGTGCAGTGGAGAGTTGCATGACTGATATCTTGAAAATGTGGCAAAAGGCATTTGTGAGGATGCACTGGAAGAACTGAGCTTGAAATCATATGGTAGATGGAGCTTAAACTGTAGCTAGGATGAGTGGTAGTTTCTTCTAAGGCCAAATAATAAAAAAAAAAAACGGGTAGGGAGTCACTGAACAGATGTGTGGGGAGCCAGTAGTAGCCATTCCACAAATGGAGGTCTGTTAAGAGCAAGCATCTGTCAGGAGCAATAGCTGTGTTTCAGCTTGCTTTGAGCCAGGGAACATGGCTGGCTGACTTTCCACAGTCCTTTCCTGTCCCATTTTCCTCTGAATCTGTGCAGCTTTCATCTGCAAGCAACCCTAGAGGTTTCAAGGTAAATAACTGCTGGAGGAAGAGAAGCTGGGAATAAGGTGGCAAGGAGAGCACTCTGGAGTAGAAAGGAAGGAGCTCCCATGCTCCTTCCTTTCCATGTTCACCTGGGATCTGTGGATCCTGCTCAGAGCTGGCATTGTTTGAATACAGGCCCCTGTGGTGTAACTTTGGGCAAAATCATCTCTCAGAAAAACATAAATACGTATTTGTGTGTATGCAGGTCTATTCTGAGGGGTGGTACCTAGTGAATTTACCTTTGCTTTCAAATCGCAGGTGAAGTTGCTGCTTACCTGTTGGTGTAAAGACAGCCTCTGCAGTTCCTCTGAAAACACACAGTTTTGTTAGAAAGCCTTCAGTGGAGGTCAGCAGATGCCAGAATGATTTTTCTCAATCAGTTCACTGTGTTTATTTTGCAAATGAGGCATTGTTTGTTGTTTAAAGTACCCGAGTCTAGATCTGTGTGCTGCACAGTGCGCTCTCACAGCAGGGCTCATCCTTTCATTAGGAATCATCCAGTGCTGCTCAGCAAATCACCCGGGATGTTTCCTTCGAGGTCTTGCCATTAGAAGAGGTGACACAGCTGTGCTGGTGGCATGTGTTGCACATGCTCACCTTACAAAGGACCTGGTCTAGGAGCTGCAGGCTGACACTTCGACCACATCTCTGCACCTTTTCATCACCATTATAAAGGGACAAGCATCAAATAGTCAGGATCTGGGGCCCTGCTTGCTGTGGCTGCTCACCCTTGGACCCCTTGGTGGAGCTTGTTAGTTGTTTAAAGGACACAAAATGCAGTTTCAGTGAAGCGTTGCTGCCATATGCTGAGCAGCCCATTCTGGTGTGTTTTCAAAGTGAGTTTGGGCATCAGTTGTTTTGGAGTTTGTGTGTAGTTAACATCATCCAACTTGCTGCTCCCACCACCATCTGGTCATCACAATAGTCACTGGCATGCTGAAATGCTGGGTAGGGAAAATGAGGCTGCTTTTACTATCTACAGCTTCTTGGACCCATCAGCAGTACTGCTTTTATGGCTTTTTGCAGTTGTAAAATGCCTTTGAGATCTATGCTATGAGTGCTTTGAGCCAGAGAAGTATGGCATAAACTCCATGGAAACAAGTTTAAAACTTCCTTAGAGCAGCATTTCATTTCTTACTCTTTAAAACCCAAACTGTAAGTTAAAGTGTTTCACAATGCCTCAGTTTGGGCAAAGAGATGTGGTCTCCTGATTCAGGTAAGCTTGTGTGATGTGAGTGGTGATGTGAATGGGAAGTGAGGGCTATTCTGTAGAGTACTCAAAACTTGTGTCCCACTTTCCCAAACAGACTTGGCTGAACTCCTCCCTGCAGCAGTGTGGAGTGAGGATGTACTCCCAGAGCACTCAGGTATGGGCTGGGATGATGTTCAGCTGCCCCAACAGTGTATTTTTTTCCTTTGCTCTTCATCTTACAGCTGCTCTGTGTCAGGTGAGGGTTTGGGACACTGTCTGAACAGGTTTCTGAAGTGTCAGAGTTCATGGCCATGTGGGTACAGCAAGGGTCAGTGCTGTAGCCCTTGCTTGTGATTTTGCTGCATGACTCTGCTTCCTCCTTCCAAAGCTCTTTCCATGCACTGAGATGTGTTCCCATGGAAAATGGAGCACGTTGTTATATGAATGGACAATCTTGCATGATGCAGAAAGGTGAATGAGAGCAAACTGTGAGTCTGCAAGCAGCCTTGCCTCTGCTGTTTGCTAGTTCTGAGGGACTTTTCAATGTCCATCTACCTCTAGCACAGTTCTGAAAACATTATGTGATATAAATCCTCTACTGAAACAAGACAGGAAAATACGCTAATTGTCCAGATTTGGTCACCAGCATAGTCATGACCTTTTTAAGTCCTGTGAGGAGCAGCTGAGGGAGCTGGAAAGAAAAAGCCTGGAGAAAAAGAGGCCGAAGAGAGACCTTGTCACTCCACAACTCCCTGAAAGGAGGTTGGAGCCAGGTGGGACCACCCTCTTCTCCCAGACAACCAGTGACAGGATGAGAGCGCAGAACCTCAAGCTGCTCCAGGGGAGTTTCAGTTTAGACATCAGGAAGAATTTCTTCATAAAAAGAGTTGTTAAGCCTTGGAAAAGACTGCCCAGGGAGGTGGTGGAGTCACTTTCCCTGGAGGTGTCCAAGAAATGACTGAACGTGGCACTCAGTGCCATGGTCCAGTTGACAAGGTGGTGGTTGGTCAGAAGGTTGGACTCAATGACCTTGGAGGTTTTTTCCAACGCCAATGACTCTGTGTCATTCTGTGTGGCCCACATCAGAGTCAGTCTTATGCAAGCAAACAGCCTGTGATTACTTCATTTATAGTCTGATAGAATGGATCCACCAAAGAGGAAATACATGTTTTGCAGATGTCTTCATAGCTTTTTACTTGCCAAGAAAGCAATGTCCATGCCTAGGGCTCATAGGATTTACTCTGGTATTTAGTCTGGCTGTTACAAGATGATCTAGTTCTGGTTTTCCCCTCTGACTCATAAGCATCCCTAATGTCTCCCCATCCCCATCATTCTGTTCTATCCTCCATACTGCTCAGTTACACCCATTATCCTCTTTCAGTTTAGAAAATTATGTCCAGAGCTGGTTTGTTGGAAGGATTTGGGCAGTGTGTGGGCTACCTGGGCACTGATAGAGAGCTGGGACAGCAGGTGTGTTCCCATGCCATATGAAATGTTCAGAGAGATGAAATACTGAAATTTCCAATCTCAAATAAAAGTTTACAAACTGGTGTGTTTTTCCATATCTTAAAGCAAGGTCAAAATTGGATGAAACTTTATAGGAATCACAAATGCTGATTTTTACCTTTTTACCTTACTAGGTTTGTGATGATCACAGGAAAGTGAGTCCCTGTAGATGCTAAGACTTCTTACCTACATGGTTGGTTGGTTGTTTTGGTTCTGGTGTTGAACAAGTTTAGTTTTTTTTAACAAATAGAAGGAACTGACCCAAAGCAAATACCTGTCATGGAAGAATTTCAGTCTGAACACCTTTAAGTCATTGGAAACAAGTTTAAAATCTTGTAATGAAAAATGTTGGGTGACCTGATCTTGGAGCTCTTCTCCATCATGTAGGGCAGGGTGAGTGTGTCTGACTTGCCTGTCTAATGTGGGTGTTCTGCTTTCAAATGTCATTATACTGGAATCTGTCTAGGCAAATGAGAAAATGGTGACAGAAACAAAGAGGGAAAACACACAGAACTCAACAGAAATAGCAAAATTTGAATATGAGAAAAGGTCCAATATAGGCAACCAAAATTTAAACCAAAAAGGTTGTGGCACAATGTTTGAACTGTAACAAATGCAAGTTGTTCTACTCAGTATATTTTTGGTCTGAAACACACATTCATTCCAAAGGAAGGAATTTCTTTAAGTCGGCCTTACTCAATGCTAGTGAGAATGACTGGGATAGTCTTTAGGCACCAATCTCTTTGAGTTCTTGCCAAGAGAAGTTTCCTAAAACCATTGCCCTTGAGGAAAAGAATGTGAATTTAGCCCATAGGCAGGAAAGCACTGGGACTGTTCGTCTTATTTGTGCATACACAAAGCTTTATAGACCTTGAACTCCTGAAGACACATGGATCTTGCACAGCAAGAGCTGTTCAGAATGGCAGCAGTGACTCTCAGACAGGAGAAGAGTGACTTCGAAAAGTATTTTTTTTTCTAATTTGTGTAGTGCTGCGTTTTTACAGACTCCAGTATTCAGTTACACCTGTTCCTAAATCCACTTGCAAATGGTAACATCCAACCTCATTTCCACTCTCCCAACTTCCCTCACAGTGAGGGCTCTTTCCCAGTGGATCAGTTTCCATTCTCCTCACCGGGATATTTGTATACCCGAACAAAACTGAATTGCTGGCGAGGGGCTGAGCCGGGAGCACCTCGAGTTCCCGGCGCAGGAGATGCCCGGGTGGGGGGAAAAGCTTGAATATGCAAACGGAGTGAGCCAGACATGGGGACAAAAGGTTGATATAATCCATTTTGCCAGTGGCCAGCTGTTCGGCTGCGGGGCTGCCCCGCTCCACCCATGGATAGTTATGCAAATGGAGGGGGGCAGAGGAAGGCAGCTGGACCAGGGCTGAAGCTGGCAGCTGGGCTTTGTATCACAAGCCTGCTCCTTAGCCAGGCTGCTGTGTGCGCCCGCGGTGCTTTGGGATGAGCTTTACCATTTGCCTGCTGAAATTTTGCCTTCGGCCCCATGGCATGCTCAAAAACTCCGGTTGTTTGGGGCAGGAATGCTGGATTCCCAAGGTCAGTGCACTGGCTTTTGTAAAGCAGGATGGGTGACTCCCCTGCCCGTGGCCCTGCTCCTCCCTCCCACCCTCATCTCTTCCATGCAGTGAGGAAAGTTTTGTCTGAAACTGGCCACGGAGATACGAAAAACTGTGATGTTTCAACAAAAATCCAGGCTCTGCCACAGCAAGTTGGCTCATCCTGTGTTGTTACCCCTGTTTTAATCCCTCTGACCATGTGCTGGGGTTCCTGGGGTGGTGTGCCCACCTCTCCTCATTGCCCTGGTGTCAGATTTGTTCTGCAGTGTGGTGGAAAGCTCCAGGTTTGAGAGACAGCTGGGTGGGTCGTGCCGTCTGAGCTCAGCTCCTGTGGGGTATGTGGGGGTTCCAGCAGGAGGGCAGCTGCATCCCCCTGCTGGGCTGTGAAATGGGGTCTCAGGCTTGGTGATGTATGTTGGGGAGCAAGGGCTGGGTGACCCCAGCCAGGGAGTGGGGCAGCCCCAGGCACAGGGCTGGATGGGACAGGACATCAGCCTGCATGACTGTCCTGGCTCTGCAGTGTCCGTGGTGAGGAGCTGTGGTCAGGCACCATACAGCATCACTGGGACAGAGACTGATGGCCTTGGGCTGGGCTGAAACAGGGTCAGGATGCCTCACAGACCTTTTACAAGGATCTGGGCCCCTTCCCTCCTCCCTACCTTTTGGCTCCCTGTCAGCCTTTGTGCTTCTCATCCCTTGGCAAGCACACATCAGCTCTCCCCACTGAAGCCACAAAACAAAATCTCTCCAGAGCCGCCCACTGTGGGTGAATGAGCTGCACCAGCAGCTCTCCCCTTGTCATTGCACGTGAGTGGTTGCAAAACAACTCGCTCCTGGAGAATTGTTCCTGGAAAGCCCTCCCTGTGTCCACACTGACATGAAAACCCCCATCACCGTGTGATGGGTGGCCCAAGGGCAGGATGCAGGGATGCTCCGCCCTCGGTGCAGCCAGGGCACCGGACACATGAATGCAGGGATTTCAGCACCTTCCTTTTGGGCGGAGGTGGGAGAAAGGCTGGGAAAATAGGATCAGCATTTCATCTGGCTGAAGGCCGAGCACCGTTTCAGGTGTTGAAATCCACTCATGCAAACTTTGAACTGCAATTAGGCATGTAAATTGTTGGGCTCAAACGATGAATTGCATTGCTTGGAGAGGGGGAGTCAGGAGGGACAGACAGGCAGGGGGGGCTCATGGCGGGCTGGGGCAAAGCTGCTCATCATGGTGAGATGTCTGTGGGGAAAGAAGGTTGCCGTGGGTGGGCAGGTCAGTATATGGGTTTCCAAAGCCAAAGGAAAAGAGCGAATCATAGACAGAAAGAATGGAAGAGCTCCACCTTTAAAGACACTGAGCCGGGTTTGAGCAGTGCAACCCACAGAGAAATTTACTGGACTTGGCAGCAATATCAGCTGCGTGTATCAACGCTTTCAGATGTGCAGTGAACCTTGTTCTCCCACAGACTTCCTATCCTAAATATTAACTCAATGCATCTTTCAGATCCTCGCTATGCTGTGCTGGGGAGCAACCCAGTGAGGTGGTAGCAAAGAATGAAGAAAAATCTCACCATTGTCTGCAGAGAGGTGGTGCTTTCCCCAGAAAGACCCTTTTTGACTTGTCAAAACCTTGTTTGAGACCTGACTCATTCTCCATGTCTCACTCTCTCACCAGAAAGTTGGTGCTCCTACCAATGATAATCCTTGCAAATAGCTTTTACAGTCTAATTTTAATGCATTTCATGAATAGTCCATCTGAAAACACAACAGATTACTATGGAGATAGTCCAGACTACTGGGAAAATAATGTGTCTTTACTGCCTGGTAGACTGTTGAAAGTTTTTAGTAAAATGTCTTTTAGAATCACAGTTAGTTCCCCTTTTTAGTCTCTCCTTTGTAAGTGAAATGGAAGGTCTGATTAGTGGAGAAATCTGTCATTTCCCTAATGAGGTTAAGTGATTAGGTGAAGGAAATTCATGACCACAGTATGTCCTGGCCTAGAAGCTCCGTGCAGCAGTCTGTGCTTTCCAGACTCAGAGTGACCCAGCCTCCTGGCCATCATTTGTTTTTTTGTAACAGGGATAGAAATATGCTTATTTTACTGACCACAGGACTGTCAGGATGATTCTTGGCTGTGGACACCAAGGGAAGACCTCCAAGAAGCTGTGCTTTCCTAGTTACACCTGCTTAGACACTGCAATGCCAATGCACACAATTTTCAATACTTTCTTGTACACTCTGGGGACTGTGCTCAAGTCCTGTGCTTGATCTAATTGTTGGGGCTATACCTTAAAACTGATGAGAGAGCCTGCATCAGAGCTGGGGGCAGACTCAAGGGTGCTTCGGTCTCCCCCGTGCTGCCCCTTTGCTGAGTGGTGCTGGAGATCTGGTCCTCAGGACTTTTAACATCTGACATTTTCTCTCCCCTGGCTTTCCCAGCAGGACCCATGTGCTACAGCACCCTTGGCATCCTGGTTGCAGCTCCTTCCTCTAACTGTAACGCAAGGCTCCCCCAATGGATTTTCTGCACCCATTTGTAGCCTGACCATTTTTATTTTTAATTTTCCCGCTCTGACTACAGGCTGACAAGGTCTGTCTCCTTTCTGCCCGCTCAGCCCCAGCGGATTTCAGCTGGAGCAGTTTAACGAACGTCAGCCGTGGCCTCATTGTGCTGCATTGTTTTTGTGGGTGTCTGCACCTTTCAAACCAGCCCCAATTAGAAGAGCGGGGGAGAAGAGGGGGGAAAAGAAAGGAAGTAAATAGAGGCAAAATGATTCAGCTTTCAGCAAATGTGCAGCCTGTTTGTCAGACAGATGGAGCCACGTAGTGGATGGCTTTGCTGCAGCCTGGCCCCCGAGCAGGTGGGTATTTTGGAAACGAGGAGCGGTTTGTCCCGCTAATTCGCGGCCGCGCAGCTCACACAGGACATATGTTGATTACAACTTGCCTCGGCTCCTGCTGTTGCAGGAATCAGAACGTGTCCACCCCTCCCCACCAGGCTTTAAAGAGAAATTGCTGGAATAAAAACAAAGAAAAAAAGTTACAGACACTTGTTGCATTGGAGTCGGAAGGACAAATGAGGGTTCAGAGCCACCCAGGCACGATTTCACTGAAGTACTAATTGCCAAGTGCCTTTCATTAAGAGACCATCGTGGTTGTCCCAGCAGCATTTTGAACATATATGCAGATGGGCAGATGGCCCTTTGCTGTAGTACAGGCAGACGCATCTAGTGTTACAGATGGATTATTATGTTGATTCATCACTAAAAGAAAAACTTATCTCACAATAGGGCACTCGTTGGAGCACAGTTCTCTCTCGAGCTTATGTTTCTTCTCAGTATTGCCAGCTTTTACTGCTTGAAACACAGTTTTCAATCAGCAAGGCCAGTGTTTTCCCTTCTGTGCTGCATAAAAGAAAAAGAAAAAAAGTTCAAGGGCCTGTCTAAGAGTAAAGGGGTCCTTTGGGAAACCTAGAAGGTGTTGTATAACTTTAACTGCTGCTGGGCAGGGAGGGCACCTTCCCTATGTGGTACCAACTCTTCATCTTTCTAACTTGTGCTGAACTGTGGTCATTCCTAGGTCATTATCATCAGGAACAGAAACATCATGTTGTCCTTATGGCAGAGAAATCAGTTTAAAAATGAAGGTAACTTGTCCAGAAGATGATGGTTTTGTCTCAAGCACCAGCATAGTTATTGGATTGGTAGATACAGGTCCAAATGCATGATCCACCACTACGGCGGGATGAAAATGGAACTTCCACAATGAATACAGAGAAGATGCAAAGGCTGCATGGTGTCTTGCCTAGTTATTTTGAAGGATAACACCTTGTGCAGTGTGGGGGCAGAGGTGATGTAAGGCCTGCTTGCTCCAGGTTCAAGGGGAACGAGACAATGAAGGAGGTGAATTGTTGAATTATGTCAGATCACGGCTTTCCTTGGGAAATCAGTCTTCTGGCTGCTCCCATGGTGATCATCCTGGGCTGCATATTTTGTCACAGTCTCGTCTAAGGTAGTTCTTTTCCTGTGGACATGCTCCATGGGACACTGGAGAGTCAAGTACAGCCTCTCATGTCTCTTGTCACCAGCTACATTGCACTTGTGACAAGAATATCACTCTTGTTTCACCCTGTTTAAAGAAAAAATTTAAAAAGGGAGGGGGAAAAAAAATCTCATTTTCTACTTGACCTTGATATCTGGATGCTGAATTTTGTATCCATTGGAAAAAGTCATTTCCTGCTCCTTATCTACGCAGCTTTTGTAACTTGGTGCTGTCACCCTGGGCAGAGCTCTACCAGAAGTTTGGCCAACAAGAGAAAAGCAAACAAAGGATGAACTTGGAGATATGAAATCTGGAGCTGCACCTGCTGCAAACAAGGTTATTCTGAAGCTGGCTGTCATTGCACACTTCAATAATGAGGCAGCAGCAGAAGGTCCCGATAATACGAGCAGAAATTGCCCCACAACTGAGATATGCATCCCTACAGTTGTGTCACTCTGCAGTCGCTGTCTGCCCTGAGATCACACCTTTTCCCTTTATGAGGTGTGGTTTAACACACCCATCACCCTAGGGAGGTCTGGGGAGTTGAAAATCCTCTGATCACAGTGGATTTCTCCAAATAAAGGGGGAATTTTTTATGCCAAGCCCTGAAAATTAGCCTCCAGAGACAGCTTGAATTTGCCAGTTACTTGGGCAGATGTGCCTCCCACCCAGGCTTGATGCAGGATTTCAGATTTCCAGATGTGTCTAGACAGTCATTAGATATATATGAGCATCTTGTTCACAGCCTGCCTCAGTGATATCTGCTCAAGGTTTGGGTCCAAACAGTCCCCCTGAGTACCTGCAAATGGGGCTTGGTGCTGCTCTGTAGGGCTGGGAGCTGCTGGGGACTCCAACATGTGATGAAAGCCTGCAGATAAGGGATATCTCTGATAAATAAGCAGGACACTTATCTGCAGTTGCAGAACAGACAATCATGGAAGGCAGCAGAATTTAGGATAGACACACATGTAAAATACCAGGAAAAAATGGTTTCATAACATGACGAAATATTGCACAATGAAAGGAAAGGGATATAGTCCTTAAAACAGAAAATGACCTTTTGGTTTTCGTTTCTGAATGACATCAGCTGAGATTATGCAACAGTCAACCTGTCTGTAAAACAGGGCAGTTGATATTTACCTGCATCCCCACCACATGAGTCGACAATTAATGTTTGCAAGGCAGTTGGAGGACTTTGGATGAGTGACTTTGAAGGTACAAAGACACACATTAGAGCCTCCTCGCTGAGGAGCAGCAGCCAGTGCCTTCACGTGTCTGTGCACAACCACACGTGCCCACCAACAGCTTTCTCAAAGGAATGTTGTGGTTTCAAATGTGCACAAAACACAGTTCACTGTTAATTAGTTAACCTCACCCTACAATGCCTTGTGCCTGGACACTCTGTGGCCACCCTACAGATGTGTTTGTCATATTCAAAGAAGAAAATGGTTTTTGTACTGGGCATACAAATCCAGGCTAGACACCTGCTGTGGATCTTCCTGGCCTTGGTTTCATCCTACCAGAGCATGAAAATATATCTGCTTAGATGTGTCACCTATACCTAACATCATTAACTTCAGTGGTCTCCCTACCTCCTACAGCTGTCTGTGTGACCTTATTTCCCAAGCTACATAGGAGGCTGAAAAGTGAAGTAACTGTCAGCACAGGAAGCTGTTTAGGACAAGGTTTGGTAGAAGGTCTCTGCCTTCAGCAGCTCCCACTGTCACTTTTGTGACCTGATTTTTCAAAGAGCCTCTTGGATCTGGGGAAAAATCCAGGCCGTTTATTTGCCATGCCTACCTGGGGCTTGAAATACACTTTGAAAATCTGGCCCAAATATTTCTTCTATAACTAAAAAGAGGAAAAATTCTATTTCTTAGAGTTATAATTGTCAAGGAAATGCTACTGTCTTTGTTATCTGAGGCAGAGCCCTTGAGACTTCTCACGTCTATATTTTGCTGAGAGGCACTATCTTCCCATATGGCTCAGGAAAACAAGGCAGTCAAAGCAAAGACTGAGGGAATCGTAGGATAGCAGTGATAACATCTTCTGTGGAGTTTATAGTGACCTCATTGCTTTGCACTGTGATTTGGTTGACTGTTTTGAAAAAGATAGAGTGAATAAACCAGGGGGAAACAAGCAATCCATCAGCTGGAGGAAAAAGGCAAGAAAACCAACTCTTGCTAGGAGCTTGTTTCGGTAGGAAGGAGGCCCCCCAGCTGTCTGCAAAGGATGGGCTTGAGCTGGCAACAAGACGGGATGTCGCTTTGAAGGTGGTAGACAGCAAGAACATTGGGGTTCTGCTGCCTTTGAAGCCACCTCTGTGCCAGCAATAACTGAAACTTCTCTGCAAAAAGAAGGTAGGCTGGTGTTTCTCAGAGAGAACTGATAAGAGCAAGTGGTTTGCAGCTAAACCAGGAGATAAACAGGTGTCTTAAAATGCCTTCTATGTATCCAGGCCAGGATGAGAAAAGGGGAGCTCTTTTCTCTGCTGCCTGTAAGATCAGGAAGCAACATCTGCAAAGCAGAGGTTATGTTAATGTTTGGTGGGGTCCCATCCACTCTGGCTGAAGTCTCTTTTTCTCTAGGTGATTCACATCATCTACAGCCTCCATCCTCCTCTCCTGCTTGCGGAATTCCAGTTTCCAAGCTGTCGGCCCCACTGCACAAAGGAAGACGCTGGCTCAGTTTGTTAAGACCATGCTGAACATTTATAGTATAAAATGAAAAAGTAAAGGTGAAATGTGCAGCCCAGGGCTCCCAGTTCTTTCTTGTGTGCTCCTGGGAATGGAATTTTTGTCCATTGGACTTGAGCTGCTCTAAAAAGCACAGAACAAAAGCTGATCTTAAAAGTGATCCGCAAAGGAATAAATGGCAGGCTCACTCTTTGTTATTCATGTATGGTGCTCAAAGAGCACTTGAAATGGTTGGGATTTTCTGCCGAACATTTTCTTTTTTTTAATTCTGCTTGGGTTTTGTGGGATTTGGGTATTTGTTTTAGCAGTGATTCAAGCATATGTCCCTCCTGAAAAACATTATGGCTGGCTGGGAAACCCATACATTAATAACATGAGGGGACACATGAGAGTGAAATGGGCAGAAATGGGAAAAGCTGGGTGGTTGGAGGGGTGATATTCTCCAAGAGGCAGCCTGGCTTTTGTCTTTTACTTAATTTTATTCCTGCCTGCCCTGTGCTCTGTGCCACACGATTTACTCACTGAATCATGCTCAGCAGCCGTATTCACAAGCTGGCATAAATTTATTTTTGTCTGCTGGCCAATTACACCAACTGCCTCAACTGTTGTTTATTTTCTTCTGTTGCATCCTCTTGAGTTACTGTTAACAGTGTCTCTTTTGAGTAGAGATGGGCTTTTTGGCATGGGGGCCTGTCAGCCTGCCAAACTAATGGACCATATCTGTTATCTAACTAGTTGTAAAGGCTCCAGTTTCAGGACAGCTTGCAGTTGCTGTGGCCACCTGTAGCACATTGGCAGGGGTGGTGGCCACTGCCCACGTAGTACGTGTCACCCCATCTCAAGAGTGTCCCTTGGCACTGACCTGCCCTCAGGGGGACACTTTTGGGCTTTGCCTTGGGGAACAACTGCCCTTCTGTGGCTGAATGTCCTCTCCCTGGGGCTGGGTGGCACAAGCTGGGCTGTGCCAGGGGAACCTCGCTGCCTGTGAGGGGAACCAGGAGGTTCCCAGCTCACAGCTGCTCTGGAGGCTGCTCCTCTGGCCAAAGATCAACCTGATCATTGAGAGGCTGTGGGAGGGAAGAGCCCCACAAGGCAATAACCACTGAATGCCCATGGCTGGGGAAGAGTTTCTATTAAAGGAGGAATTAGTCAGCCTGAAAAGCAGGTTAGTGTGAGAACATCTTTCATGCAGTGCAACTGTAACTCTGTCCCATTTTGAGAGGCATCTCTGCATACAGGTGATACCAGCAAGGATGAGCTCCTACCTTTGCAGGATGCTTTGGGCACACAGCACTTGCACCTTGCAGGATCTCCCCTGATTCCTTCCCTTAGCTTTGTAGGATATGCTGAATTTTGGACAAAAAAGGCTGTTTGTGCCTTGTGTATGTGCAAACTTGCAATCAACTCCATTTAAATCGTCCCTGGCTTGCAAAATACTCCAGCCGTCTGAAAACGGCTCGGTTGCTTTACTGTCTCTCCAGTTCCATTTGCTCTGTTTGCTGTGGGTTGTTTACTGCCTGCCTTGGAGGCTCATCTGGGAACTGGAAAGCTGAGCCATCTCCTTTCTTTCCCAGCAGCCAGGGTACCCCTGTGCCAGCAGACATAACAGGGTGCTAGGGGACTGAGACACAGCTACAGGCCAAGGAGCACTGCACAGGGACCACCTGCTGATGCTGAACCTAGGAGTGGAGTTCAGACCTCAGCCTGCATTTTCAGGGCTGCAGGCAGAAGGAAAACATTGCCCTCCTGTTGGATAGAGTGCCTTTGAGGTGTGCTTGCTCACCCACACACTCCTCGTTGTGTCATGGGGATGGTTTGCATGTTCACCTTTTACACGAGAGGCCTCAGAAGGGCTTTTCCTGGGCATGGCAACGGGCATGTTTTAGCTGGTCATTTTGAACAGAAGGGTTGTGGGCCGGGTAAGGGTCCCTCAGCTTCACCCAGGGAAAAGCATTTGTTACAGTTGTTGTCAGTGGTTGTTCCTGAAGCTTTGGGAGTGGTCTCAACTCTACAGGGTCATGCAGCAAAAGCTTTGCTGGTAAGAGGGGAGATAAGATCTGTGCCATGGCCCATTTCTGTTTCCTTCAGGTAAAACATATGTTTAAACTTTTTTCTCCCCACCCAAGCTATTTGGCCTTTTGTTCATCACCCTGAGGTCCCTGTTGAGAGCACTGGTGCACAGGTGTGAGGTGTCTGCACATCATCCTTTCCAGCATCATTGGTGGGTGAAATCCAGACCTGCGCCTGTAGAGAAGGCATGAGCATGAGGAGACAGCGCTGGTGAGTGATTTGGTTAACATGTGGATGTCCTTCTAGAGCCACCAGGTTCCTTTGCATGCTCCAAAGTCTGCACTTGTGCTCGTAAGCTAGGCCTCACAACCACATTTGCCTGTTTCAAGCGAAAAGTGGCTCTTGTGTTTGCAAACTGAGGTTTGGCTCCTATTTTAAAAAATCATCCTAAACCAGAGCCGTACAAGCATTACTGCAGGAACAAGGGCTCTGCAAGTGTCACAGCAAATGCTGCCTCCTTGCCAATGCAATGTGGACAGGGCAATGTCTTCCCATAACTATTTGTCCACATGCCTGAGGTTTGTAGCCTAAAAGTATTCACAGGTGAGCATGACAAGCAAACTCAGCAGCCTCAAGGGGTGAGATCTTCATTCCCTTAGAGCCACTTTCCTGAGAAACCCTGTGTGATCCTGTGGCAGAATGGCCTCATTTCTAGATGTGCTGCCAGCAGCCATGACTCTGCCAGACAAGGGGGTTGCCTGCATCCTTTTAAGAGCCACAGCTTCAGTGTGTGTTTGCCTTTGCTTGGAGGCCTGTGGCAAAAAGCTGTGCTCTGACATCCTCCTCTGAGGCGTTTGGCTTTCCGCTCCCCAGAGAGTGGCAGGACACTCCAGCAAAGATGGGCCTCGTGCTGCCAAGTTTGGAGTCATTTCCTTCTCCCAAGTGCTCGAGGCTGGAGCAGAGCTTGCACTGGAGGCTCATCCGTAGCCCTCAGCAAACTTTCCAATAAACAGGAAAGAGCCGCAGGGAGGCCGGCAAGGCAGAAATCAGTCCCGCTCTGACCTTTTGTTCTTCCCCTCCCCTTTTGTCTTAAAACTAACAAGGCGTCGCTTGATTTGTTGCTCCAAGAGCTGCCAGATGGGAGTGGAACTCTTTCCCTCGGTGCACGTGGCGGGGCTCAGCAAGGCCTGAGGCGAGCAGGGAGGCTTGAGGGGCTCAACTCACCATACGGCCATGGCTGGACCCCATTTCCAGCTGGGGACGTGCCACCTGCTAGCCCACGCCCTGCCTGCAGTGACATACTTAGAAGAGGACACAGCGCACAGCCCCTGCCTGCAAGGGGGTTTTGGAGTACAGGGGTGCAGGGCATTATCTCAGCCCACTGTCACTTTTTGTTTTGTTTCCTTCTGTAATGTTGCTGATGTAAAGGGGAGGGAAGCCTGTTGTTTATGGAATGTTCTCTCCAGCCTTTCACTGCAATCTCCCCGAGAGCCAGAAGGCAGTCGGGAAATCTTCCTCTGTGCTGATGAGCCTTGTCCTGCTCTGAGTGGACAAAGAACCATGGCAGGAAGCAGCTCTCTCAAAGTAGATCTCTTCAAAATTGAGCAAAAAAGGCTGGTCCTCTTCTGTGCAATCTATTCCTAACCTTTCCAGATTTAACTGGCCTCTGAAAATATGAATAGATGAGAAAATTCTGTGATACAGAATTTTCCTGGAGACTGGAGGCATAGTATAGTGATAAGGATACCCAACTTAAGTTGTGTGTCTTTAAGTTGTGAACAAGAAGTGGGAGTGAGGACTCTGCTGCATGCCTGAATTACCAGGTCTCATTTCTCTCCACCTGGCCCCTTTCTAGCCCCACAAGTCTTTCCTGTGAGGGTATATGCCCTGAACCCTGTGTTTGAGGCACCCTCCAAGCACCATGGGGCTTTGAGTCTTTTCCAGATAGAAGAGGAGCTCTTTTCTCATGCCCTAGGCAAGCTCCTGTCAGCAAGCAGTGTCACACAACGCAGCTTCCAGCAGCTGTTTCCAGGGTCTGTAATGCTTCAGCTGACTTTCTGTAACTCACCTTCAGCACTTGGCTCTGCACCCACAGAGAATCCTGACTCCTCTTTGTCAGCTGGAGTCCCATTGAAACCGTGGTGGGAGTTTCCTTCCAAGACCCCTTCTTTTCCTCCTGCCCAACACCCCAAACCAGTGTGTGAGGATTTGGATCCGTTACACATCTGCAAGGCACTTAGCTGCAGAGAGCCACATCATGAGAGCCACACTCTCTGTGCCTCAGTGGGGGTGAGGTGGTTAATGACTAACTTGTAAAACTGCTTGGTGCATGGGTGAACTGAGTAGGTGTTTTCAGAAACAGCTGAGCCAGTTTCCCCTGTCAGGATGGGCTTGGGTGCTGGCCAACTTTCCTGTCACACACACTGCTTGCAAAACTTTGTGGGGTTGAGTTTTGGTTTCTGAAACCTGTCAGGCACAACTAAAGTGCAAAAGTGTCGCTGCTTGGTTTTGCAGGCCTCCGTAACAACATTCTCTAAGAAGCAGAACAATATTCAGTAAGAAGTCAAAATACTACTGTCAAAAATACTACTGCATGCATGACTTAAACATTGATTACACTAGGAGTAGAAGCCCAAATCCATCGGGATGATGGTCATCATACCAAGAGCTCAAGGGTCTGTACATCGTGTCTGGAAACCTGGGTTTGAGAATGGGTGGGAGCTCTAACCCTGACCATTTTGACATCCTAGCTCTTAATAACCTACGTTGTAAATCTTGCAATATACTTAAGCACTTTGTATGAAAATCCTTCTAGAAAGGATTGCCCTCCAGACACAGATTTGTTCAGCGGTCACAAAAACACTTGGCAGTTCAGGCCCTGCCTGTTATGGCGACAAGTGGCCCAGACACAGAGAAAGCTCTTCTTGATCCAAGAGGTAGACAGCTTTTCTTTCACTGGACTCATTACCTGGGAACTGTTACAGTCAAATTTTGTGCACCAGCCCCAATTTGGCCCATGCAATATAGTGTCCTGTTCACTGCTCTTGGTGCCCAGACCTTGTCCTCCAGGCTGTTGAACCTGCTGCAGCCCCTGGCACTGATTTTTCTGCAGAGAGCTGAGACTTCTAGAGCAATTCTCTTACAAAACTAGGAAATAGGACTTTCCACCCACTGATACCAATTATAAGTAAATTATTGTAAGTCGTGGCCTTAAACTGGAATCCCTGCAGTTCCTGATGCCACTTGAAGACTACAGGGCTGTTACAGTCCCATCATGGAGCCTGTGGGTGTGAAAGATTCATCTTATGTTGAGCCATTTCTCTTTCATTCTTATCACACTTGAGCACCAGTGAGTCAGTGGTCTCTCTCTTGCTTTCTTCCCTTCTCTCACTCTCCCTCTGCAGAAATGGGGGCTTTCTGGTGGAATTTGTCACATATATGACATTTGGCCATTGCAGAATGAAATATTTAAATGGTGCCAGGCTTCTAATTGTCCTGTCCTCTGCACACGTTATGGGTGGCATCTGGGTGTGCAGGTGTGAATTGTGCATAGTTATGCTTTTTTTGCAAGGAACCTGTGCCAGGGTCAGGGGGAAGTCAACCTACAGATGTAGCAGCCTGTTTCTGGTGTCATTGCATCTGGGGACACACCCCACCATCAGCTCTTTGCAAGCTGCAGAGTTCCTGCAGTCACTTGGCACACAAGTACCACTCCAGGTTTTGATCAGTGTTTCCCTCCACAAAATTTGAGGGTGTGCAATGAACTTTTAATTGTGTTCTCTGCCCTCTTCTGATAAATCGTATCACTCTCTTTTTCAAAGCCTCTGGCATGGAATTTTCAGACAATTATTGACAATTATGTCCGTTCTTTTTCTGCGTATGGCTAAGATGATTTCTCCCCCATAAATTAATCTGTGTTTATTGATACTGACTTTTAACTGTGGCTTCATTGCCTGGCTACTCATTGTCATCTTTCCACAATTACTCACATTCAGGCTTAGATCAGAAAGTCTTGGATAACTTTTAATACCTGATCACTGGTCATTTCACCCATCACTCATCCTCTTTCCACATGACTATGATTGCACTAAACACCTGAAATTCCAGCACAAGGTGTTGGCGAACTTTCCAGACACTCTTCTTCTGTTACATATGTCAGAATGTACATATATATGCAAAAATATGGACCCATATGTGTATGTGTGCATTCATACAATCCTTTATTCTTCTTTTAACTTCCTATGTTTTAATCTGGTATGATTTTATGATAGACCATGACAATAAATTATTTGGAGACTTTATCAATTATCAGTGTTTTTCAAAACCCAGGTGCAGTGAATCAACCCAACTGCTCTGTCCCTCATGGCTGGCAATCCTTCCAATATATCTGATAGATTTTGAGGTACAACTTATCTTTACAAAAACTACATTGGCTTTCATTGATTGATTGATCCATTGAACAATCTATTGACAGAATCACAGACACACTGGTTGTCTGGAGATCTCTAGTCCAACCTCTATTCAAAGCAGGCCATAAGAGGTGAGGCCAGCACAGCCTTTGTGTCACCTACTCTGGAAAACCTCCAAGGATGGAATTTCTACCCTGTCTCCAGTTACAGATCCCAAAGCTGCCAGTCTGAGCCTTCTGAGCTGCAATTGGGAACGTCCTCTGCTCCCCTTTATTACTGCCTCTTGCTCTACCCTCTACCACTGGCAAGAAGAGTTTGTTTATATTACTTATGGCTCTTCTTTCAGTAGTTTCAGTTTGAGGACTCTCTGTGCTTGAAGATACTTAAAAGTGGAGCAGACAGCTCTGAAGGTGACCCTATTTCAAGCTAGGGTTGGTGTAGGAGTCTCCAGAGGTACCTCCCATCCTAAATCATTCCATGATTTTGCAATTAGACTGAACTCTAATAGGTTCCTCCACAAGAGGACATCAGTCCAAGGTGACGTATTAGGAAGTGTCATCTACTAAAGCACAATTCTGGCATCTCAGGTATTGTTGGAAATTTTCCGGGCAGGGAGACTTGAGAATCCTTGACGTGTTGGAGCAGTGTGAACAAGCATTTTGTCCATGTGTTCTGTTAGTGTTTCTGGGTTGTGCCTGTCTTGAGCAAGAGGCTGTAAATTGATATTCTGCCACTCTCTTATCTTAGGTTGTCAGTCCATTACTGGATCTGGTACTTTTTATAATAAAATGGTGTCTGGAAGACAAAGCTCATGTCAGCCCTTACCAGCAGGGCATTCTCTTGAAGATAAAGAGCTGGAAAGCAGAATGATAGGAGCATAGAATCTTATCAGAGCCAGCAGCAAAACACTTAAATGCTGAAATAATTCAGCATCTGCTTGCAGCAAGAACTATCCATATGAAAGACACTGATCTGTCATAGACTTTAAGGCTAGAAGGGACTGTGATGTTCTTTAAGTCTGACCTCCCACACAGTCCAGCCATACGACATCATTTTGTATCAAGCTCAGAGTTTCCAAATGAGCTTGTATTAAACTCTTGAATGAAGGACTGAAGTACCCCGTTTTTGGGAGGTCAGGATAAGGTTATCCTCACAGCTGGAAAAAATACTCTCTATTTCAGTGCTTTAATTGAGCTTCCACCTCTGGGATTTGTGTTGGTGGTTTGTTTTGGTTTGCTGGTTTTTGTTTTGTTGGGTTTTTTTCTGGATTAAGCATTCTTCTACTGCCGGGGGAAGTTTGGTTTCCAAGAAATATTTTTACCAACTTTCTTACCTTTTTAATACCCTCCATAGAACCCAGAAGAACTATTTCTGGCTGGGCTGTAGACATTGCAGATAACCTTGACCTTTGCTTGTTTCTGCTAGCAGCGATCCTCTGTAAAACAGAGATAATACCACTTCCCTCCCTCTCACAGGTGTTGGCTGTTCAAAAAAAGAGACCATTAACATTTCTCAAATGCTACAATGGGAAGCAAATATTAAGGCAGTCAGAGACCAGAGGCTGGATATTACATTCCCAAACATGGTTTAGTGCAGCAATCTTATCTACTGGAAACGGAGTCCTCTGATAGCACTAGAAGATATGAGCTGTATTTTCATATATGGATATCGTTGTTCTGAATGAAATGGCATCATCTAAAAACAGTTGTGTACATAAATAACTGGATACACTTGAAAGAGGGAAGGTATTTGGTGAGAGTAGGGGTTAATTGTTTCACTTGTAAGGGACCTTGGGATAAGGCATTGCAGACCTTGTTAAGAGTACTTCTCATAGGAAAAGGCTTTTAAAAATGTAAAAACAGAAGCTGGTCTATTTGAGTCAGTTCATCTGTTTACTCTAGATGGGGCTTTTACTTGTAATGTAGCCAGTCATCTCAGCTATCAGCCACACCATTTACAGTCAAAGGCTAGACCAAAATAGCTCCGAGGTCCTTCTGATTTTCTATTTTTGTCAATGATCTACTTAAATGCTGACTCTATCCCACTGAGGACGTTCGGATCAATCTAATTGGCTAAGTATCACTGAGCTGCACGGTGGCGGGGGGGTGGATCACCCCTCTATATTTAAAATGAATGTATGCATGGTGTCCTTGTGGTGAGTGGCTGTGGGCAGGTCTGGCACTGCCGAGTCATGGCTGGGGACTGGGGAAGATGCTCCTCTTCAGAACAAGGCTGGTGTGTCCCACACTGTTGCTCTGAGGTGCAAAGTGCTACTCAGGGAAGAGTCAAGAAAGTGGATGCTGTCCCTCTGCTGCCTCCCATGCTGGGGTCACCTCATCCTGAGAGGTCACCAGGGATGGATTCAGCTTTCCTGGTGATAGGGAATGACTCAATGGTGTGCAAGTGCTCTCAGCAGTGTGTTGGGGAGCAGTCTCTGCTCTCAGCTCAGCTATGGCCCTCTCCTGAGGGCCTGAGGAAGTGCTCCCTGTTGTCCACCATTTTTGGTTATTCATAAGTGATGTAGGTGGCTTTATTTATCTGGTGCTCCAAACACAGTGCAGAGCTGGTATTTGGGCTTGAGCAGCAGCCCAGAAATCCATCCACATTTCCATACACAGGGACTGAAAGACTAATGCCCTTGCCTTTCTGCTACCCTGTTGACAAGTTATCATTAGCAGAGCTGTCTTCAAGTCTGTATTGCAGAAATCATTTATCCTCTGTGGCAAAAACAGATATTGAATCAGAAATGTGAGCCTTCTTCCCGATTATTCTGGGGTGAAGACTTTGGTCATGTGCCTTCTGTAGCTCCTGTAGATCACTTGGAGGTTGCCACAGAGTGGTTCAGCATTAGCCAGCATTAATTAGTAATTATTTAACTGATTAGTTTCAGCTAAGCAGAAATGCAGAAGAGATTGGGTCCAGCTATCAGGGTGATTCTCTGCACACTTGCCTGTGTAGTGCCAAAGAGTCTCACTTCTGATTTGCCAAGCAGGAGGAGATTTTTTTAAAATCCTCTCAGAGTCCACCATCGTTGTTTATGAGGCTACATAGACTCTAAAGGACAGTTATGAAAAAGAAAATATCCTCTTTATTTTTAAATGTAACCAGCTAAAAGAGATGAGTCCTGGGATGGCATCATCCTTGGGGAAGGGATTGGGCTAGATGTGAGTTTGGGACCTGTTGGGCACATCAGGGGGATTGTGCTCAGTGGCACTGGGTGTTCACAGCCTTGGCTTTGTTTGGAGAGCTCGTGCAGACTGTGCAGAGTTACTTAATACAAACCAAATCCTAGCACAACAGGATCAGACAGAAGAAAGTCCTGGTGGTTTGCTCACAGGTCCCATGTCAGGCCATAACTGACCAGGACAAAACCAACAAGTTCTTTAATGTTGTTCTGTATGACTTTAATTAATTAAACACTAGGAAACCCAACTCATAGCCCAGGTCTCTCCTGGGTTAGTAATTACAAAAACTGCTTTGGCAGGATTGTATGTAGCTAGAATCCTTTCCTTCCCCTTCCCCTTTCCCTTGCCCCTCCCCTTCCCCTTCCCCTTCCCCTCTTTTTTTTCCTTTTTTTTTCTTTTTTCCTTTTCTTGTATTTTTTTTTACCAGTAAGAAAGGTTTTGTAAATTATTATTTCCTTTCAGAAAATTTTGAAAAAATAAAAGGGTCTGGCATTTTCCCACCCATCCATCTTGGATTTCATTCAAAAGTGCTGTGTTCAGGACAATATTTTTTCTTTGCCAAATGGGAAAATTTTGGATACCATTGTGGAATATAGGTGTGTTTTGTCTCTTCCTTCTGCTGAGGACATGCCCTATGTTTTTGTTAATGGTGTTCTTCCTGTTTTGGGCTTTTCTGGTATCCTATTAACAATATACTGCACAATATTTTAACTGGCAGTGTTAGTTATAGGCGGTATATGAACAGATTTTTTCTCAAAAGCTCTGCTTCTGATACATGGCAAAAAGAAATGTTTTAAATGGGTAATAATCCCCAGCCCATGCAGTGTGCAAACTAAGCTCCAGGTGCTTACTTTGCAGCAGTAACTTTCCTGGTGTTATTGTACACGTCAGTCCAGTGGCATTAGTGCAGGACGGAAAAGGAGTGGAAACTTTGGTTTTATTTGATTATATGATACGGGGAAAACTCGTGTGGCATCACTGGTTTGAATTTAATAGCATGGGCTCAGCTGATGGGGTGTTTCATTGCTCTTCACTGACCTGTCCTGCAGCTGAGCACACAGGAGCTCTGAGCAGACATTTTCTCTGTCTCTCCTCTCTCAGAAAAAGGAAAAGCATTTGCCAAGGAGATCTGCACTCAGAAAAAATAATGTTTGTGAACTTATCCTCTCTTTGGGAACAGCTTTGGTTTGAGTGTAAGCCTTACTTTTAGTGGAAAAGGTACCCTCATGGCTGCCCAAACTACCTGACAGCTGGACAACCTGCAGGTCCTTAACAATTCCTGGAGACTGAGTGCATCTCATCAGGAAATTTATTGCATTCTTCTGTCCTTTCCCATGCAGTGGTGGCTGGGTGCCCCTGGCACATGGTCTGCTCTGGAGGTCATGGGATGTTCTGGAGGGATGGGTGGTCACCAGGTGAACAGGTTGAAAATAAATAAATAAATTCCTGGGGGCTGTATCAGGTTCAGGTTGCCTTGAGTGTGACAGGGAAGAGCACGGCAGGCAGAACAGACGGGAACAGATTTTGTTTAAATTTAGCAGCAGTGTTGTGGTTGGAAAAGGCTGATGAGAACTTGGCACTTAACTCCTCACCTCAGACTGCTCTCCCCAGTAGGGTTGTCAGCCTCCAAACACAGCACTGCTGGTGCAGAGCCTGGGCAAACACCCTTTAAATAACCTCTTTCCTCCTGCAGACTGTTTTGCTGAGCCTTTCTGATTTCTTAGCATCCACAATAGTGGCCAACATTTTAACGTTGGGAGGGGTGTAAGGCCCACAGCAGAAGCAGGTGGATCACGAACTGCCATGAACCTCCCTGTCAGGCAACCATCATCTGCAATGCTGGGTATGTGCCATGACTCCCCTCCCACCCCATGGTCCAGGTGGGAGATACATCTGGACAGGCTGATCTTCCATCTCTCAAAGACAATTGCTCCATGAGGCCACTCTGGAATGCGCAGGAGCTGATCCCACCTTCCTGTGCTCCCTGCTCTCTCCAAGCCCTCTCTCACTGCACAGACCAGGTAGGATCTGCACTTGTTGTTGACAGCTGTTAATCTCCTCCTCTCCACTTCCCATGCCAAGCCCTTCCGTTTGTCTTCTGGGATATGATGCCTCCAAGTATACCCAGTGCAACCTTAGGTCAGGAAAAGCTGGCACAAGATTTTGGCATCTGACATCTCCAGGTCTCCCACGTCTATACACTTTGTGCAGGTCTGTAAACTTTCTTAACTCAGAGCAAGTAAAGGAAGCTGTGCTGCCATCAGCTTCCTGTCTGCAGGGAAATTGTGGATTCCCCCAAAATGGTATTTTGGGGGAATATTTTTATAAAATATAAATATATTTATATTCCCAGAAAGTTGCAGGGGAAGCATTACCTTCCCCAAAACTAGAAGAATGCCAAGCTGATCTGCAGATCCTGCTAGGTATCAGGGAAGCAAGCAAAGAGAAAAAACCTTATTCCATATCCATCCTTCCCACCCCAAAGGAAACAGTCCTCTGAGTTTTCCTATACTGGCACATCATAAACACCAGTAATGTAATTTTTTTCTAGTTACACCCTGAGCCTCTGACTTTCCAGGACAAAAATGCCAGTGCTGTCCCTGTCACCATCTGCAAACCTGCTGAACATGGCTGTTGTCCTCACTCATGGGATGGGGACAGGGATATCTATTTTATGTAGTCCTACAGAAAGCACATTGGCTCCAGTGGAAGCAAGAAATGGATTTCACTAGAGAGGAGTGATGCAGACTCTGTCAGCTCATCATGGCTGTTTTCCATGCTGCTATATTTGTTTTATTTTAGATGACAGAATTAATGACCCCTCAAATGAATATTTAAAGCTTCCTTTCTTACTCAGCTTAATTGGAAAAATAAGTCTTTTTAAAAAGTTTTGTGCCCCTGTTTTGTGAAGTAACAACCTGTTTCTTCCCCCATCCCTCCATATTACATCCACAGTCCCAGTGTTTGTTTTCTGCCCCTGGGATTCAATTGCAGAGTGTGTTAAGCACCCTGAAGAAAGAACCCTCACTTGTATCTGTGCTGCTCAGCTCAGGTCAGCAGGGTTTGCAATAGAGATGGATCTTGAAACAGACCTTGGATGTGTTGCAGGTATCTTTAGACCTTCTTCCAGGAAAGGAAGGAGAAAGCTTGTCTTTCCTTTCTGTGCCAAGAAGAAAGCAAAATGGTGCACTGGAAAATGAATAATTGCTTCTGGTCTGAAGTTTTTGGAAGCCTAATGCTGAAAATATGAAAGTTTATGACAGTGTTTTTGTGAACACTGTAATGGCCAGGAATTGTGTCCTCACTGAGGCTGCAGGACTGAACGCCAGTAAACTGTGCTTTGTAGGGGATGGGGGGAGCTGGGGGTGTTGCTACACTCCCATTTTTAAGTCCCTTTTCCCTCTCTTCCTGCCTGCACAAGAGACGAGCCCAGCTGCCTGCCTGGGGAGAAGACCTCTGTCAAAGCACGCTCTCTGACAAATGAAAGCCCCCTGCGCTGAGATTATGAGGAAACTTCTGGTCGTGGGAACCTTTAGACAAGGATATATGAGCCTCCCCCTCCTGCCCTGGCAGTGACCTCTGGCAGGCTCCAATCCCAGTCCTGCAGCGTGACCACAACTGGGGCAGCTTGTGACTGCTCTTGGCCATGGACCCCAGAGCCCCGAAAGGTGAAATGTGAGGATGGAGCTCCAGATGTAACCTCGCCTGATGGACATAAGGTGGGAAAAGCTGCTGGAGCATCCTCATACCATGACCTTTGAGGAACAAAACCACAGAGAAATGCCATGGCATGGTGGGAAATGGAATTGAGAGCTGCTGGCCATCAGGAAAGAGAGTAAGGAAAGGTGACCACCTTTCAAAACCAGAGCATGTTGCAGCTGAATGTGGCACTGCCTTGCAAAAGTGATGGGTTATGTGTGTGGGGAGAAAAAACTATTGAAAATAATAGCATAATTGACTGTCTGGCAGGCTAAAACTTCAGCAGAAGCTGTGATTATACTTGTCACTGTCTGTTAACCTTCAAAACAGGTGTTGTGTGTTTGAGGTGCCAAAACGGTGCTCGGGCTGCAATCTGTGTGTGTGACAGGAGCATGGGCTGGAGAAAGGCCTGGGGGCCCTGCCAAATGGGCACAGGGGCAGAAGGGGGATGGTCCTGGGCAGGCAGAGCGTGTGACACAAATGGATTTGGCTGGCTTTGAAAGGGGAGCATATCCCAGCAGTGCTGGGATCCAGCAGGACGTGTCCGCAGCTGATGGCAGACGGAGCTGCAGTGGGGACCCCAGTGAAGGGGTTCTCTTTTGTAGGCTGATGTAACAGCTGAAGGGTTTGGGCCAGGTTTATTAAAGTTCTCAGATTACTAAAATCTGTAATAATCAGTTGGAGGAACCTTGACTCCTGCCACAATCCTGAATTTTTACTTGGTTTTAGGAATTAAGACTATAATGCTTTGTTGCACTCTTGGTCCAGCTCGGTGTCTTGCTCTAATACATTTGTTCTTGTAAGAGCCATAAAAACTGTTAACATTTTGTGTTTAATATTTTTTTTAATAAACAAATTAAAATGCAGTATTTCAGCGAAACAAAAGAAAAAAGACAAAGAAGTATTTTCTTTTTTCTTCCGTGGAGTATTTTCAATGTAAACCTTGTGTAAACAAATGTGTTGGGGTCTTGCAAGGCTGTATTGCTAATTAAGCCAACAAGCATTGTAATGCTTGACATGTGTAGAAGGTGAGTGAACAATGTTAAAATGGGAAGATTAGTTAGGGCTCCGTAGAATACCTAAAGAATCTGAAATACAAGACTTCGAAGAAAAATGTTAGGGATGAAGATCAGGAGATTGTAAGGTGCTAATCACCAGCATTTGGCATGGCTTGCAAAGCAAAAAGACTGTCAGCACACTTAAAAGTCTCCTCATCTTGTCTGACTTAATGTAATTAACTTTAAAATTCAAACTCAATCAGGGATGAAAATGCACTGATACCACAAGATAACTTTGTGTCTGAGTTCCACCATGAGAGTCCTTTTAAAGAAATCCATGTCAGGTTATCTGAGTGCTTTTAAAATTAGTATACACCTGTATCATGCCCTTGTCCCAAATAAGAACAACTCAGAAACATTCTCATGTGAATGTGTGTGACAGTCATCAAGCAGAAATAGCTGACTGTTGACATAATAACAAGTTTACTCTAACTGTTGATGAAACTCTGGAGTTGGTAATTTTTAATCCTGCTACTGTTTATTAAACAGACATGGGTTTGGGTATGAAGTCAGCAGGTGTGGAAAATCTGTTTCTACCATCAGAGTTGGTGCTGCAGGGCATTGTCTCAGTTTGGGGTCTTTTTTTATACTGTATTTTGGAATATTGCAAATCATAATGCGATAACCTAGTACTCATAAAGAGTCTCCTGGCAGCATATCTTGATGATCAGAGATGTGGTGCAAATGTGCCTCCTTCCCTCAGGCGTTCTCATGCACGCACCTCCCACCCTGTTCCTGAAGGTGGGGGAGTTCACACCGAAGGTTATGGCTCAGGGTGACCTGAGCAAAAACTGCTTGTCATTTCCAAGCTCTCTGCTGCAGGACAGAGGTGGCTGTGGTTGGTCTGTCTGAGGAGGACGGTCTTGGTACAAGGGATTTGCAACCCCTGCAAGCCTGGCTCCAATGCTGTTATTTCCCATCTGGAGGTGGAATGTCGCACACGGCATTTGGGAGAAGGCTGTCCTTTTCCTTCCTTCAAAGGAGTCAACAGGCATGTCTAGAAGTAAGGAGGAATAAATTCTCATAGAGAGCCAAAAGCAGACTGATATCAATGCAAAGCTTTGGTTTTAATAATTCTTGAATGGCACTTGGAAAAATCTGAGTGTAGCTGCACCCATCAGACATCAGGATTTGAGAGGACAGAGCTGTGAAGCAGAGGAGTTTATAAACGCTGAGGAACTATGGGGTCTTTAAAAGAAGATTTTCCTTAAAACAGCAAGCAATGCTTTCTCTATGGCCCTAGGGAGAAATTTTATTAGAGAGAAACATAGATTGAAGTATTTCCTTTGAAAACAGGGCTCTATTTTCCTGCTGCAAAACATTGGATCAGTTTCTCTGAAAAAAATTGATGCTAGGGGGACTTGTGTGGAATTTAACCTGCTGATAGGAGTGAGTGCCTTCTACAGGAAAATACCTCTCCAGATCCCTCAGACCACGTTGATTCCATTTCCACTGACCACAGCGGGAATTTGGGCACTTTGCTGTGCTCCCATGTCCTAATCTTGGATCTCAGTCCCACCCCTCAAATCACAGACAGTTTTAAAGCAGGTGTGATGGTTCAGAGGTTGAAAGTGAGTTTCATCTCCATATGGTGAAAGGGCTGTTGGGAAATGCAGAAATAACGACACAAAGAGATCGGCAGCACGAGCCACAGTCATTCCCTGAACCCTGAACTGCCATTGCACGCTCCATCTGGGAGTGGGGATTATTTCAGAAAGCTCAGGACAAAAAGGGAATTTCTCTCTTCACCTCAATGAATTGATATGCCCTATTTCAGCAAAGAAATGACAGATCAAAAAAAAAAAAAAAAAGAAGGAGCATTTCAGTTATTTATGGAGACCATGCTTCACGCCTGTTTCTGACTTGGGTGGAAATTAGATGGAACTGACTGTTTCTCTTCCACTTCTTTCACAAATTCTTTATTTCTTTATATCAGAGGTTAATTACTGAAGCCTATGTAAAAATACAGAGGAGAAGAGTATTTTGTATCAGATGTCGGTGTCCGCAGGTGTTTTGGATTGGACTACCTCAGAGCTTTATACCATTCTTAAAATATAATACTGACAATAAATTGTTACTTCATCACCACAACTAAATAAAAATTTTACAGATTGCAGCTGGTAATTTAAAATTAAAAATTAGGTCAAATTGTACCAGCCCTAATTAGGACCTCCTTCATCCTTCCAAGTTTGATAACAAACATTTTTTACAAAGAAAGTAAGTCTGAATTTTGTGTCACACTTTTCTAAACCCCAATTATTTCTTACTCGGGGAATGCAGGGAATATTTCCCATCTTTTCTGGAGATGAGAACAAGTGAAAGCAACAGGTCTTATCTGTCTCTGTCTTTGGCAGTGATTATATCAGCAACTTTTAGAAGATCCATAAATTTAGAATTCCATAAATTGCAAAATATTTAGAGTACCTCCTTGAATTCTTTAGTAGTTAAATCCTGTAAAAATTTTCTGTTATTGCAACCTTTAATGAGTGCCAGGATGACAGATTTATACTTACTTGATAATTTCCTTTACCATGTCCAAACATTGCAAAGGTATTTTCTTTCTCTCATGTTTAGGCCACTGCTGGGCCTGAGTTACTAAAAGCAGCATCCAGAGGAACTTCCTAACCTGCACTTTTAATAATCCTAGTGCCATGTACCTGGTTGTTAAAAAGTTACTTTAGTAGTGGCTGGTTTACTTCCATTTTGATTATGGCTTGAGTAGAAAATATTCATTCTTTCCTCATGATATGAACATGTCCTGATTTACTCCTGGGCAGGAAAGGACGCATTTGTTAAACCCTTCTGATTTTCTGCATTATTACTGACTATTCTGGTGCTCTTACTATTCATGGGCTTTTAGTATTTAGTAGGGTTACTCTTGGTCCCAATGGACTCAAACATCTGCTCCTTACTGTCTTTTTTTTTTGTTTTTGTCCATATGTATTTCCTTTGCTTCCTTATTAATTTTGTGTAGCTCCAGGATGTATTTTCAGTGTTTACAACATCTGTCTTCTAAATATCCATCCATCATTATTGCTTATTTTGCATCCTTTTCTATTCTAGATTTTTGGAACCACGCTTGCTTCCTCACTTACAGTTTTAGTCTGATTTTGATTTTGGTTATCTGGTTCTTTTTACCTCTAGCTAAATAATTTTTAACTATTCATTGAAGGCATCACATTTAGTCTTCAGTCCTTCCTTACATCTGGCTTGTACTTGCTTCAGCTTTGTGAACCTCGCTGTCTTGAAATACCATGTGTTTTTAACTGACTCAGACAGGGATCCAACATAATCATTTCCACCTTAGTTACTGTTAGCTTTTATTTCTTGGTTAGAAAATTGTCATCCATGATTTGTAGAAATTCCAGAGGAGTTACTACTGCCAGCAGGAGATTTTGATATACATCATCCTGAGTCAATTTTCTCTTGACAGTCCTGCATCCATGGTAGATAAATGGCTTTGGAGCCACCCCACCTAATTTTGAGGGTGGTTTAGCATTGAGGCAGGCAGCTATTATAACCTCATTTTGTGCTTTAGCCATCTGGACGTGATCAACAAGCAGTCAAAATCATTTGCTCCTGAGCTATCACTGCTACAGAAGAAATTAATGCCAGCCTTGGTCTCTTTTGCACACCTGATGCTCCTCTGGAAGGTAGCAGTCACTGCCTCCACCTCACTTTAAAAAGATAATTTCCCTCTCTTTCATTGGCATGAATTAAAAATAAGAGTTTGACAAAGAATTTTGAGAAGTATTTCACAGATGTTGACAAGCATTTTAAATTGTTCTTCCAATGTTATACTTTTGAACCTAAAACCTGTGTTTCCTCACTCTCACTAACTTCAGTTATAACACCAATAAAATGCTTTATCTTTTAATTAAGGATTTCCTTGAAAAGTTGTGAATGAGTGAGATATAAGTCAATTGCTTTCACAAGGCTACTTTCTGAACTGTGCTCTCAAAACATGGTAAGGACGGAAGCAGTGATAAAAACTTCAGAGTCTGAGTTCTAGCTGGTGTGATCATTGTGCTCATCAGCAAAGGCAAGAAGAAACTCTGTAATCAGAAAAAACTGAAGAAATTAAAGTGATCCAGAACAGGATCCTTTTGCATTCTGCTTTTTTTATTTGTAAGCCCAGGCTCTCACCACCTTTTTGGGTTCAGCAGACCTCACATGGCAGAATTCACAGGATTCAGTGTCAATTTTCAGCATTCAAAACTGCTGGTCCAGAAGGGGATACACAGGAGAGGAGTGACATCCTTGGGAGCAAGAGGTCCCATGGAGACTCTGCTGTCCTCAGGGTGGTGACTCTCAAGCCCCATGCCCAGGGACTAAATGTTACTGCAAGACAAATATTGACTTCTGACAGAGTTTGGAGAAATTCATGTGGGTATTTCCAAGAGTTTATGAATTAACCAGAAATAGAGATAAGTCCTAGGCTACCTATTTCATCAGCTAAGAAACTGTTGACTGAAGCCTAGCATGAGCCAAGAACCTACATGCACTGTGTTTCAAGAACTTAATCATACCTTCAGATGTGGAGCTTGCTAGTTAGTTTAATTACTGTCCATTTTTTTTTTCTTTCAGTAGCTGAATGGATCTGATGACAATTCATTTTTTTTAATAGATGAAAGAGAAGCAGGCTTCAAAACAGATAATGAATTTCTTCTAACTTGTCTGGAGACTGAAGAGCCATAATTCTGATTGATCAGAGATGGTCTGCTTCAGAGAGGCACCAGATGTGGTCCAGATTTTAAATAGATGCTGCTACTGTCAAAATGCATTCGCTCCCTCCTGGTGTAACAAAGTGAAGTCCATCTGTCTGGAGTGGTGCACTTTTTTTAGTGGTAATAACAGTTAACATCAACAATAAGCTTTGTCTCATTAGTATCACATAATCCCTACTACCAAGTCCCCAGTTTCTGGTCCCCATATTATCTGCCATGGAAAAAATAAAGACCACAGCAGGAGCTAAGAAGGTCAGTGCATTCTCAGGGTAATCAGCTGTAGTAAATTCAATTCTGACAAGACAAGGCTTGCAAATGTCTGGGGAATTAAGGGATCATCTATAATTTCATATGTTGAGTGGGAAAGTGTCCTTCCAGACATTTATTAATTACAGATGAGGGTGTGTATGGTGATCATCCTTGGAGAAATTTCTTCTGAAACAAAGCAAGAAAAATAGATTTAACTGCATGCTGCTATTTCTAAAGGAAAATTACTGGTCTTCTCACTTGGCCTTGCAATGGTTTCAGTCAGTATGTTTTCTCTTCTAGTGTTTATTGCTCTGTCTTAGCAACAGATTCCTGTTACCCCTTATGAAACCTTTTGCATAAAGGGTTCCCACTGTAATCAATGGAGGAACTTGCCTTGGCTTTAGTCTGGCTCAGTGCTCTCTCTCCAGGGCTTGCACCGCTTAAGAAGAAACAAGTAAAGAACAACAGACAAAAGAGCTTTACATTTAGAATTGAGCTTTTCACTTGAAGATCTTGGAGCACTTTGGAAAACTTAATTACTCCCCTTTGAGGTCTGTGTTGTTCCTTCTGTTTTACAGATGAGGAAATTAAACCACAGGGAGGTCAGAGCTAAAATTTTCCAACTTGGGCAACTGAAGGTAAGTGCTTACAGCCACACCTTCCTTCCTCGAGAGGAAGTCCTCAACACTTTCACACTCTTTTTGCATCCTTTTTCTGAAAGTGTGGGCTGTATCTTAGCCAAGAGCTCTCCAAAAGTCACCAGAATTGCTGAAAAGGCCATTAAATTGTCTTAAAAATAAGAGATGTAAAGTGTGTATCTCATTTCCCTTAGTACAGCCAAGACTGAGGAGGAGCAATGAAAACAAAATCCACTGAGGACTAACTATCCTGGGAGGAAAAGAACTATTTAAGTAAAAGAATAAACTTGCCATGAGAACAGATTGGTCTCTGTTAAGCACAAATAAGCATGGATTGAAAATTAGGAGAAGTTTTGTAATTATCAGAGGAGTGAGGTCTGGGGACAAATGGGGATCTTGGGGGAGAATAATGTCAGTCAGGTTGAGATGAAGTTGGATCAGAATCTAAGAGAGATGAAGGGATGCTGTACCAGCACTTCCAAAGGACTGCACTTGGTGATCCAGCATGTGGTTTCATGTTGTGCTCACAGTATTGCAAACCAGTTTCTTAACCCACACATAAACTCCAGGACAAACCAGTCTTCCTCCTTGCAGGGGCCCCTGGGTCCTTGGTTTTTAGGATTTAGGTCATTTGGGTAGGAAAATGCTATTGGTGCCACAGGAGGAAAATGAATACCTGATTACATCAAATACCGCTCTCCCTTTAGACCTGCGGTGCCTCGTATGCCAGATTGCAGCTATTGTATGAAGAAATTTCAGTTCCTTTTTGTGCCTGGCGGCTGATTGAAAGTTCATATTATTTATGGCAGAAAACAGCAGTGTACTTTTGAGCCTGAGGAAGCTGGGAAAGTGCAGTGGGTGTCAATCAATTAAGCTATTCAACTTATTTATGAAACAGGACAAAACAATGTCTAGGATATGAATTCCCGTCTCAATGGGATCCCCCCTGATATAAAATGTCAGAGCTGAAAAAGGGTCAGCTCATGACCCTTGAATATTCTTTTAAACTATTTGCAAATCAATACCTCTTCTCTGGGTTTGTTCAGGGACCATCGTTCCCTTTTATTATAAGTCACGGGGCATAGACTGCTTATCAGGGAGTGTGGAGACAGATCACTGCACTAAAGCAGCAGCTGGTTTGGAGACTGGGCCTGACTCTCATTTCTGGGGGGGCTCACTTCACTCTACTCTGGTAGAGCAAAGGATTTTAAAGTGAGCATAATTACGGTTTTTGCTGACTCTTGGGCTCCTTAATATCTGCTGGAAGAGCAAAGAAGTCCTTTGCCATGCATGCAGTTGGGATTGTCTCCCTCTTATTAGTGCTTATATCAGCCAGGAACATCATCTGCCATTTTCTCTTCCAAATTTTTTGTGTCAGAAGGATGCTGTGTCCCTGGGTTTTGGGGTTGCAGTCCCAAATTTTCTCCCTCTCTTTGTTAGCAGTAATGTGCTGTACAGGTAGGGCTTGAACAGACAGATGGCCTGATCCTCAGCTGAGCATCTGGGCTGTTAAGCTCTCTAAAAAGGCATCATCTTTACAAATCCCAGTCTTAATCTCATTGCCCACTGTGTGACCCATGGGGGTTTCAGATCAGTGCCAAAGAGGGGAAGAGGAGGAGAAGGAGGGCAGCTGGAGGATTTGTGGAGTCAGGGGAAGGGAAATGCCTGCAGGGCAAATCTCAGAGCTGAGTGCTGGGGATGTGACCATTTCTCGCCACGAGGAGTTGGAGAAGGTCAACAGTCCTGGCTACCTCGAGGTCTCCTGCAAGGAGGATGTGCATGAAATGAATCCTTGAAATAGTTGCCCAGGCCTTTGGGCAGTTTTGTGTAAGGGGCCTCCCACTGCATCTTCTCACAGCATCTTCTTTCTCCGTGCAAAACATGGCATCATCCCAATGCCTTTCAGCAGCACTTGGGCAAGCTCAAGTCTAGACAGGTGAACTGAGGATAAAAACAACAGAGGAAATGCCCAGTTGCCTGCTGAGGTTTATCAATGAGAGCTTTTTGCCAAAGGGAGAAGAGGAAGACAGCAGTTTGCAAGGAAGTGAGTTGTTCTTGCCAATGATCCCATCTCCTAACAGCATGCCATTCCTCATGGGAAATCAGTGTACACAGCTTTTGTCTAGGAGGCCAGCAGTGTGGTATATCCTGTGAAAAAGGGACTCTTCCTCTTACTTTGCCTGTTACAGAACAAACCTTGAGGCAAAAATTTGATAGTGTTAATAGTATGTGAAAAAGGGAAGAATTTCCAAGAAGTTGAGTGACCTGAAAATGGTCAGCTATGGACGGGTTTTGAGGTAGATCAGGTCCAAATATAAAATAATTTAGAGCAGACTTGGATCAGATTCTTTTAGAATTGAAGACATTAATTTGACCATTTGTGTTCCCTGAGAATTTTCCCCTGCAAAATTAATTCCTTAAAAAATTAATAACCACAGATGCATTAAGTGCTTTATGGTAACTAAGCATATAGATGGTCCCCTTCTGTTTTTAAATCTGAAATATTTTAATGCATTTTTGAAAGATCGAGGTAGTAATATTTTTTTAATTCAACCCATTTTAATACCTGAAAAAGTGAGTCATTCTGATATTTTTTGTTTGTGCTGCTGGAAAAAATGTTTCAGTGAAAGTCTCCCCTATGTCTGTAAGAGAAAACTTGGACACTACTTCATCTGCACGTTTGTTTGCACTCAGTCATTCTGGTGCAGGCCTGTGATGATAGATGGTAGGAAACATGAAACAAAAGCCCCCAAAGAATCTGAATCTCTCATTGTTTGGATTTTTTTAAACAGGATTTTCCTTTAATTAGTGAAACTTGTAGAAATTGCTGTCCACTTGGATCTAAGACATGCAGTGAAATCCTACATCAACCCAAAAGGGCCAAAAGGAAAATGAACCTCTAGGCATGAGCAGGAATGTAATACGAGTTTTTTTCCTTTTATTGTGGACAGCCACTCTTCAACTTTAAGCCAATCATTCCAAATCTTTGTTTCAGGCTTCCATCTAGAAAAGTTGTTTTGGGACATTCTTAACTTTAAATGCATATAGAGTTCTGTAAAATACCATTCAAAAGAGCTATTCACAGATACAGCTTAACTCTGATATGCCTAGAAAGGTGCTACAAGCATCTTTCCCCAAAATAATCAATCAAAATTGTTCATGATCAAAATAAGAAACAAGAAGTTCATTAGATACAAATTCACAATTAAGGTAAAGAAAGCGAGTCCAAGAATAAGAAGGGAATATCTATTTATAGGCACATATGCAATATCTTTAATATGACATTCACTGGAAAACTTTCCAGATAGTTCTGTCATTGAAAAGTGAAACAAAATTGGGTGAAAACATCTCAAAAACTGGAATATGAATACAGAAAAGGAAATTTCCAGTCAGGCTAAGGTTTGTTATTAATAGACACTTTCCACACAATACTTCTTCGAAATAGATTAGGAGTTGAAAGTTCACCATGATGTAGCTATAAAAAAAGAAAAGAAAAAGCTGATGAATCGCAGTTGTTTCCATCTAAATAAAGAGTAACTAACCAAGGAACCATCTGTCGGTGTATGATTACCAACTTTCTTTTTGTCTTTCAAAACAGCCTGAGAAATCAAGGGCGCTGGGAGTAGAGGGGAGAGCACACACACGCTGCAGGCTTGCCAGCAGCCAGCCCCAGAGGGTCTGATCTGATCCTTGCCTTTTTCTCTTGGTGCACTGATTTCACACTGCTGGTTTTCATCTGGCGTGCCTCTATATTTCAAATACATGCTACACACTGAAAAGGCTATTCTGCAGTAAATGTGGCTAATTTTGGTATAGTTGAGAGCTGAAAAGTAAAACTTTTCTAAGAGAGGAAAACCCTAAAGTTGTCTCTCTCAGTTTGTGAAACCAACAGAATAATATTAATTCATTTTTTCCCCTGTTATTGAATAGCAAAGAGCCTTGGATGCCCTGAGAAAGCATATCCTTAATGGCTTTCTTAAGGCTGAATGCCCTACTAGCAGTAAAAAAGACAAAGCAATAAGATCTAAGGCCTTTTAGTCTCTAAAAACTGCATAGGTTTTTATGTTGGAAAAATGAGGGATTTATTCCTTTTTTTCGGTCACATGAGCTCAGGGTCAATGTACAATTTCTCTTTTTGTTTCTATTCCAATGATCACCTATTTTGGGGTGCTTTATTCCCCCAAACCCCATCTGACTGATCAAACTTGCTGCATCTGGTTCTTTGTCGCTGAAGGCACTTTGCGGCATCTGCAGCCATGTACCCGCAGCCTGCACAAAACCCAGCACCCACAAACCACCCTTCCTTTGTGAAGGAAGAGTGATGGACACGGAGAGATTTGCCAGTGAAAGCCCACTCCCATCCTAGCCAAAATTAAATTTTTTATGTTGTATTTTTACAAATCCCCCGCCCCTGCCCATGACTCCATCCCTTGCCCTCCCTCAGCTCCTCCAGCCGTTCTCATGCCCCAAGCACCCTTGCCTCAGGCTCAGCCCTCTCAGCTTCTCTCCCTGCTGCATTTTGCCTTGTCCCCAGCCCTTAATACATGCTTCCCACTTCTGACCCAGCGTCTGGGAGCAGGTGGAAAGGCAGGTGATAATATAAATATTTATGTCAGGAAGTCTGCGCTTGCAAATGTTTCCTGGTGGAGTTGTCACACTCAGAAAAAATGATTTAAAAAAAAAATCCAATCCCAAAATACATGTACAAATCCACAAAGAGGCGTATTTCCTTTGCATGGCCACTAAAACAAAGAGTCCCTCTGAATAATCAATAGTAAACCCCAGGAGCATGAAATTCAACAGACCTGAAGTTGCCAGGATCAGGTACTTGGTAAATTTCTACAATAGGAAGCCAGACGGCAATTACTATCCTACTGCATGAGCAAAGCAGCTATTTAGATGTACATCTTGTCAGTTCAATATGCTGGTTTCTGACTCCTGTCAAGTGTAAATGGGAACAGTCCTACCAAAATTTCTGTTTCTTTTACATAATATACTGATTTACATGTTAGCGTTGCACCAGCCAGTCCAGCACCTAGGTGCCAGTGAATATCCCATAGCTGCAGATTTAAGCAAGTAAAACAATTTGCAAGCAGCTCTAATAAGCACCATCCCAGTGCATGCCTGGAAATTCTTTCCAGAAATCAGACTCATTAAGCAGTCAGCAAATAAGACACATTTGTCTCCCATTAAAGAGTAAATTGGAAATACTGAAAGGAAACCTATGCATGGCTGTGATTTGTTAGAGAGGGTATTAGCAGGAGCAGCCACAGTATGTTTAGCAGTTGGGTATGAGTTAAAGCAGGAACTGGAGTGAGAGGAACTATTTTAAATCGTCTCTATTAATAATCTGAAAGTACATTTAAAACCATCAGCAGTCACAGCCATCTTTGGCTCTTCCAGGAGGAAGTTGCCATTTGTTGCAGTGCTGCTGTTGCTTTTATTTGACACTCAATATGTGTTTTCCCCACAGTATTAGATATCTTGGGCTCTATCCAGGACACATTTGGAAAGGAACTCATCCCTCTAGTTCCTATGCAACTATGAGATTTACTACTTAGGTCGATGTGTATCTTCGGTGAGTCAAATAAACATAAGGAGCATTAATTAGGGCTGCTTGCTGAATTTAGATTGTATTCCCACAACCTGATACTGTAGCTGGTGTGGCCAGGCTGGTTCACCCGAGGTCTCACTGGGTGAGATAGGCAGCAACCAGGGCCTGGATCAGCTGTGGGCTGAAAAATAACCAGCCCTGTTGATCACCCCCAGGCTCAAAGCTGACTTTGGGAAACTCCTTGGAGTTTATCTGAATTTAAGTAATTAAGGCATAAACCCCCAACCTTTTCTGGGTAAAGAGAGGTTTGAGATCATTTAGGGACATGTCAGCAGGAGACTGGTGCTGTGATATTAAAACTGATGCTTCAACACACCACAGTACTCAGACACATACATGTGATAAGTGAGTGTTATAAAAACTCATCTTTAAAATATTTTAGAATCAGGTTTTAATCTAGGAAGGTTGGAAGAGGGGTCCATGAGTGTTGTTGATTTCTAGTTTTGGCCCTGAATTAACTGTGGTCTCTAATGACAGAGACAGGGCTCTCTGGAGCTATTTGCCTTCAGGTAACCTGAAATAGAAATCACGACAGCTTTCCCTTCCCTCAGCTTCTAAGTCCTGAGTCCTTGTGATCTCAGAGAGGAAAAGTTTTGAGGAGGCACTTGGATTGAGGTACTTCCCAAAAAACACTCATGGCCAGTACAGCCAGCATGTATCAGTGTGATTACAAGCATTTTGCAAATTACTTAACACCTTGTATTGCGGAGGAAAACTACCTGTGGAGACTGAGTCAAGTCTTAGCAGACTTCGCTGTAGTTTTCACCAAACCCAAACTGGACAGAGAAAGTCTTTGGTGTCCTACCTGGAGGGCTGCAATCAGCTTTCTTTCATGTCCTGCTTGTACAGGGGGCTGTGATCAGCTTTTATCTGCTTTTTTTTTAAATTATTCCCTTACCAGTGTTTCCAAAGGCCACCCCTGCTGAGGTTACATGAAAGGGGCCTAAGGCATTTCAGCTCCTTCTGGGCACAGCAGAGCACTGCAGGGACTTCAGCATGGGAGCTGCTGAGCATTGAGGAGGGAACAGGTAAGGCTACAACCCCTCATGCCTTCAGCAAGTCAAATATGGGTGAGACTCTCCTGCTCCGATATCCCCCTTCTGCAGCATGCACAGACTGAACACGTACAAAGCTCCTGGTACTGTTTGAGTTATCCCTACCATGGGGCTTTCTTTGTCAGACGATTTTGCCAGAGGAGATATGTATTTTAAAGTTTTAAACATAATCTTTTACAGCCTCATGTCTGCCAGTGTCGTGTTAACTCCCTGCAGCATTTACAGAGGTGGCTTTGGGAAGTGTTGGTTCCTGTGTGAGTGGGGAGGAGGAGCGGAGCAAAGCAGACATGCATCCTTTTAACTTTGCTGCAGAGGATCATCTCTGCTGCAGAAGAAAACCAAGGAAGTATCTAGCTGACATTAAGGTATCCATCAGGCTTGAAAACTGGAGGGCAAAGTGACTTTTCCTCACTGATGGGGACAGAGACCTTTCTGTAGTGCCCTGTTCCCTCTCTCCAGACCATTTCCCATCCTATGCTGTCACAGCATGTCAGCAACATGGGATACAGATAAAAGGATTTCATCTGGCATGTCCCTGATATAGAATCATAGAAATATTAAGGTTGGAAAAGACCACAAGTTCAACAAGTCCAACTGTTAACCCAACACCACTGTGTCCACCACTAAACCATGTCCCCAGGCACCATATCCACACACCTTTTGAACACATCCAGGGATGGTGATTTCACCTCTGCCCTAGGGAGTCTCATGCCCAGCTCCATTTCCCTTCTCTGGACTTGCTCCAGCACCTCAATACCTTTCTGTTGTGAGGGGCTGAAAACTGAATTCAAGATGTGACCTCACCAGTACTGAGTGCAGGGGACAATCATTGCCCTTGTCCTCTATATGGGGCACATCCTCTTTCTGTGGGTGCTGGAAGGATTTGGAAAAACTTCAGTGCTCTGTGCTGGATAAAACCTGGCTGTTTGAGTGAGATCCCATATGTTGGCAAGGTTTTCTCAGCAGGGCCAGAGGTGAGGAGCTGCCCTCATGGGCAGCAAGCATCTGAGCCAGGGGATATTGCTCATGGTAGAAGATCCACTTCTACCCACTGTGGATAGCCAGAGGGAAGGGTAAGGATAGGAGAGTCCCAGAAGAATAATTTTAAAAAGGAGAATGAGGTCACATTACTGAGGATGAGATCAAGGAATAAAATAAGCATGTAGGGCAGAAAGGTTTCCATGTTAAATGAATTACAACCAGTGTGGAGTGTTAGGAAACAAGGAGAAAGGTGCTATAAATACAGTAAAGTAAGAGAAAGACAGCAGCAGGCATGAGCCCATTACCTAATGAGGAACAGGAGCAGTACGCATGACTTAGAGAAGGCAAATATATTTAATGTCTTTTGCTTCACTTTTCTCCAACAAAAAAACCCCAAATTCTTCACAGTGATATAAAGCTGGCAAGACACGAGACAGAAGAGAAAAAGAACAGAGAAGGAACATTGTAATTAAAATGAATATATTCACCAGAGAGTACAAAAGAAAGAGAGCAAATGAGGGGGAGATTCTGCTCCTCTTCTCTGGTGGAACCCCAACTGCAGAGCTGCATCCAGCTCTGGGTTCCCCAGCACAAGAAGGACATGGACCTGCTGAAGTGAGTCCAGAAGAGGCCACGAGAATGCTCAGAGGGCTGTAGCACCTCTCCAGTGAAAAAAGGCTGAAGAAGTTGGAGCTGGGAAGAGAAGAGAAGAGAAGAGAAGAGAAGAGAAGAGAAGAGAAGAGAAGAGAAGAGAAGAGAAGAGAAGAGAAGAGAAGAGAAGAGAAGAGAAGAGAAGAGAAGAGAAGAGAAGAGAAGAGAAGAGAAGAGAAGAGAAGAGAAGGCTCCAGGGAGACCCTAGAGCAGCCTGCCAGTACCTAAAGGGCTACAAGAGAACTGAAGAGGGGCTTTACAAGGGCATGTGTTGATAGGACAGGGGGGATAGCTTTAAATTGAAAGATGGTAGATACAGATTTAGTTCAGCTGTTAGGAAGAAATCCTTTACTGTGAGGCTGGTGAGGCACAGGCACAGGCTGCCCAGAGAAGTTGTGAATGCTCCATCCCTGGAGGTGTTCAGGGCCAGGTTGGCTGGGGCTTTGAACAACCTGGTGTAGTGAAAGGTGTTCCTGCCCATGGCAGGGAGGTTGGAGCTGGATAATATGTAATGTCCCTTCCATCCCAAAAAAAGGGGAATAATTTGCATCCCATATTACATGGGTAAACAAAAAGATTTTGTCTGCTTTGACAATAAACTGTTTGGGTCTGCAAACAGGACCATCATGGGATATTTAAATGCCCCCAAGTGCAATTAATAGGGATGGGAGTCCTCATGTGCAAGTTGCTGGATGCACTCACGTGAAGGATGTTGTGGGATGCTTCTAGTCTGATACTGTGAGCTGTATGGGGAAGGTGAGGAGGATGAGCCAATTAGATTTACCCTGCTTTTATGCCTGGTAGGTGTTTCAAAACACCAGAAAAGTAAGAAAAGGCTGGAAGTCATAGATGACTTGGTGGGAGAGATTTTGCTGGTCAGTTTGGGTGAGATAAAAGCAGGGAGAGGGAGGCCTGCCAAGGCTTTTGAAGACAAAGGAAAAGGAAATGTTTTTCAGGATTCCCACTTGCTAGTACTTCTTCCATCAGTACCTACTAATCCTACCACCAGCCTTCAATTTGCAGGTTAAAAAAAGTTCAAAACGTTCTCAGATTTTCCTTCCAAGGGCAGAGTGTTGTTCGGGGATTATGCAACGGGAGATACACACCACAGAAAGACAAGAATCTGCCCATTCAGTCCTGAGTAGGATTAACGTGTACGTGACACCCTGTGCACATGACAGCAAATATGAGTTTCATGTGTTGCAAAAGCTTTGGTGTATGATAAGAACCTGATGTATTCAGCTTATGGGCTGGTGTTACTCTTCTATTTATGTGGTCTAAGAAAAGGAAAAGAGAGAGGCAAGCCTTCAGGGGCAGTGACCCTTTCTTTATTCAAACCTGAACAGAGGGAGGATTTTTACTTCCAAGAACTCATTTTTTCTTTCTTCTTGCCACACAATGAGGACTCTGAAAGAATAGGTCCTTGGAGCTAACAAGGTTGATCATCAAGGAAACTTCTGTTCTTTCTGAATGCAATGGCTGTGGAAAGATTTAGTGCTTTACTGAACCAACCTTTGGAAGCAGAAGTTATGAAAGCTCAATTTAAAGGCTGATTTTAAAACTGGCCATACACAGACATTTTCTGCTCTTCCCCTAAACAACACAGCATGGACCTCTGTATGCCTCCATCTCCTGAAGAGCCAAATAATGCCCAGTATTTCCCATATGATTGCAGCAGATGCCTTCTGCAGTCAATAGTGGGCCCAAGGTTAATGTTTTACTTTGAGGGGGGGTAGAAATACAATGGCAGTAAATTATGGTCATTATGATGGTAGGTTAAAAGCAGTGCTGCTGCAGAGAGGTCCTGCTGGGAATGCTCTGCTGGGGGGGTGTTAAGTAGAACAGCCTGCTGGAAAGGACAGCATGAAGAAATATAAATAACTGCACACAGGAGGATGGGATGTGCTCCAGAGGAAAGAGCAGTGAGAGGGTAGAGCTGGGCTTTGAATGATGTTAATGTGAGGGTTTTATGCCTGCTTGTATTTTACACGTGTAACATGGTGGTTAGAGCAAGGAAGAAGGCTGTTTGGACATCTACAGGACCCTGCTTTCCCATCTCTGTGTGAGGTCTGCTGGTCCCTGCTTTCCCATCTCTGGGTAAGGTGGCTCTGCTGTGGCAGTGATGTACTTTGTCCTGTCTTGAAAACATAGAGAATAGTGCTAAAAACCAGGTAAGAATACTTGTGTGACATTGTGTTCTAGTCATCAAATTCAGCTCTTCCTAAGTTTCTTTACAGAATAGCTGCCTTCATGATGCCCTTGACCAAAAAAGGTGAATCCAGAATGCCAGAGTCATCTGTTTGGACACCAGTGGAAAAGCTGCCAGGAGCCAAAAGAAACTAGTTTAGGAAGAGTGTAGTGGAGAACAGCTTTAGATACGTTTTCTTGATTGCAGTGTTTCTGTTCCCAGCCTAATTTCTTGCTGTCCAGGAGTACCACTGCTGTGTGAATCACATAGCTGGGCTCTTGGTGCACCTGAAAACAGCAGCCTGGTCATCTACCACCTTGTGCTCAGCTACAGGAGTACAAATGAGTGGCGTCTTGTCTGGAGCAACAGTGCTGTCAAATGATGAAACAGTGAGTGCAAAATGCTTGATGTAGTTGCAGTTGCTGTTGCAGATGCAGGAGACAAGTCACTGACGTCCCTGGGGAGTCAAGACCATAAAACTGGTATGAGAAGAAAATAAGTTCTGTCAGCCTTGCTGGTGGTATTTATTTGCTAGTTTTAATGTCTGAAGTGTGGCCTGTGCTAAGATCCTGACTCTGGTGATCCCACTGGAAGAAACAAGGTGAAGTGGGTTGACATCAGGCTGTTGCAGTGTCCACCCTCACTGCAGCACACAATACCCCACCACCACTACACTGCCAAGTGCAGTGCCGAGCTGTATCCAGAGAAGGCAGCACATTGGCACACCAGGGACATGCCCAGGACACCAGGCAGTGTCTGGTGTCAGCCATGCTTTGTGGTGACCCCCTGTGCCATGGTTGGTGTACCCCAGATATTCTCTTCCTCCTCTCCTGGGCCATATTTCACAGGTTCCTCTTCCCCCTTACTTGCAGTGTCTCTGTCCCATGGAGAGCAAGGATGGAGCTGACCTCAGATAAGAGCCATCTCCCCACTGATGACCTGTGACCACTGACCCCAGCTGAGTTTCCCATACTTTTGGGCCTTCTGAACAGCACAGCTCCTCCCACAGCTGCTCACATAGCAACGGAGCAAAGCAGAGGGTCTGCAGGGGCCGTCAGTGCTATGTGGAGATAGATACTAATGACTATGGATGGGTGCTGAGCAGCGGATTTGGGGAGGGCTGCAGCAACACACACACCTCCTCCAAAAGGTCAGTGGTACACGGGGCTTGACCCCACATTCCTGGTGCATCCCCGACCCCCGCTGCAGTCAATCAGACCTATTCTGTGGCACCATTAACTTAGAAGATTTATGTGCTTCGGGCAGTGGGAGGAGAACTTGATTTCATTTCCAGCATAGTTTTTGCTTTCCTAGCCACATTCACGTTAATGATAACAGACGTGAATTCAGCTCAAGTAGCCAGGGAAACAGCTCAAGCCTGACTCTGCTCCCAAGCAGATGTGAACCACTGGCTTATTATTTAACAAAATTGATGACAACTAATAGTCAAATTGGGGGCTGGGTGAGGTGGGGGGAGAGGGAGCAATTGATTTTGGATAACATTTTAAAACTGCAGACTCAGCTCAACAATTTATAACCCCAGTGGTGGTTTATTGCTTCGGCAGAGTTAAGTGGACTGAGTGGCCATAAAGTTCCGCCGGTTCCTTGTTACCATGATCCATGTTTAATGCTGTTATTGATCTTGATCTATCATTTTCTGAAAACAAAATTTCTCTTAAAAAAAAAAAAAAGCCCCTGCAGCACTGGATGTGATAAAGAAAGGTGTTCCATTGCATGAACATGCAGTTTAGCTTCAGGGAATTCTGGTTCTCTTCCCACCTGGCCTATTTTTGGGTAATGCTGAGTTGTTACACAGCTTATTGAGCTCAGCATGTTATGCAGTTTATTGAGCTTCATTCCTCCTGCAGAAGAAACAGGAGGTGTTGAGCACTAGATGAGCATGAGCCTGCACTTTTAATCCAGGAATTATTTGGAGAGAATTGAATCTGCCTGAAAGACATGAAACAAGGGTGTGAGCGTGAGAACTGACTGTCATGTGTGATGTGCAGCAAGAGTCATTCCAGGGCAACTTGCAGTTTAAATCCTTTTCTGAACCTGGACTTATCCAAAGGCAACTCTTATTTCAGCTGACTTCCAGTTAAGTCCTTAGTCTAGAAAAGATGGGATCCTTAGCACCATTAAGAGGAGCAAAAGGAGAACACATCTCTGGCGAAAGACAAGTCACCAAACTTTGCTGCCTGAACTCTTGCCTTCTGCAAAATAAGGATGATAAAACCCAGCTGCTTCAACATGTTGTGAAGATTAATGGATTAAACAGGTCTGATCCTGCATGAATTGAAGGTTGCCTTTTGCCAAGTGTGTTGGACATGGTAACTCTACTTGCTGGTGGTAAAGGTCCAGTCATTCATTCTTAATTACTATTCTGAATAGCGAGGTTCTTCTAAGTATCTCCCAGGATTCACCCCATGGTCCCTGGGACTGGGCACATAAAAGGAACCAGGACAATGTAGTCCACCCTTTCTGCCATGTGAGAACTGTTGGCATTTCAAACCTTTTGTTGTGTGAATCGTTTTCACCACTCTACACCAGCTGTAAGGTCTTTAGCAAAGGACCTTGTTGCGTCCATTCTTTCAGAACATCTCCTGGGGAGGCTGGTCCTTCCTCAGGGCCTCCAGAAACAACAAATTAGTCCACCCAGAACAACCCATGTTACTTGCAGCAGGATGCAGGCAGGGAGGAAGGGCAGGTGGATCAGCACAAGGGTAGCAAGGTTATGGGTCACACACACAGTGTGACACTTCATACCAGAAAACAAAAAGAAACAGCACAAGGAGAAACAGGGTGGGCTGTGAATGAACTGAATCAGTAAATGTGGTCTTCAGCTGTGGTGAGTAAAGAAATGGTGCGAAATCTGTGCCTCTGTGCAATAACTTTCCTGGCTAATCCTGCCCCAGCAGTGACTCCAGAAAGCTGGCTTCCTGGGAGCTGGAGCTCGTGTTGCAGTCAGCCCTGGCGCCTGCTGCAGAGCCCAAGATGAGAGTGTTCACACCTCTCAGAGCAAAGGATTATCCAGAGACACACCAAGCAGTCACTGCAACATTAAATCGTATCTGCTGGAAGATGGCAGGATGGCTATTTTTGGGGTGACTCATATAACTTTCCAAGTTTTGATGTATTTTAATTTTAAAGTACTTGACATCACTGAGGCAGGATGTTTTGGATTAACAATTATGCAACTCAAGTGCTGAAGCAAAGGGCCTGCTAAAGTAAGCGAGAACTTTGCTTTGAAGTTTATTGGAAAAAGAGCCAAGTCTATAGGATCTAAGGAAATAGTCCTGCAAAACTGGTTTAGTGTGAGAAGAAACTATAAAATCAATGAGGCTTTTCAGAGATCTTGGCAAATCTTGTATTATCTTCTTTTAAAATGCACTTTTCTGGGGAAAAGAGAGAATAAATACACAATAATGGGTCCTTTTCTATTTTGGATATAAGGTGTAATCCTAGTCATCCTCATGTTCAGAAAGATGTAGGAGAACTGGCACAAAGAAAAGCAAAAAGGATAGAGAAGAATGGAGCAACTTTCATGTGTAGGCTGTGACCCTTCAGCTTGGAAGTGAGGTGGCTGAAGGCAATGAAGACACATAAAATCCTCAGCAGTGTGGAGAAGGTGAATACAACCCAAAAATTCAAGGGCACCCAGTCAAATTACCAGGTTTAAAAATAAGTTCTACCAAAGCTCTAATTTTTCACCCAGTGGAATTGTGAAAATCATTGCTAGGGATGATGTGGAGGCCAAAATTATAAATGAGTTCAAAAAGGCATTTTCAAGGAGGAAGAGTCCAAGAACAGTTATTAAATACAATGTTCTTCCAGCCTGGTAAATCCCTGGATGACTGCACTTCTGGGGGGTACATCATGGAAATATTTGACCTACATACATTGTGTTTGCTTTCTCTCAGGCACTGATAGGACTAGGTGGGGCATTGCCCCCCATGCCCTCACTTGAGGTGATCTCTTTTGGTGCTATTCTACAGTTTTACCCAGAAACATCTATGTGGAATAAGAAATGAATGATTGTATATATTTTAATCTAAAGTTAATGCCCTGATTTTCACTACCTTAGACCAGCTTCTGCTTTACACAGACATTCAGGGCCGATTTCACAACTTAAGCAGAAGCAGGGCTCCCATATCTCATTAGCAGTGCCCTTCTCTGCCTCCCAAAAAGACATGAAAATTAAGATCCCTTTTCCAGTATACCCTCTAGAAATACAAGCATTTTCTTCTTTGAAAGAACCAGGTGTGATTGTTAGTGCCTCTCTGACCTATGACCTATGGTTATCTGGGGAATTTTCAGATGTGCTGCTCCATTCTGCTACTCTCTCCTTGGGTTTTTAGGTCAGGGAGCTCAACTCTGAACACATGCCTACCTCTTCCTTGAAGATCTGAAACCTTTAATGAGTAGGCCAGATCTTCATCTTGTGCAACTGGCAGAGTTCCACTGCCTGCAGGAAAGCTACAGTGCTTTATAAAGTATTTCCAAGTACCTTTGCATCCATCTCAACCATTTCCTGGAGATACTATTTGCAAATGTAGCCAACATCTGTTGAAAAAGTGATATTGAACAGCTTCAGGTCAGCATATTTACCAGTGAAACCCTTGTTTTGCATGGGGGAAGCAGGTACCCATCAAAATTATTTTCTTCTTCTGCCAGTTATCTTAAACCTGGAGTGACAGATGGTTTTTCTTCAGCTGTTTCAGATGTTTGCTCTCTGACCTTTTGAAGTTATACTTCTTCTTTATCTTCCTTAGTGTTACGTTCTCTTGGAGCTGGTTCTGATATCTAAGGCACTTGGAAAAATTTTTTTGTATGTCCTTACCTTTTGGATAAAGTGTAGGTAGACTGTTGAAACTGAGCCTCTTTGAAGCTAAGGATTTAGCAATGTTCAAGTAGGAATTGGACATTTTATATTGATAGCAAGTGCAAAGTAAACCATAACTCTAAAGCTAACAAAACTAGAGGCTAGGAAACATTATCAGACCTCATTCTTCAGGGTTTAAGTGTTTCAGTATAAAGATTTAGGATGAAATTGTCCTGGCAGGCAGATTATCCCACAGCTGCATGAATTTTCTCTGAAGCATCTGCTGCTGGCTTACATGTTAAAAAATGTCTTGCATGGATGTGCATTAGGTCTGATCCAGGGTGTCCCTGCTGACTACTGCCCGATCCACTATTTTAAGCCTTTCTGTAGCAGCTTGTGGAAAACCACAGTGGGACTTTCTCATAATCTGAGACAGACCTCTCTTTTAAAGGAATTGCTTCAAGATTTTGTGGTTGGGATTTTATCTTTTTTTTTTCCTCCCCATCTTTTAAGGTTACTAAAGCTCTGATAGAACAAGCACCAGGAAATTTATTATGGTGTGGTCTCAGTAAAAAAACCCTTTCTTACCTGGAGCTGTAATAGAGTTTGCTCATCTTTTGTAGAAGCTGGTACAGCCTGGCCTGAGATGGTTAAAACTGGGACCCAAACACTAGATGCTGTTGGTCCGAAATGTAAAGAATAGCTGACCATATGAAGGGAAGATCAAACAATATTTTTTCAAGTTAGAAAACCTCCTTTGTATCCAGTTCTGCTTTTATGACACTCACCCTTATTTTCTCACATTTCAGATGAAATGAAGATTAACAAAAGGTGTTGTAGAGTCTCTATGACTGCAGATTTGTCAGAACAGCTCAGACAAACAGCATTGGGAATGGTCTAGGCAAATGGATTGCCTGATTTCTACTCATAGGACTTTTAGTCCTTGGAAAAACTGGTGCCATTACTTCCAAGGAAAAATGATGTCAAATAGAGGCACACTTCTTAAATATATTCATTTTTATATATTATAAAATTTCTAATAAATTAAGAAGCATCATGGCAAAGGCAATGGATGTGAATGATTTTTTATTTCTGATATTCTCATTATTGGCTCTGTAATCCTTAGGGAAATCAGTCCAAACCTCTGTGCCACACCTTCCTGGTCATCATGTGAGTGACTCTGTTGAAGTTTCAGTCTTCTTGGCTCTGTATGGAGATATTTGTTGTGTAAAGGACTTAATGCCAGGACATCTAGCACATGCTGAAATGGTTGTTTGGGACTTTTATCTTAGTAATAAATTCTCTGCTTCTTTGCTAAAGCACTGAAATTGCCAACTGTAATTCAGAGACTACCCCAGTATATTAAGCATTTACTGGGCAGGGAAGGAAAGTGAGGAAAATGGGGACAAACACACATCTAAGAGTTCATAAAATGAACTATCTTTATAGTATTTCTCTTAAAAATCCTGCATTTGGAGATATCTCTCCTGATGCTCTTCTTCTTCCACAGATGTCTTCCTCTGCCAGGAATGACCATTTTCTAATGAAAAAGATTCCACTAAGATATTTCTACAGGGGAACATTTCTTCCCCTACTTTCTTTAAAAACCTGGGGAGAGTATTTTTTTTTAAGTCTACATAAGAATTCATATTTGTATGTCCATCATCACCAGGTCATTTGCATTTCAGGCTATGTAAAGGCCCCATTCATCTTCAACTTGAAAAATTCTGCTGCTTTCACTAACTGAATTTAGCCCAAACAAATATTTCTGGTCCTGTAAGAGGTGGCTAGCAATTACCCAGTGTTGTGCCTATTTTCTACCAGCTTGTGCATTACTCCTCACTAGTTTTTACCTTTATAACAATTATATATTTTTGCTGCAGGGACTTTGCACTGAGTTCTTGCCAGGCCTCTCTCCTCAGCATTAAGAGCTTCCTTCTGCAGACTGCTAAAAATGCCTTGCTCAGGGCTGAGGTAAAACAAAGCCACTCCAGGCTTGTGCCCAAGGCCACTGCTCTGGCCCCTACCTGACTGCATCATCTTTCAGCTCCCATTTACAAGGAAAAACAAGTGTCTAGCTCTTATGTTTGCAAAGAAGGGCTTAAAATTCACTCCTAATTAATTTCCTGTTGTTCAATCTTGTCCTGTTCTTCCATTGCTGAGGGTAGGCTTGGTCCCAGAGTGGTGGGGTTCAGCATCTCCTCTGGGACACTGCAGGGTGCAAGGGCCAAAGCTGTCCCCTGCCTCCCCTCTCCTGTGCCACTCTCACTTTCAGGGATAATCCCCTCTTTCCTAAGCTGTAGTTCACAATCTCTCACTTGCTTTTATCTGAAACGTGGACCCTTCTGAAGCTTCTCAGGACAATTTCCATGGGAAATGTTTGTCTCACAATGAAGTCGTTTCCCATACTTTTGGGAGCAGAGGGGCAATTTTTTTCTCATAAACTGGACTATGCACCATTGTGTGTACTGTAAACCTCTGTCAGAGGCCTGAAGAAGGACTGGTTGCCTCCAGCTAACAATACCACTGGGCTAATTGGTAGAAATAATTATCCCAAAGGCTGGAAAAACTCAATTAGAAGAAAAACACATTAAAATATTGTTCCCAGATACTCTATCTTCATTATATGAGACCACCCATGTGAGTCCTGTCCTCCCACTGTTATACAGAGGTGTTATTTTCAAAAAGTAGGAAATTTCAGACAGGGTAGGGAAGAAGGCAAGGGGAGTCTTTGGGAGAGACACAAATCACACTGTCACTCTTCACTGAAGAGACAGTGTTAGAGGAGTAACAAGCCATTAGTGAAAGCCAAGTGCTGAGACTTCATGTTGTTTTTTTTAAAATAATGTGTGGTCCAAAGCCATTGTATTAAATGTAAATGGAGAGGGAAATTATATTCCATATCCTCCACACTATTGTAGTTGCACAGACAGCTGGTTGCAGCACACACAGCCTGAGCCACCTCTCTGGCAGTACGTGCCATCCTCACTGAGGTCAGTATTATTTCTTGTCCTGACAAGGATTCTCTGCTCAAAAGACTTTAATTTTTTTTGTCTGCTTCAAGCAACAGTGGGGGGTAAGAGCAGGGCATTTTTCTCAAGTGATGAAGTCTGTTCCCACGGCTGTGGGAAGGAAGATGGAGGGAGAGGGAGCAGGAGGCAGGAGCAGGCAGAGGGGTGGGATATTCAGAGAGATATGAACTTTGGCAGAACATTTGGATGAAGGCACTGAAAGTAGGTTTAAACCAGATATGTTGTTTGAGAGCCACGAGGCAGCTTCCTCTGCAACAGGTTTGCAGTCAGCAGAGAGTTTGCTCTGGCCTGTGCCTCAGATGCAGCTGAAGAATTATTTCACCAATATTCCTAAACTTGCATGCCCCTATGGAAGCGAGGAGATACGTTGAAAACCTGTCTCACCCTCCTTTTGTGGGGTCGGCAGCACGTGTGGCTGTGGCTGTTCTGCAGATATCACTCACAGAGAGGTTTTGGAGCCCTGACGTGCAGGGGGAGAACTGGAGAAGAGGCAGGGCTGCTGCCTGCCCTGTCTGCTCATCATCCTGTAGCATTGTGCCTGGAGGCCCTGGCTGGGATCAGGGCTCCCACTGTGCACTCTTATCTGCAAAGCTGCAGCCAGATGAAATCCCTGTCCAAAGGGCTGACTAGCCAAAGGACTGCCCAGGTGCGGGAGAAAGGAAATATTATTCCCACTTCGTAGAGAGAGCATTTCTGGCAGTGAGGTTTTCCTGATGTCAGAAAGAATGTTGTGGCACAGCAAGGACGAGCACCCAGGTCACTGCATATTCAGTTTGGGTTAGTAGGACACTCTGATTTCATATGCTGGGCTGGTCTCAGTGAGATGACTGCATCCCTTCATCCCACCTAGCTATACTGGGCAGAAGAAACACCAAAAGATGTTATTGGTTCTAACATTGCAGAAGTTGGTGGGGGGCACTCTGCTCCCAGGAGTGCCCTTGCTGCTGAAATCAAGATTCTGGCTTCCAGGAGAAGCAGCATGCCTGTGTGGTAGGGTGGTTGTGTCCTCTGCTCCTCTGGAATGAGCCAGAAATGAACAAAAAGGTATTTCTGTTCAATGCCTTCTCCCCAGTCTCAGACTCCATGTAACTTCAAATGCTGTAATGTTTGAGTGCAGCTTCCCCGTCCTCTCTGTACCTTCCCATCAGATAAATGTGACTATAAAGCTGCAAACAGAATCACAGAATCATCCACTGGTTTGGGTTGGAAGGGACCTTAAAGATCACCTCATTCCATCACTCAACTTCCATAAGCAGGGTCACCTTCTACTAGACCAGGTGGCCCAAAGGCCCATCCAACCTGGCCTTGGCACTGTCGTTTGTTAGTGGGTGGCATCTGACCACTCCTCCTCGTGCTCAAGGTTCAGCAAAGCTCCTTGTCCATGAAATGCTTCTCTTCCCCTTCTTTTCATGTAGCTTGCAACCTCCAGGTGCATCATGCCTGTGGCAGCACCTATGAAACCCCTGGTCAAAAGCCTCTGGTCCTGTATTCTGAAATTTGTGCATAGCTGGAAATTAAAGAAGTAGCAAGAAGTGTTGGGTTGCTTTGGCGGGCTTTCGAGATATAAGCTGGAATTTAAGAAAAAAACTTTAATTCCGCCTGCTAAAGTTGAGCTGGATCCACATTTTGGATGGCTGTGTTTGCAGATGGGGTGGCTGTAGTCGTGTAATCACCTCTCTCTGTGACCAGTAATGACAAATTGCTGTTGCAGTAAAGAAGAGAGGTGTTGAAAGACATTTTACAGCTTAGAAATGGGGAAATTCTTCCCTTCTTCCTCCACACATATATGCCATAATGTGAGCAAATATGGCAAAGTGCAACTATGTGGCACATGTTGAAGCTGAAATCTGCCTGATCCTCTCCTCTGGGACTGAATTTGACAAGGTCTTACTATTTCAGGAGTGCTAAAATGAAGCAGCAATATACTGCTGAGTTTCATCCAAACCCAGTTTTATTATATGAACTACTTTCATCTACTGCCTATGCCTCTTCCCATCCAAATATGGACAGAATAAACACAGCAAGCCCACAAACTCTGCTGCTCTGCACAGAGCACACAGCAGCTACCCAGTACACTCATAAAAAAATTCAGATATCTTACCTCTGCATTGGAATTTTTATCTATGGTTCCCAGCTTGCTTTATAAAGGAGGGAAGAGCAATGTGTCTGTTTTACTAATGAGGAAGTAGGATGAATAACATGTAAACCCAAATCTTTTAGCAGTTTGAATCTTGACTCCAAGATGGGAAGAGGTAAATGTCTGGATGGAAAATGTAGTATATTCAAACATGTCTGGTGCTGGAAATCTTTAAAAGACATGGCCCAGCCTCTCACTGTGTGGAGATGCTGCAATTTCACCTTTCCCAGCTCTGGGCAGGAAAGTGCCTGTTCACTCAGAAACTGCAAATTTTGTTTTAGTAATGCTGGTTAGAATGCCAACAGTAGGCTTAGCAACATTCCCAAGCCTGCTGAATTAATGTGAGTCTTTCTAACAGGATCCATCTTTAGTGGTCAAACAAACAACTGCTAGATTATTTTGAAGAGAATTGTCAAAAAAGCTTCCAGTTTAGGGGTTTCTAGGTCTCCTTCTTCTTTCATGACCCTCCTATAATTCAGCTCTCCTGAAATCCAGGTGGGGAGCAGCCAGCTGAGCTAGTGGCTGTAAAGCAAAAGAACCAACGTGCTCACAAACAAGTTCTAATACTGTCTGACCAGTAGGATAAATAAATAGAATTCAACTAACAGCAATATTATGCAGACATTCATTGTAGTCATTTTAGCTGGATGAGCTCATTCAGTACCATGGAACAAAGTTTTATAATTGCCTGGGGGACAGAGTGGGTGCCTTTAAGGGGCAAAGGATATTAATGATGTTATTCAGACAGATTAATGCTATTATATCACAGAGTCCCCCATGACTCCAAAGAGCACATCTATTAATGAACTTACTTATGATTAAAACATGCTGAGCAAAACAATAGTTAATTGAGCAACAGAAAAAAATAAAAGGGAAGATTTTATCTTCTATGAAAGTGGATTTATAAAATTTAGGCCGTGACCACAATTGTCTGTGAGGTGCACAGGATCAAGTTTTCAATCAGGGAATGTCATCACCTTTTGGACAGGACACAGGAACTGGCCACTGTGGGTTTCTTGCCATCCTGAGTTAACCTCTGCACATCTGATGCAGAAGAACTTCACTTTCCTCCATTTTACTGTTGCAAAATCCACATCATCCCATCTGCTTGGACAGACCAACTGAGGGCCCAAAAAGGTCACATATCAAATGTCTGGGGCTTTGGATAATGCCTGCAGTGAGAAGCCCAGGGAGTGGTTAAGTGATGGCAAGTCAGGGTGTTGCAGGGCATTTGGTGAGCATGATAACTGCTCGTGTGCCTGCCCCTGCTCCTTGGGGGGACACAGAGAGTGTGGCCAGGCCAAAGAGGCGCTCTGCAGACCCCAACTGGAGGGACTGACTCCTGAAAGAGCTCAGAACTGTGGAGCCTGGACTTGCTGCAGGGCTGGTAGGAGACATCTGAGATGGGGAAAGGAACCTTGCTGGCCCTGGCCGGTGCCCCCTTGACAGCAGAGACAGGAGGAACCTGCTTGTGGAGGCCCATGGTAAGGGGTGCACATTTCCCTCTATACTTGTGCTCCTCGATCAAAGGGTTTGAAGAGTCCCGGAGTCTAATTGGGTCCATTAGGTCCTGACCTATTTGGGTCAGGGTCCATTACGAGGTTTTCTTGCTCACAAGTAGTGTTGTGTGTGTAAAGGGTACACCTGGGAGTCAGGCATGGACTACCCCCACCAGGCAGCTGAAGGTGTGAAGATGTTGGATGACCTGAGATCGTACAACCTGGTTTTCTAGACAAGACTTTTTAGGGGGATCTTTTAACTTTCTTTATGAGTAAAAGCCTGTCAAGATCTCCACTTCAACAAGCTACCTGAAGAAGGAGTTGAAGATTTTTCTGAAAACTTCTGATCAGACTGTCCTACCCTGCAACTCTCAAGTGGTTTTTATTATTCCAAAAGCCATGTGGCTGCACTGCAAGTTTTCTTTCACTTCCTCACCCTTAATTCCCAAAAGTCATCAGAGACACATTAATCTAAGCATGGCTCTGTTCCTCAGATCTCTGGGAACCTGCTGCCAGAGGATGTTGCCCTCTGCCTTGCCCAGCCCCAAGGCCAGAGGTAGGATATCCACATCTCAGGGTGTCCATCCCCATAAGGGGAATGACGTTTCTTGGGAGTGGAACAGGGATACTGGTCCCTGAGCCTCTTGCCAGCTCTGTCCTTGGCCACTTGCCATGCTTTCAGCTGCAGGTCACCCCTTCCCTATGTCCTGAGATGGATGAAACATCTACCCACATCTCATCTGCTTTGGTGCAAACTCCTCCACCTTCCCTGCAGCACTCAGGGCTTTGGGGCAGGCACAACGCTGCCTGTTCCCCTTTGTAAGCAAACAGCTGCATTTAATTTTCTACTTCATGTCTTGTTTTCCCTCACGAGCCACACTATACAAGGCTTTTCCTTTAAAAAAGACACTCCCCTTCCCTCCCCTGCCTGCACACATCCCTCCCTCCGTCCTCACTAAGTGCCAAAGCCCACATGGCTCGGTGTCCTTGCTGAGCCCTGCCTTGGCACCACTGTGGGGCTCCTTGCTCTGGGGCAGCTGGTGTGATCTATCCCTGGACACGAGCACTTTCCTCCTGCTGGAAAAAGAACATTTGGGCTATTAGCAGAGAGGAAGCTCACAGTGTCATGAAAGTTTATATCAAACAATTGTTGTACCAAAGGAGCTGGAAAAACAATTTTTTTAAACAGCACTGTATCATTTCCCTTTTTTTTTTAAACAAAAGCTCAAACATTTCAGCTATTAAAAAGTGGACAGTGTATTAACTCTTCATACTGCTTACATAAAACTAAAATAAATAACTGTAGTTTTCAGCCCAGAACACTGTATCTCTAATCCTTCATGCTGGATTCTTATCTCAAAGTTGTGTTTCAAAATAAGCTCTAATAAAAATTATGCACCGGCCAAGGCAGGAAATACAATCCTTGCCCTACCCTTTCTATCTTGTTCCCCATGATTACAGACCTATTGAGTGTGCCATAAGGAAGCACACAATAGAATGAGATCAAATAATAAATGGAAGCAATACATCAGCTGTATACTCCTTTAGCCCAAAACAACTTTCACCTCTAATTCCAGTTCACGAGGCCATGAACAGAGCAGCACGTATTTCCCTTTGTGGGTAAAACGTGTGTTAAGGGTAGAGGAAAAAATGAGGGCTGGTTTTGCAGGCAAACACATAACAGAGTTTCCCAAAGGAAACCTAAAGCTGAAAAGATGTGTGAGTTCAAGTTATACATCACAATATATGATGAGTTGTTGGGCTTTATTTAGCAATTTATTTCAGAAGATAGGTATTTTATTGATCTGTGTGATCTTTTTTCACTGGGAGTGTGAAAATTGTGGTACCCTCAACCAAATGTGTTTTCTTGTGTCTGGGTACACTCAAGTCTCTATCAAGTACTTGCCCAGAATTCTCTCAGAATTGGAGAAAGCAAAACATCCTCCCATGTATTTAAACTTGACTAAGCTTTGATGAACTCAGTTTGCAGAAGTCTGTGCAGAAGTCTGTAGTGGTCCCCAAATTACAAGAATTGCCATACCTTGCTACACAAACTCTGGGTTAATCCAGAACTATGAAATGAAAGACCAGTGATTTTATCATAGATTTATTTGCTGTAAGATACTGACTTGTTGTTACCTATTGTTCCTAGAAATTAATGGGGAACTAAAATACATGCCATAAACAAAGTTACCCTATATGCTGATGTTAAACAAGTTATGTCTTACAATTAATTTTTTTATGATAAAAAAGTTTAAAAGGCTGTTTCTATTAAACCATTTATCTGTTTTTATATCTGCAGTATTGTAATGCAACTTTAGCATTCACAACGCAGTTTTGCTGCTAATACTCTGTTAAATTTTGCAATCTAAATGTTGTTACAATAGACAGGGTGAAACACCATTTTGTCTGTAAAAGGTTGAGCAAAGGCTAAATATCCTTAAATTACGCTCATGGCAGTATAAATGTTTTGAGTTCTTTTGCAATCACAGTTTTGTTAAGTGGCAGCATTACTTTTGTTGAACTTGTAAACATTCCAGTACAAACTTGCTTTTGTTGACAGTATGGTTTTTGAAGCATTTTCAAGATAAAAAACTATTTTGATTATCGGAAGAACCCTGGCATAAGAAAAATAGGGACAAATGCGGGCATGATTTTTTGTCCTATTGTGGTAGGCACTTGCAGAGGATAAAGTACCTTAATGCATGGAGCTGATGAGACATAATAAGAATGATGTAAATACATTAAGTAGATAATTCTCTGACAGTTGTGTGGAGTAAAGCGTTTTAAGCTATTATCTGTATTTATTGACTGGTCCATAAGCATCTGGGTCTGCTGCTTCGTGACCTGTATGAGCTGGGAGAGGAGAAAAGCTGGGAGAGAAGAAAAGCTGTGGGCTGGGGACTCAGTGTGGGCTGACCACGGGGTGTTTCGGTGAGCTTAGGCTTTAAATTAGGACTGGGGTTGAAAAGGGAGGACTTGGTTGACTTGATTTCCAAGTCTTCTGCCCTTACTCTGCAACCTAATGACTCAAAACTATTGCTATCACCTCCCCTTAGCAAAAACTATCTCAGTGTGGCTTCTTGTTTGCAAAGGGGAATTGGATGCAGCTGCTGGGGCAGGTAGCAGTTGGTAACCCTTTACTGTGTAAGTCAGAGAGAATGAACTAAATGCTCACAGCCTGTGTGCAGGAGGAGAAAATGACACTAATGCCTGTGGAAAAACAAAAGGAGGCAAGCAGGAAATAAATGAAAAAAATCCATGAGAAAATGGATTTTGTGGTGTATTTGACTATGGCTCAGAGGAGGTGCCTATGAAATGAGAAAGTTTGCTTGCTTGCCTGTAGGGTTTATTTGTTTTTTAAAGTTTCCTTTAAAAAGAACAGGGGAAAAAAAAATCAAGCAAAAAGTCAAGTTTCTCATCAGCTGGTGACTCAGCTCAAGCTGTGAGCAGCTCTGTGATTTCTCACTGAGCAGCATGTGGTTCTCTCAGCCTTGGTGCAGAGACCCCCTTGCAAGATTCATTTGGACAAGCCAAAATTTATGCTGGTGTCTAAAGCTAGGCAAGCAGATGGACTTTTATTGGAAGAGGAATGCCCTGAATGAAAGCAGGATTATCTTTGTGGAAAAACACCTGTGTTAAATACTAGTTTGGGCCAGTAACTGATTTAGTGGCAGTGGATGGAGAAGCCAAACATCTGTTTCCCTCAATCATTTTTAAACATTTCCCTCATCCCTTCATAGTACCAAGCCTGCAAGTATTTCCAGATCAAAGTTCTTGGCTTCCTGAACATTTTCTATATTTAGTGAATACCTGAATGAAGCAATGACCTTTCTCTGTAAGAGATGAGTTGGATCAACTGGGATTCCTACCTGTTTGCACAGCTTTCTTCCTCATAACCAGCATGGTCATGAGTGCCACGATTACACGTCACTCTAGTGTCAAGCTTATCTGGAATAAGGTTTCACATCTGCCAGTCAAGCACTAGGATCTCCTTTACTAAAGATGCAATTGATCCAGGATGTGTAAGATTGCAGGAGGACAAGACTTGGGTTTCCATCTCATGTAAATTGACAAAATGTTGACATTTTTTGAGAGAATTATTCCTTTAGCATTTAATGCAGACCACCTGAGATCTTCTTTGGTAATTTCTAAGCCATATATTTTTGAGTCAAGCTACTGTGAATTTCCTATCTATTTTATAGATACATATTGTAGAATACATATCTGTGTGTCAACATGCAGTGATTTTTTTCTTTCATAGAAAAGGTTAAAATGACGCATTCTGACAATTCTGAATCTGAAATACTTTCCAAAACTTTTTTTTCCCAGTTTCTCCAGAGAATTTCTCTGCAGTCCTGTAATGAAGCCATTCAAAATAGACTAAGCAGGCAAAGTATTTAAATGACAATATTCCAAATGGCAGATGCTTCAGAGAGAGGCATTGGTACATGCTATGTGTTTTTCAGCACATCTTGGTCCTTTGGTAGAGCATGTATTAAAAAACATCTTTCTTTTTTCCGTGATACTCCTCACTTGAGGAGGGTGTGCTTCTTGGAATAAACTTGCTGTCCAAGTGGTCTCAGGATGAGGGCTATTAAAGTTGAACACGTTGTATAACTGGCCTTTTGCTAATTATTGGCAATATATCATGCAGTTGTTAATAGTTATATCATGGGTTGTGGGTTTTTTTCCTAACTTTATTTTCTACTGCTGAGGCTTTGACTATTTTTTGAAAGAACAAGAATGTTGACAGTATCTTCACCCATGTACAGCTTCTGGAAGAGCTTAGATAGATTGAAAAAGCATTTCCAAGGGCTGCCTGAATTGGATAATCTTAGTTTTCCAGATTTTTTCCCTCTCTTTTCCCTGTTTCATCCATACTGACATGACTGGCATTTTAATTACATAATATTGCACTTTTTGAAATTGCATTTCCCCGTGATGGTGGAATAGCAGTTCTCCCATCAAGATGTATGAAAGTGTATACGGTTGTGGGTGGGGGAAGGAATTTAATATATTTTATGCAAAACTCATCTATCCTCCAAAAATGAGCCAATTTCCATGTGGAAACAGATTTGGCCTCCTTTAAAAACTGGCTGACTTCCCTGGAAAATGTATCCATTTCGGCCAACAACTCTCTAAACTAACAGAACTTTCTGTACGAACATTTTAAACCCAAAATGCAATACAGAAAACTTTTCAGGATGAGTTTGTTTGCTATTTCATACTTCCTCAGTGGTCACCCAGCTATGAAATTGGCTTGGTGTCATGGTGAGCAGCTTCAGCTTTTCCAGAAGTGCAAGACAGCAACTACAGTCCCAAGCAATTGAAAACCTGGGTTTATCCTCTCCTCTGAAACCTGGGATCAGCCGCGACACAGAGCTCCTTGGTGCCATGCTGGGATGCTCATTCTTTATTCATGGAGAGGAATGTCCAGCACAAACTAATCCACAACCAAACCCCAGGCCTAATCCCACCTCTGGGTCTGAAACATCATGATAAGTCATCCAGGCACACTGAAAATGGAGAAAAATGCATCCCTTTGCTGATGTTGTGAAGTTGTGTGAGGAAACTCCTGGGCACCATGCTAAGGTTTTCCTGTAGAGTTTGGCTTGTGCCAAGGATGGATTTTGTTATGTGTACCTATCAGGTGCTCTGTCTTTGCCTCTAGACACCCTCAGACTGCTGGGCAGGGCAATACAGATTTGCACAGGGTCCTCAGACAAATGCAGTAGGACCATCAGCAAGAAAAAGAACATTTTGCCCCTTTGAGAAAGGCTGTTCAGCTAGTGAAGGGTGAGGGAATGTTCAGCCTGATATCTGATGTTTGACCTATTTTTGAAATCAAAGTGTCTTTCCTTCTGGCCTCTTTATCATCCCAGTACTGTTAAATCTCACTCTCTGAGTGAGTGGCTTTTGGTGGTTGACATCCATTTGATCCATCCTGACCGGCTCCTCCTTGGCTCTGCTGTCAGAGCATGGTGAGGTCCCTACAAGATTCTTAGCTGTGGGACAGTGTTTTAAGGGCCCCCACATTTTGGGTCCATCCCCTGTCCCATTCAGCTGGCCCACTGCAGCTGTCCTCTCCTGTGACCCATTGCTCCAGGTGTGTCACCTGTTACCAAAGAGGACACAACGAGGACTTCTGTGTCCCAGACCAAGTTAAAGTCTGCAGCTCTTCTCCCCATCGAACTGGTCTTGGACTGGTCTTTGTGACAGAAACAGTGCTTTTAGTGACCTGGTCTAGTGGAAGGTGTCTCTGCTGATGGCAGGTGGTTGAAATTTGGTGATCTTTAAGCTCCACTCCAACCCAAATCATTCTGTGACTCTGTGATAAAGTGGTTTTTCTCTTGGTCACACAAGTGAATGGGAGAACTTGTTTTGCAACAGGTTCCTCTCTGTCTTAAAGCACACAGTTCAAAACCTACTCACCTGGTGCTTAAACAGCTGAAGAAAATTCTCTTTGAGGATTCTATTTTCATGGTGGGTTTTAATGTGCGATCATTTTTCCCTTTTGAAAACTTATATTAAAAATTCCAACATAATTTCTTTTCTTGCCAATGTCAACGCAAGAGGAGGAAGAATATTGTCATTTTGGGTTGCTAATGTGCTATTCTGTGCTGTCATAGCAATGAAATATTATTAATATGTTTGATTTTTGTTTAGGAATTGTCTTTAAGCTTCAGATTTGAACTGAACTGACAAATTTTGTCAGGCGATCGGTGTCATACTTTGGACAAGATGCTTAAATGGAAAAGAACAGCCAGTTCAGGTGCTCTTTCATATTTCTGATAATTTTATGTCTCCTCTTGACGCTGCTGTCCTTAATAGAGACATCCTGAAGCTGGTTCAGCTAATCAATACATTTATGCAAGAGTCAGGAGCCGCCATATGGCGACATTCTCCTCTGAGCCTGTTCCCGACTCCTGGCTGGGTCTATTTCTGGATTTACTGAGAATCCTCTGAGAATAACAGCTGGGTGTAAAATGATAGCCTGAGGGTGCTGTCCAACACACACTTCAGATTTTGGATTATTTATATATTTAGGCAGATAGTGATAAAGTGGAACTCTCTGCCTTATGGTTTCTGATTCTAGAAAGCCGGTTTTTGGGGTTTGGGTTTTTTGGTTTTTTGGTTTTTTTTTACAGGCCCATCAAATACTCCGACTGAGGCAGTAGGGCCTCTTCCTGGAGGAACTTGGTCTTGGTACAGGCACATCTACAAAATTAACCTACTGGAACATGGAACTGTGGGCCTTGGGTGCTTGTCTTTGGTGCTGAGCATATTTTAAATACTAAGACTGCTGGAGATCGAACCTTTTTTGATTTATACAAGGGTAATTCCTGGGGAAGATGGTGGAAGCAGCCCCCTGACCCCTGCCAGAGCTCCTCAGGTGTATTGTTGATCTATTGTATTGGCTCCCTTGGTGATTTCTGCACATGCACAGAGCAACAAAGTACTAAGTAATTCTATGTTTGGATGCAGCTGAAAACCACTTATTTCCAGACCTTCTTAGAGTTGCTTGTGTCACTTCCCTTCAGCACATGCTGTTCAAGACTGTGGCCAAAGGAAGTATTCCCCATTGCAGATTTTGCTCCTCGTTCTGTGTTATGTTGATATTCCATGGGAAGCGAACTGGTTTGCAGCCCACTCCAGATACACTCAGCCCGTGGGGTTTGTGTCCACCCCGTGTGCATTTCTCCAATCCCAGTGTTGAAGGTTTAGAGCACATATGAACCAACAGTCCCAAATGTTTGCCTTTGTTGTGGGAAAGCATTGTCAGAGTGGGAGGAATTGCTTGCAATTTACTCCGCAAAAGGCTTAAATAATCCCAAATTATTCCCCTTTGGAAAACTTTTAAAAGTCCCTACAATTTAGGCCAGGTTTTTTCAACTGGATGGTCAGTATGGCGTGAAGTAATGAGAAAGAGAAGGAATCAGGTTTTGCAAATAGCAGAGCAGATTAGCCCAGATGAGGGTCCCCCAAGTTACTTGTTGCTCAGTGGCAGAACAGCTCACAGCCCTTCTGTGAGGATGCAAACTGCTCTGGGGCACTTGTGATGGGGTGGTGCTGGTGGCTCTGGATTTCTGCCCCCTGAGGAATGTGTTCCTGGCATGGTGACCATCACTTGATGTGCTTCATTTCAGTTATGCACAAACCCCATGTCAGCTCGGGACCTTCTCACATTTCTAATTGCTTTCAAGACTGAAGCTGTAGGCACCACCCATGAATGATTCACATTTCTAGAGGCAATTGTTCCCATAAAAGAATGAGTTATATTTTGTACATAGGAGTGAATGACCCTATGGAGAGTAAAGTATTTTCTAACCAGCTTATTTCTATGCCGGAAAACACTACCCTAAGAGTAACTTATCCAAGGATTTTCAGATACAACTTCCAATTGACTTTAAAAGTAAGATGGATTTTCCAGGCAGGCAGAGACCAAAGGACATTTTTACCTAACTGTTCACTGGTAACAGAGAGATGTGCATGAACTGACTAGGAAGTAGCCTATGGTTTGTCATGATAGGGTCTCATAGTCAGTTTTGTGACCTACCATTAGTGGAAATAAATACAACAATAAATACAACATCTATTGCCTCTTCCCTTTCTTAGTGCAGGAGGTCAGAAATGAGAGGACCTCTTAAATAGTTTCTTGCAGACCTTTGCAGATTTATGCTGGAAAGTGTTTTGACGTTTGTAAGGCTCATTCAGTCACCACAGGTGGTGTAGGGGTGATGGGTACTTTAGTGCTGATGCTGAGAAGTTGCAGGAATTATTTCACTGTGGTCATGGCATAATGGGAGGTATTGGTATCTCTAGAGGCTAAAGAGCGCAGTTAGGAGTTCATGGACATACTCCCGGTGTTATTTCTAGAGCAGAGGCATGGGGTTTGAGATTGGTGCTTTAGTTTAGCCATCTGTCCCACCACTTTCTGGAATACAACTCCTGCTTTGACTTGGATGTTGTCTCCTGTCCCTGCAAATAATGTAGGGAGTGCAGGTCAGGGCCAGACTGAGCACCTGGATAATATTGTGACCACCATTCCCAGAGGACGTTACAATCTCTACCTTATTCACCTGTGTGACCCAGAAATTAAGCTTCCTACATATGTAAATAATCAAACAAAATAAAAACAATGCAGTTAATTCAGGTCCCATGAATAGGATCAGTCATAAGGTCATCCCCTTTCCTAACTGGAGCCCAGCCTGTCTGTCTTCCCTCAAGCCACAGAATTAACCATCTTCAAGGTGATTTCTGAATAGGTATTCCTTGCTGCTCTGCTTCTTCTTCTGGTCACTTCTGATTCCTTCTGATAAGGAAAAACCAATGAAAAATGTAACTTAAAGTTTTTTAAAAGATTTTAGGTAACCTCAGCTTAATCCAGGAAACACTCAACATATTGAATGACCAATGCCAGCCCAAACTTGGAATCAAACAGACATCTTCTCCATATGGGGAGAGGTGGCCCTTGGGCACAAAGTCCAAGGTCCACTCAAAGGCTCAGGCAGGAGACTGAAGACAGGACTGTCACCAGCTGGGGTTGGTGCTGATGGCCCCGGGCTGAGCTGGAATGGGGTTCTGGGACATGGGCAAGAGTGTATGGGGGGGTTTCAGGGGAAGCTGGGCAGGGACATTAAGACCTATTGATGCCCTTGATACTGTCTGCTATTTTCTTTACATTTCATAAATTAACTTCACAAGACCAAAAGATAGGGAGCAGCACCTTGGGAAGGCAAGCAGGAATGTGCATTCAGAGGTGTCAGCTTGTTAAAAACGTCTCTGAGCTTAGCAGCCCTGGAGGGGATGGGGAACCAAGGAAGAGAAATCATTGAACTAAGCCAGTGTTCAAGGAGCTTTCTGCCATGCATAGCAGTTTATGGGCCTCAAGTAGCCTTGAAGAAAGTCACCTGTAAGTTCTGTAATTGATTTCAGCAAGCATAAGTTTAAGGCTGTATGTTTAGAGACTCTGTTAGGAAAAAGATTTTGCAATTCCCTTTGAAAAAAGCACTTTGGTGTGATGAGGACTTTCATCATTGCTGGATGTTTATTCAGAACAAGAACAACAGTTACATACTAGATGAGTTTGACTGACCACATAAGAGGGTCTGTCCCTAGTTTCTTCATGGCTAAAATCCAAATATAGCCTCATCCCATATATTTGCCCATATAAACACAGACACCTTGCTAACATGTGTGAGTTAGGAATGAATTTGCCATGGGCTCTTTTCATAATAAATGGAGGTAGAGACAAATCTATGACTCAGATCTTGGTGAGCTGAACTAATATCTGGAGGGAGAAGAAAGCTTTGCTTTGCTCAGACTACTGCTTTTTATGGACACAGACAGGCTGACATCTATATATTTCCTACACCTAAACCAAGGTCAGATAAATCCAGGCTGGAGAGCTGGTTCTTCTTGCCTTCTTCCCCCACCTATTTAATTATACATACTATGATCCTCTCCATGCAGCCAGCACCTATCCAGGGAGGGGAGGTTTGATTAATGTCCAAATACCAGTCCTGCCCTCCTGTTCTGACCATGGCACCAGCATGTGGCACCCATGGTTTGAAGTTAATTTTCTCCCTTAGAGTGGAATTCTAAGTCCAGATTTCTCTAGCATGGATGCTGAGGACAGTGTGTCTTAAATGTGTGTAAAATGGCAAAGGACATTTACTGGAGCCTCCAGTTGCAAAGAGACCCATGCCTTGGAAATACTACCTGGGTATATTAAGAGATATCATATGACAAAGACTTTTTAAAGCTTGTTTAGCTTCCCATTAGTGCATATTAGTTCTTAGTAAACCAAGCAAAAGGTGATCTTAGAGCCAGGAGCATCAACACAGCACTAATTTCTTTTCTGTTTGCTCATTCAGAGCACATTTCCAAGAAAATCCTTAGGGCCCAACTATTTTATTGCCTAGAGGGCTTTAATTTGGGGATGGTTAAGGGCCTTCCAGGCCACAAAGCAACTGGATCTCCTGATGTGACTGCATTAATAGCACTGATGGGAGAACACTAATCCAAGAGAAATGTGAGCTGTGGGTGGGAGACACAAGCCAGAGCTCTATAGTTGGTACAAGTGTAGGTGTACAGCCTAGACAAAAATGTAGAAGTGTGCTTGTGCTGCCTTTGGATATAGGGCCCTCATGGGGAGTCCTAAGTGAAACACCACAAAGCTTTGCTCAGCGTCTAACTCTACACTTTGATAATAATGAGACAAAATATCCTTCCCCAGCAAAGGTGTGTTCTGTTTTCTGACAGTTAATGCAGAGAAACAGGTTTCCCAACTGGCAGCAAAACGTGATACTGTAATTTCCAAAGTGTTTGGGCAGTTCGAAGGGCTTGGCAGACAGCGGAAACTTTTTCAAGAGCTGGAGGCCAGAATGTTGCTTGGCTGCATAAAATTTTTCTTCTGCATCCCCACGTGCCCCCAGAACTGACCTTGCGCCCAGGGAGGCTGGTGGAGGTCTGGCCCTGGTCCTCTTGGGGAAAAATAGCAGCCAGAAGTGGAAAAACACCTGTGTAAAGCCCAGCCAGACAGAGCTGCCAGTCTGAATGAGTCCAGTTAGGAATTAAAAGCCCCAGCTGACATCCTGTGGTGCCAGTAATAATTCTTTTAGTCAGACTCATCATATGAACTGCATTAGCACTACTAATTTTCATCAGCATTCTGTGTGGGTATTCGCTTTGCTATGTATTTCTGTGAATGAAAAAAACTGCATTGGGTCCACCAATTTCCATCGGTGTCTGGGTACTCACTTTGATGCACACTGCTGTGAATGAAATCTCAGCAGAACGCCAAATCCAGCATTCCTGAGTACTGGCACTGCTTATAACTTCTATCTGAATTTAGTCCCTGCCCAGACCTGGCACATCACCTCTGCCTTGAACAAAAATACAAGTCCAAGCACTTTCTGTTCTTGCAGAGTTGGATTTCTTGACCCAGGTTTCTTAGCTCAAGGGTTTCTTTTCCTTTTACTCTTCTTGCCTTCATTTTTTCTTCTCTTTCTTAGCTACATGGGGTTTATTTCTCATTTATTAACTTACAGATGAGATGCAAAGGCAGTCTCTGCTGATCAGTTACGTGCCCTCCTTATTACGTACTCAGTTTTCAATATTCTTTAGTCCAACTTTGCCATAGTATCCATGATACTGTTCAGAAAAGTAAATTAAGTCACATGGCAAAAAACTTCCTAATACATTTGCTAGCAAATGTTTTCCCATTGTTACCACCAGTGCAGGTAATGGTGGTATTGCTGTTTGTTATTGGTGGTTTGAAATCTGCCCTGATTTCACAAAGGGTGTTACTGTGAACCTGGTAATTTATGAAATTGGAAGCAGCCTTCATCTGTCTGATCTTCAGCACTGGTGGGTGGTTTAGGCTATCTCTGGGCTGGTGTGCAGTTGGAAAGTGAGTAATGACATAATCACCATCAGCCCATCTTTGGTCAGAGTTGCATCTTGCACTACAGACAAAGCCCTGCTTGAAAGTGAAGGACATGACCAATGGCCACTAAGACACACTGAGTACATGAAGGGGCTTTTGAACTAAAACGGGGTGAATTTAGATTACATTTAAGGAAAAAGTTTTTTACAATCAGGGTGGTGAAACGTTGGAACAGGTTTGTCAGAGAGGTCATAGATAATCCCTGCCTGAGAACATTCAAGGACCTTGGTTGCTCTGAGAAACCTGATCTAGTTGGAGATGTCCCTGCTTATTACAGGGGGCTTGGACTAGATGACCTTTAAATGTTCCTTGCAACTCCAGTTATTCTATGATCCAATGAAAACCTAGAGGCAAAAATGGATCTCAGTAGCCCATTTTTCACTAGTGAGGAGTTTGCTTGGAACCTTCTGCCACTGTTCTCTTCTGACTGCCACTGGGAGTTTTGGTGTGCTTTGCCACTGTGAAGTTGCTGGAAGGGGTTTGGATGGTGTGGCATGCAGATGTGTGACTATTTTTATTTCTCATTGTAAGGGATCACATCACCTGGATCAGCAGAGTTTGCTTGAAGTCAATCGATTAGAAGTCAATGCAGCTGCACAGATTTCTGTCCGCTGAAGATATGGCAAGTAGTTTCTTCTGCCAACTGGAAGAAAATGCAAATTATCTTATGCTCATCCTGGGCTTCCCAGTGTGGATGCTGTTGCAAACCTCACTGCTCCCTTCAGTTCAGCTGATATTTCTGTTCCCTGGTGCACAGTGCACTCCAGGAGTATCTGCTGCCTGAGCTAATGTGAGTAATCCAGTGCTCGTGTAGGACCCTTGGGGAGACTCAGAGTAGACTACAACTAGAAAATGTGAAAAAAACTGAATCCCTAAATAGCACAGCCTTTATTTGGTAATTAATTATTAGTCCAAGTGTCTCAAAGAAAGAAATCAGCCTACTTGTGTACATGTATATGCACCTCTTTCTCATTATATGTATGTGCAGTTATTTTAGTCACATAAGCCATGTATACAGCTAAATTTATCCTTCTATGAGTCTGATTTGATCCCTGAACAGACAGAAAGGCTCAGATTGTGAAGGACTGTGGAACATCTGCAACCTCATTTCCTCAGCGCTTTGCCAGGTAGCTTGGTGTAAAGAGACACAGTCCAGAGGCTGCTTTTGGTACCTAAGGAAAAGCTGGTCCCAAGCACCCTAAAAGCTGTGTAGAAGCAGGACATTTCCAGAACTACTTCCTCAGCAAGTCTTTTTTGGGGCCTCATAAGAGCCTGACAGCATGGGTGCTCATGTTGTCAGTTTTTCCAGAGGAGACCCCTCACCCAGGGAGTGAAACACCAACCATGGCCTGTCTAAAGGAGCACAATGGTACAGTTATTTTAATATAACCCAGTGAATGGAATCTTTACAGAAAGGAAGGACTATGCAGAACATATTTGTTGGTGTACTAGTCCCCCTGTTATGGCATGCACTATGACATTTTGCAAGGAGTTTAAAAATATTTGAAATGGGTATTGATAAATAAACTAAAATTACCAAGAAAAATACGTTAAAAATCCCAAAAGTCTTAGTTTTTGTTCATGCTTAGCCAATCAGCCTTTACGATCAGATCACAGAGAGCAGCAATGTGTTTTTAATATCCAACAGAATTGTTAATATATTTCTTTGACATTGCCTTGAGGACCAGGCTGAGGATTCCAGTTTCCATTGGGATCACTGAGAGTTATGGGAACACAGTAGTCAGTGCACTTTAAAGAGCATAAGAACTATCTCATGCTGACAGCTTCCCAAAAGCTTCTGTTAGTGGGGGATTATTAAACAGGGATGTTTCTGGAAGTAAGACATAGCAATAGGAACCATCTGAGTATTTGTCAGAATTTTTTATGAATGAAACTGGAAAAAAAATTGCTGATAAAATTTGGGGAAAACTCTGAAGTTGGTAGTACAGACAGCAATTAGACCTGCATGGTCAACCAGAAGCATAAATGTCTTGATAAAATGTATTGTAATGCAGCCAAATGCAGTGTATATACATGGAGGAAAAGAGAAAAAAATAGTTCAGAATTATCCAGAGGCCATTGTGGGAAAACTCTTCAGACTGAGTTCTGCTGTCATGGTTTATCCAAGGGGTTAGTAGGGACCAGAAACACTTTAAGTACGGAGGTAATTCTACCCAAACGGTGTAAAATCATACTCAGTTTCAGTGCCTATAATTGACAGAAATACCATTACAATAATGTGAGGATTAAAGAAAATGCCTCCACAGGCAAAATATTTGGGAGATACAAAGTTGTCTGTTCAGTGAGCCCAAAGGAACTGAAGTGGTTGAATTGGTTACAAGAGGTACATATCCACTCATGAAGAAACTACCAAATTCTAAATTGTTCTCTCAGTTTATGGAGAACATTTTAGTGAGTGTCTAAGTGCCGAAGCCAGATGGTTTCAAGCTGATGATGAAGTCTGAGTTCTAACAGTGAAGATAACTAACCTTTGAAGCAAAAAGTGGAAAGAGAAACAGACATTTCTCCATCTCATGTTGTCTTCATATCAAGATTGGTGGCCTTTCTAAAGACAGAAAATTATTCTAGTATTGCACAAATAAAAATCGTCATCCCAATATCATATAACTGAGACAAATGCAGTGTCCTCTGAGAAAAGTTATGCAAATTGATTCAAAAGCCCTTTTCTTTCCTTAAAACCCGGTGAGCAAAATTGCACATTGGGCTATTTCAGGTTGAGCTATTTAAACTCTCAGAATATTTTGTGTTAACAACTTTTCCTGAATAGCATCAACTAGACATGTGACAAAGACTGTGAAGGAATCCAAGGACATATCTACATCTTCAGGCACAAACAGATGTCTGTGAAGTGTTGATTTGGTGTCTGGCTTTCCAGCACACACCAATTGTAATGGAACTGGAAACTCTGCATTTACCCATTGGATGAGTTGTAGGTATCCCCGTATCTCAAATCCCCGGAGTAATCGCTCACGATATCCAATGTGAACTACTAATCAAGCCACTGCTAATCAAATGTAATTAGAGTAACCCACTAATCAAGCTCTGGATTTCACAGGACTTGAAAGAGATTAAAGACTTCAAAGATTTGAAAGAGCCTTCATAAGAGCTGCAAGGAGACTGTAATGGGAGAATTATTGTGTGTATGTCCATTTTCCTAAATGATTCTGTAATTCTGTGGTTGGACTAGACAATCCTAAACATCTTTTCCAACTTAAATGATTCTCTCATTCTATAATTTTCTGTGATTCTCTGATTTTCTGTGTCTGGTTCCTGATTGGACTTTTTCAGTCTAGTTTTTCATTTCAGTTTCAGAATAACTTGCATGTAGAGTTTAAAGCACTGCATTTTACCAGCTTAAAAGAAGATAAATTCCCTATTGCAAAGAACTTTCCCTGTGCCATCAGTGAAGGGTTCAAACAACTTATTTATTTTAAATGCCTGGCTCAAATCAAAGGTAACCTCTCACTGCTTTCCAGCAGGATCCATCTTCTGGCCAACTGGCCAGGCTGGGATGGCCAGCAGAGCAGCATGTGCTCCTCCTGGCTCCACAGCAAGTAAGACAATACTGGGACACTGCAGAAGGTGAAAGGACACAGGAGATCAGGGAATCAGGGATGGGAAGGTGGTGCCTGAGGTATCCTGAGGGGAGAGACAGTGAGAACACTGTCTGCAGGGAGAGGGGGTGGGAACGAGATCAGGAACACGGTGCAGCTGCTGGTTTTGGGGTAGCACATGTACAAGGGACAGGGCAGACACAACCTCAGGATCCTCTGTGCACCGAGCTCAGGCTGAGGCTGCAAGGGGATTCTTCAAATGAAGGCAGACAGTATTTAGCACCTTCCCATGCCAAGGTCCTCACTGCTGATTCTCGAATGTCTTTTCTACCCAGCCAAGTCAGCCTGTGCTTGGGAGAGATTTAATATCAAACATAGTGTGAAATTCAATCTCTCCTGTTAGATGAGCTCTGACAATGGAGCTGCCATGTGCTTGGTGGGTCATGTCAACCTTAATTTACTGCCCCTGGGTGCTGTGGAAATGTCTCAAGACTGTAACACTCCCACACTGCTGAGCTCTTGGCTTGTACACAGTGATCAGGCAGAAGGTAATCACAAGAATAGGGCCTTTTAGAGGGGGAAAAAGGCATTCAAAAGCAGCAACAGGCACCCTCCAGTATTATAAGACCTGTTTAAATTTATGTGGATTGGTACATTACTGGCAACACAGCAAGCCACCAAATGACAAAAAAAATCAGAGTTGATAAAAGAAGAATGCTTGGAACATTTAAGGAAAAGAGGAGAGAGGGAAGAAGCATTATATTTAATTCATAATGTGGGGAGAAGAAGAGTGAAACAAAATCAGATGACCCCTCCTTAAGAGTCAAATCCACTTCAACTGCACAAAAGGAGGTTAACTTCTTTTGCCATACATAAAACATGCAAAACTTCAGGGGTTTTTTATTTTCAATAATAATAAAAAAGGGAAATAGTCAATAGCATCTTTTATCTGAGTCAGGTTCAATATCTTTCTCCTGTCCTAACCCAGGCATTATTGCTGCTGTTTGGTTCAGGCTGCTCTTCCTACAGCTTACAGAGTTACAGTACATATGAGGTTAATTCTGCAATTTTAGTTCCAGTTCCCACTGACCATTTTTTTCATGTGTTTCAAACACTGCAAGCAAAGAGACATTGTTTTACTTGTAGAAACGAAGCATTAAGAAATCAGAACTGAAATGGCAGGACTCCCTCATTAAAGATGAAATACAGATGCTGTATGGTGCAGTTTGTAGGCAGATTGTGCAAAGCAAAACTCCCTGAGCCTGTGTAAGCTCCAGGGCCCAAGAGGATTTGCCTGTCCCCACACTGCCCCTCTCTGCAGTTCAGAGATACCTTGTTTTGTTCTCAGTTCTTTGGCATTGGATGAAAGTCCATGTGCTGCTCTATATCAGATTAGTGGTCTGAATGGGAAGTCAGATTTAAATAGTTTTAAGACAGAGGAAATCTTTCTTTCTAAATAAATATCACAAAAGCCAAATATTCATCAACCTACTGTTTGTGTAGGAAAGAGGCCAGTAAAACCATGCATAAAGGTGCTGAGCCATGCTGTAAGTTTATTGAGTTTCCTGACACAGACCCCTCTGATATAGCCTGTGGAGGCTTCCCCAGCAGCAGCCAGCAGGACGTGCTTGAGCAACATTAGTTTGGGGAATGAAACTATGGTTTTTGTGATGGGTGTTCCAGATGGGTCTGTCAGAAATCCAGCTATCATTCCCTGCTGTTAATCAAGATAGTGAGGTTTAGCTCCGAGCGGATCTGTCTGATACAGAGCGGATCCCTCTCACCCCTGCCCTCGGGATTTAAATGCAAAACACGTCGGTGGCTCCTCGGGCACATGTTCTTTGTCCTCTCCCCCAGTAATACCCTAACCCCTCTGCTGCAGGATCTGTCCAACCATGTGAATTTTGTGGTCCTTTTCTAGATATAAGCACAAGATCAGAGGGAGAAGTGGTGGGTTTGAAAAGCAGCTGTGCCCATCGCTCTCCAATGGTGGAAAATCTGAACTGCCTCCAGCTGAGCAGGGAGTTGAACCAAGGACTCCCACGATCTGTTTTCCCTGCTGTTTCTCAAGTGAAAACACAAAGTTACTCCCTAGAAATGGCAGAGACAGGTCCTGTAAAGAGCAGGGGGATCAGTACTGTGTCAGCAGCAGAACTCTTCAGCTCACTGACAGTAGCTCTGCTCTGCAAGGTGGATGAAATTGAACTGATCTGATTGTGAGCCTATCTGATGTCTTCCTGAAAATCACAATAAAGTGACTTTCCCAAGGTGTTGAGGAAAACTTGTGGCATTAAGGGCTCCATTTTGGGGTGAAGTTTTGCAACAGCTTCTAGCTTGTTTGAAACCTCATCAAAAATTATGCAGCACCCTGGCACGACACTGGTGCAACTTCAGATTGAGAATTATCTCATGGGCTCTATTCACCTAAACATTTGCCTTTCAACCCAACCTAGTCATGTATGGCCCTGCTGTACCCCATGAGGACAGACACCTCCAGATGGCAAATCATCCTCTCCCAAGGGAAACATCTAAGCCGCTACCTGCCTTTCTCCATGGGCTACAGACAGACTGGGCGACTGGTTCTGACTAGATGGTTAAGGATGAATTAATTGAATCCCAGCTTAAGCCACAGAGCCTTAGTCTCCATAGAAAAGCTGCTTCGGGTGGGTGAAAACAACATTTTCCCTAATGCACTCACCGTGCACTCATGGCTGCTCTCTGAGTAGCCCTGGGCCACACCTAGGGCTTCTTTGAGCTGGAGCAACCTTTAGATGTAAGGGTTATGTTCAAAGCTGCTTTTTAGCCTTCCATTTGTGCCACAAACAGGGCTGTACAGCGGTGAAAGGCTCTACTTTTTGTTACAGGATGGCGTTATTCTTGTTTCATTGTCTCTGTTACTGGGGCAAAGGTTTGTGGAAGAGGTGTGCCTGCCGCTCATTTGGCACACAGTTCTGTCAGGCTTGGGAATTATCTGATTTTATTATCAAAGTGTTCCCTGGCCTCACAAATTGCCAGGTAAAATTCTATAGCTCATGAAGAAAGCCATACAAAACAATCATAATGGTCCCATCTGGCTGCTCCAGAACATTTTCCCCGTGTACGTTAATTTCATATCTGTTTGATCCTTCTAACTTCATGTCATTTCAAAGGAGAATTGGACTTTCTGAAAGCATGCCTTTAAAGCTCACTCTGAGATGGATGTGCAAAAACTAGAAGTCAGTTCTTCTGATGAGGGTTTACTCAAAGGATCAAGGTACAATGTGTATTAGTTCTTCCTTACAGGAGCAAGAAACTAATAGAGAAATGAATGGAAATCCTGAATCTATCAAGGGTCATCATGCCCTGTGCTGTGTATAAAATCACTTCCTCATGTAAGTGCCACAGCCCTCTGGTTTTTCACCGATCTTATGCAAGCAGGTATTTTCCCCCTAATTTTGTTTTTGCTGCTGTTCAAATTCACCACTCTTATGCAGCAGTTTCTAAGTGTGCAATGCACTTTTGAATGGGAGGTGAAGCTGCAACCCAGGCCGTGGAGAGTGGACTCACAAACATCCCAGTGTCTCTCCAAGCACCTTCTCCTGCTTCCTCTCCTATCCTGGCTAGCAACACATGGAAAGCTTTTGTCATGGAGGACATTCTTGGGCAGGAAGGAAGCAAGGGCTGTGGCCAGGAGCCATTGTGGCCACCTGCTTGGACATTCACTTCAAAGGACAACAACCTGACAACCCCAACGTGCAACCAACCGAGCTGAGCATATCTGCATGCAGAGTTCACCCAGTATTTGGGACTGGGGGGTAAAAGACCTTTGCCCAGGCTGAGTCTGACCAAGGAGCCTCAAACAACAGCAGCAACAGGATGAGGGTGCCAGCGAGAGCTGAGCCAGCATTGTGCTGGATGTGCTCTGTGCTGCAGTACATCTGAGGCATGCCATTCTTCCCACATATACTGCTGTACCCACCCAGTTATGAAAGAGCCCTTGGCTGCCTGCCCTGCTGCTCCAACATTGCATCTTTATCCTGAATTAAACTCCAGTCCAAACTCTGCTAATACTCCTTTCCATTATTGCTGTTTGGAAGGAGAGGGACTCTAATGGTTTAACACCCTGGAAAGACTCTGAGGCAAGTGCCAGCACAGCAAGAGGCAGGTGGACTTGTTGTTCCCAGTTCAGGGTAGCTTGTGCAGGTCAGGACCAGCAATGGAAACGCTACTAGAGAGACATTAACAGATGACAACAACCAGACTACTAAGCCAGGCTCTCTGGAAGATTTGCTTTTTGTCTCCATCCATGTGCCGATATCCAGGCTATCCCTTTCATGGTGCAACATTGTATTTCCTGAAGAGAAGGGTCACTCACAAGGAGGATTGAGGAAAAGCTGCCTGTAGGAATGCAGTGGAAAAGGGTTCAAGGATCCTGGGGGACTCCCAGAGAAACAGCAAAAGGGTTCCTGTCTCTTGTAGGGAAAGGCAGGATGACCTGATCTCCTAAGGTTAGATGAGCAGCCAGGTGCTTGTGTGTGCCGGTCACACCATCCTTTTATTTATTGTGCTTTTCCTTCACAAACTGATCTCTCTGCATTTGCCCTTTTTGTCTTTGCATGCAGAGTATGATCTAACTCTGGGACCTGGCTCAATATCCTTTCTGTCCACAGGCCTCTTAGGCAGAGTTTAGCAATTTACTGCTAAGGGGTAATCAGAATATCAGGTATCAGAATACCAGAAAATGGCCAGTGTGAATGGGCCATTGTACCCAGTGCCTTTATGGGTGTGACTTCACATGGATCTGCACTGGATCTGTGTTATTAAACAAAAGTGGTAAGGAAACAAGAAATGGAAATCAAAAACCCTCTGTAGATATTAACTCCTGCAAGGTTCAAAAAACAAGAGAAATGAGGCTGTTATCAGCTCTTTGTATGCATTTATTCCAAACAGGGCCAAATATCACTGAAAATGTTGCTTCTTCGTGTTTCTAACCAGAGGGGCTTATTCCATCACCATTATATTGTATATTTCTGGGACATCCTCTCCTGGGATGTGATGAATAGTGTCACTCATTACAGTAACTGCTGCTCACCATGGTCTAAGAGCCAGAAGCAGGTGACAGAGAGGTGTAAAACAGATGTGACCTTTTCTCAATATATCTGAAACAGAATTTATGCAAAATTGAGGTAAGGTGTTGACGACAACTCAAAAGTTACCCCAGGGGCTGGTGAATGCCACATGAACAGAGAGTGAGGGGTCCTGCATGTCCAATGAGAGCCACGAGTTTGTAAGAGCTTGTTTCTATTACCTGTGGGTTTGAGTTACAAGATGCAGCATTTGGCTCTGCATCTGAAGGTAATTATTTATTGTGTATTTTATGGCTGTTTACAAATGTGGTTTGAAGAAAACAATGGAATATGTAACACATTGTCTTTCCCCAGGTCTTCAGTCCATTAAGTTTGTATTATTATAAGTGGTTAGACTAGAAATTTAAGTCATTGTTATTTATATTAGAGATAAAGCTAAGGATTCAGCTGAGCTCCAGGCTGCATTTTGAGAGCTGCTGTGTCAGGGTTTGAGAATGGTCTTGATCTGAAATACAAAAGGATCAAGACAGGCTGGTTAATCCTATGATTAGATCTTCTCATAAGAACAGGCCTTCACTCGTGGTCCTAATGCAAGCACCTTGTGTAGCCACAGTCAGTTAGGGTTATTTTTTGAGTGTATTTATGGAAAAAAAACCAAAACCAAACACAAACACAACTAGCATTTAGGGAGACAGAGATCCCCCAGTAGATTTAAATGGCATAATGCTGAGATTAATTTGAAGGTATTTTCTGCCATGTATGGGGTAAACCAGCAGTTTCCACCTGCTGAGACATGCAGCCTTCAGTTAGCTCACCATGAGAGATTTAGCCCAGGTCTATAAAGGCTGAGGGTTGTGTGATTGTTGTTCAATGGCTTCTTTGATAACCATTTTTACTGAAACATCATTCCAGTTAGCAAAAACAGAAAGGAGAGATGTTTATGCATAAGGAACAAGAAAAAGATGCAGGAATTATGAATGCTGCCCCCAGGTGCCCTGCAGACCTGTTGGATGTCTCGGAGGGAATCTGCTAATCCCTTGATATGCTTGTTCACCACTTAACAATAATCCTTCCTTCTTCCTACTCTTTGTGTTTCCTATTTATCTTTTCAAGTCTCCAAGGCAGGAAACATCCATGTGAGATGTGCTGGTATCACAAGGCCATTGTCAGGTGAGGAACTTCTGGGGCAAGTCTGTTGGAATAGCTCTCATCCATGATGACCAGAAGCAGAGCCTTTATGGAGCAGACAAAAGAGACCCTGGAGCTGAAATGGGCAGGAAGATTAAACTCATCGTGCTGAGAAGTGCTACCCCAAGGCAGATGGGGGAGTTGCAGAGGAGCTTGCCTTGCCAATGAACATTCTACCTGTTCATAAAAGATTGTACACCATGCTCTAGGGCTGGCAAGCCAGGGCTTATCTTCTTCAGAACAAACTCTGATAGAGACTGGGTGCCATTTCTGTGCCTCAGGCTGCTGTACGCAATTCTCCTTCAGCAGCAATTCTCATAGGATCTCAATCCAAGGTAGGGCTCTGGCTATCCTGAAATGTAGGATTCATTGCAAAATCTGCAGGCAATGGTGCTGGCAACTGAGGATTTGCCTCTGGGCCTGGCATGTGCTTAAACTACTCATGAGCTATCTGGGCTCCTCAGCTTGATTTCCATCCTTGTTTGACTCATACTTTATTTCAAGGATTGTTTGCATTTTTATGCCTCTGAGACTAGGTCCCGTGGGAATCCTTCCCAAACTCCCTACATTGACCTCCTGTTTTTCCAGCACACAACCCCTTCTCAGAAGAGGTCATTTGATCTTCTACCATAAATACATGAATCAAAACTTTATGCTTTTATGGGATTTTGCCTGAGTTTTTCAGTTTCACAGCACTTCTGAAGGTGGATCCAAAATTTTAAGGGCCCCAAATAACTTGATTTAGTGGGTGGCATCCCTGCCTCTGGCAGGAGGCTGGAACTAGGTGGTCTTTAAGTTCCCTTCCAACCCAAACCTTTCTATGATTCTATGGTTCTATGATTCTATGGTTCTATGATTCAGAGCATTGTGCTATAGTGAGGTTCAAGGAAAGAAATCAGAGGAGCATTTTGAGAAAGCTTCACCAATTCTCCACGTAAATCATCAACCAGTTGGTCACAGGTGTTAGCTTGGCCCCAGCCTGTTAATTAGCTTAACACCCATTATCTAAGAGACCTAACCAGTACCTAAGTTTACAGAGATAGACACCTCAGAGATGGGTACAGGATGGGAGGACAGTTCTGCTATAAATCTCTTCTGGCCTTATGGGGAGGCCAAACACCTCTGTCAGGTCTTTATCTGTACATGACTGAAACAACTTCAGTCCCACCCTAATTATGGAGGGCAGTCTGTGGAAGTCAAGTTTAGGTATTCTTAGAAGAGTACCCACGAGTCAAAAAAAAAAATCATATATGCATAGGAATTCACAACTAGTACCCACCAAAGCTCATTTTCACTTATCTGCAGTTTCAAAACAAACAGTGCATGTCTGTGTGTGCACTTGCACTAGCAACCAGACTTAATTTTTCAATAGGAATCCATAATGTCATGGGTGGTTCAATGGAAAGGTCAGTGCAAGTTGCTGACAGTCTTAATTCATTGCATTTTCAGGGTAGATGTTGCTTCCTGTGACCATGGACCAGGGTAGAGTAAGCAATACCCATAGATGCACAGCTAATGTACAGCTATCAAAGGCCTTTTTTGCTTTTATGTGGCCACTAGCAGTCTGTTGGATGGTATGTCTTGGCATGTATTTGGTATTACCTGGTTAAACATCAAAGAAAACATGTCCCCCTGAAAATAACCCAAAGAAATTATGCTTCCACTAAAATGAGATGGATGTTCTGGCCAGAGTCAGAGTGCTCTTCCTATGCTTCTGATCTGTGAGACAAGAACCTTCAATCATGAAATTTATAAAGGAATACACACTTAAAATGTATAAGATAATGGGCAGGTACAGTAACAAAGAGTTTGCAAAGATATGGAAAATCCTCCCAGGTGGTTGCTGGGGAGGTCTGGAGCCAATGCTTGTGCTGGCCCTTGCTGCTCCCTCCCTGCTCATACATCTGCCTCACACCAGGGAGAAAGGAGGCTCCTGAAGGACTGTCGGGCACCAGCCCCAGCCTTTCACATATCTCAGTGCTCTGTGGCTTCATGAGTGGAGTGGCTCTGGTGGGAAAGGATGGCTGTTCTGGGCTGCTTACTGGGAAATGAATGGACAGGCCAACACCTCCCAGCTCCTTGGCTAAACCCAAGGTGTCTCATGCTCCTCTCTGATGTGGTTTGCACTTTACCAGAAATGCTGCAGCTTCTGGACCAAAGGGAGAGCTCTAGTTGTTATGGCAAGAATACATCACTGAGTTTTGCTGATTTGCAATAATACTGCTCCGTCATGGGTGTTATCCTGAGAAACTTAAATTCCTCAGTCCCTTAGGGCTTGTGGTGAAGTGAATGGCAAAGCCTCAATCAGCTCAAGAGCAAAAAACCTGGGATTTTAGGTAGGTGTTTCTTTCCCCTCCCAGAAATGTGATGGGACCACATCCTCTGCTGTAATCAAACAGTACTTGTACTTGTCACGGTCCCCCTGACCCTGCTCCAGTACACAAACCAACACACACATAGGTACACAGAGTCCAGTTAAAAAAAAAAACCCAACCAAACCCTAACAAAAATCCCAACCAGCTTTCTCTGTAATCATTTTGGCCAGACTCCTCTTATTTAATAAAAAGTTTTGATACAGTGCAACAATACATGCTGCATGCCAGAACAGGAAGAATGCTACTTTTGTGTAGGTAGGGAAATAGGTGTGATGTACAAAAGAGATACAGTTTTTCCAACACTTTGGCCAAACTTTACACTTAGCGTCTCATGTTGGGAGAGGGTGTGACAGTAGATAGGATGTAGCCTTTGAAACTCCATCTCCACAGAGAAAAGACAGATGGAATCCAGCTGGCGGATATCACACACGTTTTCTGTTCTCCTCGATATCGCAGATCTGATAAACACAGAATAACAAGGCTTTATAGAATGCAGATGAACAGAGAAGCCTATCTGTACGTAAAAGAGAAGGGCCTCAGTTGACTGAATGCTTATTTCTCCTAAATGGAAGTTAACTCCCACGATCTCATAAAGCGAGAATCTACCTGTTCGAGGCACACATTTGTTTATACACCATACAAATTTCTTGACCTCCCATGGCTGTTGTTATCCTGATCTCATTTAACATCACGTCATGCCAGACTGACATGGATATCAGGGAAAGGCCATGCAGGTGGAGAATGTCCAGTGGAGTTTGCTGGGTTGTGTGAATCTCTGTCTCAGAGACCACAATTGCTGGTTTGTGATCATCCAAAGCCTGCACTCTGGCTTTTAAAATAAAATCTTAGAAAACTGGGAATAATGTGCTAAGACAAGTGTTGTCTGGTGATGGGAACCAGGAAGTGGTAGCTGTGAATACCTGAGTGTGAATGACTCATCCAGTGACCTCCTTTGGCTCTGCTGTGTCCTCCTGTAACCTCCTCATCTTCCCTGCTTCAGACAGAGCTGCAAGGCTTTGTTACCCAGAGGATTTTGTGGTATGATTCTGTGCTCTCCAGCAAACCTGCCACAATTAATAATAGAAGATGCCTAAATTAGGATCTGATGTTGCTCAGGCTATTACTGTGGGTTTCACCTGTGCAGATATTGGGTCACATTCTAAAATGTTTTTGATTAATAGAGGATGAATTTTTATCTCCTTTTACCCAGTAAGGCAGCACTATATTAATGGAAAGTGAAGCCATGACAGAAGGTGGCATTATGTTAGTTTTGATTTCCTCCCTATACAAAGGAGCTGATGCTGACATGAAATCCCTAAAGAGGTAAATTTTATGTGTATGTTCATTTAATTCGCCCCTGTACTGGGATGGTACTCAAACATCTTTTTTCTGTTTTCTCCTGTATAAATTACAGCAAAGCATTTCCTTCCTTTTCTGCTATTCTTTTATGGATGAAGGAATTGGTGTCACACAAAGGAAATTCCAGAACATGAACCATCTGTCAGTATCAGCAAAAGTCTCAGTTGTATCTTAGATGTCAGCTCCTGAGCTTGGCCCACTGCTACCATTTAAATCTATTTATAATTTGTGAGATCATAGCCATAAGTTTTGCTTTTAGTTCTCCCCAAATGAAGCAGTGAAATCCATTTGCAAAAGACTTCTGGACTCTGGAAAGACACAATGAAATACAAATAAGATCACAGGTGGTTACAGAAAAGTAGATTATTGGACCTTAAACTCCTGTCTCCAACAATGGCCACATCTGCAGCTCCAGAGGATAGAGCAATCTCCTCTTAACCCCTACATACTTTGGAGCCCCTCTGCTTTTGCCTGCTGGATTTCAAACCAAGTAAACAAACTCATAGCAGTGAGATACCTAAAACCAGGGGTAATTTTAAGAAGATTTACCCAAAGTCAATTGCTCTGAGTAGGAAAAATCTACTCCTAACTTTCACTGAATGACTTTACTCACTCCTCACATATTTTTTACCTCAGCCTTTCAAACTGGAATTCTGGGTTTGTACAGCCCCAGCTCCTGTGCTTGCAGAGAGGTACTTACATCTGTGTCCGTTGTGAAGCGTACAAGGCGTGGTGTCGATTCGAAGCCTAAGTGCCCAGAGCCTTCACCTCCTGTGCACTCTGCTGCACACTGGAAACACCTCCTCAATTCCAGCTCTGATTTTCCTATTCAGGACAGCAAGCATCTGCCATGTTTTCCACCTCATGTCTGAAAACTACAGATCAGGAGAGAACTGCTTCTCCCTTGAAGGATAGTTTCTACAGGTGATAGGTTTCATCTGTCTGATAACAAGATAAACACACAGACAGAAATTGAATTAGAAATGCACTTTTAACGGGAATTCTTTGGTGTATCCCTTAAATTTTGTTTTGTGCTTCCTGAAGTCAGTGTAGTGGCTTTCCTAACATTATTTCCCTATTTTCAGCCAATAAAAATCATATTGGTTATAACATTAGTAGAGAATACAATATACTAAGGGCATTGGGATGGAGCTGTGGATGCTTTCATTGTTTCCTATTAATTTTTCAAGGGTACTTGGTTTATCTGCCCTTTTACCTAAGTTTGATTTAGATTCTTGGAAAGAAAACAAAAAAAATTACCCCATTAATAATGTCTCTTAATGCATAGGATGGTTCTCCAGCAACACACGCTCTGTGTTTGGTTATTTTAAATAGATGCTGTATCCCTTTAGGAAGATTCCCTCTTGGAAGATTTTCTTTAGGAAGCCTGAATTCTAAATGTCCTTTCTATAGAAGTACACAATATGGAAAAAAAGAAATACCCTAACCTAAGCCTAAAAGAAGTGTATTTGGTATTTAAGAAGAAAGCCTGAGTGGTGACAAGCTTTGCAGTAGTCATATACAGCAGAGAAGCTCTTGTGCAATGGAGTAGAGGCTTATCACTTCCTAGCTGATTTGGGAATTCTATTAGATCATGTTTCATAAAGTACCAGATCCAAGTAGTGATACTTTCAGTTTGAAATCACAAAGGTATGAAAAGCAACACAGCTACAGCCAATAGTGCTGCTTCACTGAGGAAACAAGGGGTCAAAGTTTTGCTTTCCTAATTTCTCTAGAATTCACTTTTTGCACTGGTATCTGTAACGCAGACTAGGAATCTTATGAGAAGTCTGCCCTGCAGTCTGAATTTTGTCCCAGACTCAAAACTGTTGTGAATATTCCCCAGTGAGCCTCTACTTATGGGCAGCTGTCAGTCACTTGTCCTTTTGCTTCTTGAGGCAGGTTAAACATTTATCTTGATTACCTTCTGCTTCTTCTACCTTTCTTCTCTTTCTCTTAGGGTTCTACATCTTCTGATGTTTCTGGCTTTTTCTCAGAAGCTTTGATGACATCACATCTTTGTTTTTCACTGTGGTTAATTGGTATTGACCCATTTCTCACTGTTGTGTTCTGTTTTCACACTTTACACATGTTAGTGGTCTATATACTCACACTCAGCCTAATGGGCTCTCAGTCACTGATAAAGCAGAGGATTCTCTTGAAATCTTTAGATCTGAGCTGTTTTCTGGACAGAATAAGAGGTCTTAGACTATACAGACACAAACCACAGACAATCACCCCAACCTAGATAACATCTATGTGGGAAAATGGGTCCTTTTAATACCCCAGACACTTACACCAGTGTTTTACACAGAACAATATGACTTACAATTCAGTTCCCTCATCTTTTCATCTTCATGGATCTTCCCAAGCTTTTTCCCAACGACCTGTTTCATATAATTCCAATGCTCACAAGAAAACACTATCATGTAATATCAGTGGTATATTGTCTACAGTAAATGGGAAAAAGGACAAGACCTGTAGTTCTGAGACTTTCTTCTTCTCAGAAATAGTCCACAGCATATTCCATGTGCCTGAGGAAAAGCCTAATTGCAACAATGGCTTCTCAAATCAGGACTGGAGTCCCACATAATCAGTATCTGGTAGCAGGTGTTCATCTGGTAGTTCCACTTAACAAAAGGTTGTCCCTTACCTAACAGACACAAGTTTCTAATTATCACTGAAAATATTACTGAGAGCAGAATTTGGCATCATCACTGCTAATCCCTTTCCTTTGGTTACATGTTCCTCACTGCACCTGGGAGTAAACAATATTACTTGCTCACTTCATTCTCCCCTCTCATTTTTTTAAAGCTTTCTAATTATTGCACTATGAAAGAGACGGGAAAATACCTAAGACAGGCATGAGGCAGAAGAAACATCCCCAGGATTCAGCATCAAGTAACTTGTCAACATGACTGCTTTCCAGACACATGAAAAAGTTGTCTGAGGAAAGGAGAGGAGGAAAACACAGATAAAGAAGGCCCCTTAAATCTTGCAGAAAAGAAGCATCACAGGAACCAAATTAAAGCCAGACTCATTCATATGAAAAATAAGTCAGCAACAAAGATGACTAACCACTGGAACAGTACAGAGGGAAGTTGTAAAATTATTTCCTATGTCCTGGTGTCTTCAGATTGGGACTGTATTCTGTTCTGAAAAATATGCTTTGATCAAAGAAATTCTTGGACTTGACACAGAGGACAGAGCCTAGATAAGGTGATCATTCCTCTGACCTTAAAACTCTACAAATATGTACCTTCAGAAAGAAAGGCCAGACTGTGGTTGCAGTCTGGCAGAGGGACACCAGAAATTTTGGTCCGAGGCCTGGCTCTGTTACAGATTTCCAGAATAATCACAAGGAAGTTGCATAGCCTCTGCTCACCATCTGTAAAGTCTGGAGAATAATCCTTCTTCTGTTCAGCTTTTTAGCAATTTGGGGTATGGAAAGCAACTTATTCGGTGTGGGTACAGACCTTTCCTGATGTCTGCAAAGGCAAGTCTGTAAGCATCATTGCAAAGCATAGGTATCCATAAGGAAAACTTGATGCCACAGAAGGAAAATATATTAGAAGGGAGATAAAGAAATGCCTTTCTTTCAGCAGTAGTCTCCTGAGTGTAAAAAAGCAACACATCAGAATGTGGGGATGGTCACTCAGCCGGAGAATTATGATTTCATCTCAGGATGCTTCTGGATACAAATAGCATCCAAGGCCTCTTCATGAGGGAGCCTCTCACTTCCTCCAGTGGCATTTGCAACATTGCAGTCATTTGTGTTCTCAACAACAATAATCAAATGACCAGTGTCTGTCTCTATGCACGCACAATGAAGACTTGTGCTCTCTTTGCTTAGCTAAGAAACTTTGTGAGCTTCTGCCAAGAAGTGAAAGATCATTTTGAATGGCTGGAACAAATTCAAACCATGTCCCAGGGAGCTGGAAGGCTCACAGGCCTTGTCCACTGCCCAGCTGCTCCTCCCTTCCCTACATCTTCATTGTGTCTGCCTGTCTCTGTCACTGCTGGAGCTAAATTAGCTGCTGCTCCACCTGGTAGCTGGACACTCTTCCAGCTTTGCCCTTCTCCTGTCACTGGGACTGAAATATGAATAGCCTTTCATGGCATGTAGGAAGTGAGTTTTAGGAAATGAGCTGAGCATGAGCAGGGCTTCTACTCATGACAAGCCAGGGAGGAAAGGACTGAATCCCAGCTGGAACCTCAGAGCAACGTCTCAATGAGTCCTTATGTGGGCTGCTGTGAGTTATGTCTGCTCTAGAGAGAATGGGGACTTACACAGCAGTCTGTGCTAAGATTCCAAGCACACAAGATATGCTCTTTGCTCCAGAAACTTCTGGGTTCAGTCCCTGATAATGATCAACATAGATATATAGATATAGATATAACCGTATTGTGACATAACATACGTAATAACACTTCACATATATAAGGAATTCTTTATAATAAATAACTTCTTTATCTATGAAGATTATTTCTTTTTCTCTGAATATAACTACTTCAGCAGTGAGATATACTCCTAATAAGACATCTTCTTTATAAAGAGAAAACAGAGCTAGCAAAAGAAAGCAGTAGCCACCAGCACACAGATCTTCTTGGGCTATGCTAAGGGTTGCAAGGAGAATAATAGGCACCATTGTTTCCAGTTCCCCACCACTCCTAAAAAGCCTCATCAAGCTACAAGCATGACCAGTGTCAGAATAAGGCACTGAAAGATATATGAGGGTTTGGAGAAGGAAAGGGAAGAGACAGCTGTTGGGACGAGTGGAGAACCATATCAGAAATAGTAAGACACAGCTCCACAGAGCTAAAAGATGCACTTGTGTTATCCTGCCAAGCCCTCCTTGGCACAATGTCTCTGTATGTGATCCTCTTAGTCTATCGCTGGTTCCCTGCGATATGTGTCTATCTGGTTTCTCACGGCTGCAATAAACCCTTCTACTGCACTAATCTCATTTAACAGTTCCACTGACTTGAAAAGAACCCAAGTAAAATTGCTGTGCAATTTCTGCTGGCGCTATTATGGCTGTATCACTTGTCAGCTTTCATAAACAAGATAAATATAGTTAAAGCATCAGATATGAAGAAATTTGGCATGTTGCAGCAACACATCAGAAATATTTTTTGACAGGTACCATATAAAAAAAGAAACAAGAGAATGCCAGAGAGGATAAAAACTTCAAATTTCTCTTTTTGCAAAATTCTTTTGCCCAAGGAGCCTGCAAGAACTCAGTGTACACTGCCTTTTCAGCACCGTTAGCTAACTGTTGTCTCACACAGCAGCTGGACCCAGACTGACTCCCTAAAAGAAGTGAGTTTTGATATCAGTCTCGGTATCTTGAAGAGCCTCTCATCTCAGATTGCATCACTGGGATCCAGCTACCTGGAAGATAAAAGGCAGAACATCAGGAGGCATGCAAAGCTGGAAGGAGGGGGGAAATGTTCCTGTTAGGGTGCAGGGAAAACCCCTACTCAAATGTATCTCTGACGTGTTTTCACAGCAAGAGGACATCCTATCTGAAGGGCCTGTGTGAAATATCATCCCCCACTCTTCCCCACACAAGTAGTTGGTTTGTGCCTGCAGCTACTCTGTGCTCCAAAGAAGACAAGAATCTCCCCTCTAGCACCTGCATGAAAAGACCAAGCCCAACAGATCTCCCCACGCCCAGGAAGTACCCACGCTCTGCTCCCTTATCACCTCCAGGAGCAAGGTGATGGAGAGGTGAGGTGGGGGAAAGTAAGATCTCAGCCCCACAGGTTCTGACCAGGGTGTGCCAGAGGCTGGGTGCAAGAGGCACAGGGAAAGCCTTGCTCAGGGACAGTCCATGGGGTGAGTCTGGGCTCCCCCTTGCTGTCAAGCCCTGAGCCCTCTCAGAGCATGTGGAGGTCAAAGCAGCAGCAGAAAACATGAGTCAGCTGTGCTGAGACCTGAGCCCATGGCTCCAGGGAAAGTAGGTGCTTCCTAACATAAGGTCAGGACTCTATTTCAAAGAGATTCAGGGATCACAGGAGAGACTGTATTAGCTCCTAGCCAGAGAGGAAAAAACCAGCCCTAAAAATAACTGAATTATGAAGGCCAGTGACAGAGGTCAAGGCACTGATGCTCAGAACATGAAGTGGCTGATTTCTACTGTTGTCTGCTATCCCATCAATGAAGAACTCCAATGATGATACACATCTCTTGTCACTCATGCAGCTGTAGAATAGAATGGGACAGATTTTCAGCATTAGGAGAGTTTAGGACATTTATGATGTCACCTTATTAATTTTTTTTTTAATATTGGACATCAAAGTCTTGACAAAGATACTTGTGGAGAGGGGTGTTGAGATTTGAGGGTGGCAGACTGGGCAGACAGGGCAGGATGTTATGATCAAATAAAGAGCTCTTTGTCTTGTGACATCTTGCTTTGGAGGAAATGAAATTCTGATCTCTCCACACCTGTGCCTTTCCTATTGCAGTAAAGAGTGAAAAACATGCAGGATTTCTGTGGAAGGTGATGGGAAAATATTTTCCTGCCTTAGACTGCGGCAAAGCATTTATCTTCAACCATTTCCCTCAAAGAAATAAAGGTTTCCACTAGAGCTGTGTCTAAATTGTGTGCCAGATATGAATTTGAGCCCTTTCTTGTAGTCATGCTGAAGGTTCATCCAGTCGATCCACGTGTAAATAGACATCTTCTCTTTAAAGACAGGAAGATACAGGCAGTCCAGAGTGGTGCCAGCTTCTTCTGGGCTGCAGGCTATGGAGCCCAGGCACCTCTAGCACTGCAGATCTTACCACATTGACTCCAGAAAAACATCTGCAGTCTCAAATGAGTCAGAACTCATACAGTTCTGGCACCCCAAATTGTCTAATGCCCAGGAGCAATCAGGGAAAGTAAGTGAGAAAGAAACTTCTAGCTGAAATGAGCTCACTACTCTTCTTATCGCCTTGGCTCTAGGAGGCTCCCTATTGCTTTCCTAGTAGATCTTCTGACTGTAGTTTTAATTAGTGACATATTTTATATTTTATATGGTAGAGAGAGTATTTTTCCACTGATTAGTTATGCTAATTTCTGGAAACAGCAATAAATAGTCTAGAAAAAAATACATGCTAGTACATTTGTCTGTGAAGACAGTTATGACCTGTCATATATCAGCCAGCTGTTATTGATCAGAATATTAATTTTATAAGTTTATGTACTTTCTGAACATTTACAACCTTCTTTAAGCTAATTAAAAGTCAATCTTCATAATAGACAATAATTTACTCCATAAAAATATATAGTCCCAGGAACGCTGGTGAGTAGACAGCCTCAATCTGTCCATGTTTATGTAGAGAGTTTTCCAGAACTTAAAGGACTATAAAAATAAAACAATCCAAGTGTGTGTCTTGGAAGGGTAAGAAAACTCTCTGTCATTCATCTTTGGCCATTGTAGTAAGAAGAACTCTCTACCAGGAGGACAACCTTCACTGTTTTCTCATACACCACGTCAGGTCTTAGCAGTGATCTTATTAACATGACTGCTACTGTTGTTCAGAGTTGTCCTGAGGCCACTGAACTGGAGCCATGGCAAGCAAACTGGATTTAAATCAGTTCTGCTTTCCTCAGCCTCTGACCTCCCATGTGGATCACAGCTGGGCTGGACCTGAGCTGGCTCTGGAGGGACAGCTTCAGCTGCTGCTGGAGTCATCGCAATGCCGGTGACAAACCAACTGCGTGTGTGTGAGAGAGAGCAAGAGAGCTGGGGAACCTTGCCTCAAAGATACGTTTAAAAGTGCCATCCCACTTTAGTCCCCAGTGGCAACCATAAGCCTTGTCTCTCTCTGTTTCTCTTCCCTGGTTTAGGAGCCCAGGTAGTTGTTTTGTCCATGGTTATAGAACAGCTCCTGAGATGTGAAGGATCCTGCTTGTTCTGGTTTTCACCACCTGCAGCAAGCGGATGTGAACCCACAACATCCTTAACTGCATTCTGATCCAACCAAAACACAAGCACTAATCACACAGTTACAAAGTCCTTTGGCTGCTTCAGATGGAAAGATTTATGTCCTCAAAGACTTGGCCAGCCCATTATTGCTCATTCATTGTGTTTGCCTACAAGTTATGACTGCTCTTTCCATTTAATTTTTAATGTGGCTGTAGCCTTGTCTCACTAAGCTCCAGGAAAATTGTAAAGGCACTGGCTGTTACTGTGAACCTATAATCTCTTGGCAAAAGCAGTGTGGGCAAGCAGAGTCTCTCCCCATTGCACAATAGTTCACAGCACCACGCTCTGACCCTTATGCAGGAGCTACGTTTTTCTTCAAAGCAAGTGTTGCATTTTGCATGTGCTCCAGTCAGATGGTTGAGCCAGAGAAAAGTAAAATTTCCCAGATGAAGCATATGGATTCAGTGAACATCTGAATCATACATTGTGGGTCTACATGTGGTTTATTGCTATTCATAAAGCTCATTGCTATGCTTACCTAGTGTTTCTCTTCTGTTTCATTTTTGCTGAGTGTTCATCACTATCTCACTATCAGTAGTCTAGGTCCTGAGGGGAACGTTAATAATTCTGGTCCTTAGATTTTAACCCAAAGCAGATTATATTACTATGATACTGGAATTTAGTGACTTAAGATGTTTTCCATTACAGTTGTTTTTATTTAGGCAGCATATCCCAAATTGTCTCCATTCTAGCTTTCCAACATTTACACCTCTTTTGCAGGTGTACCCAAACTGTGAAGCCTGATGCCAGCCATCAGCAACCACCTACACAGTGACCACCATCCAAACATGGGCAAATTTTTCATACGTAGGTAGCAGATGGTTGTTCCTACTGCCAATAGTTCAGTGTACTGGCATATGCATGTAGATGGCTCTGCCCTGGAGCCCAGGTTATTCACCCAAAATGCAAGAGATTCCTGCATGTCTCTGAGCCACCAAGGACTTCCAGAAAGGATTGGAGGTGCTCAAAATGCCAAAAAAAGGACAAGAATGGAGAGATGCGGTTGCAAATCCACATGGTCTGGGTTAAGTTTCCTTCTTTCCCAAACAACTGCTTTAGGCCCAGCAGCTGCAGCATTTCTGGCAAAGTGCAAACCACATCAGAGGGGAGCAGCAGACACCCAGTTTTAGTGAAGGAGGTGGTGCCCAGGCATCCATTCATCCCTCAGCAACCAGACCCAACTTCTGTCCTTTCCCACTGGGGCCACCGTCTGCTGGCCCCTTCAAACCAAATGCCAAACAGGCAATTCTGCTGACCACAGCATGAGCAAGCTGAACAGCAAAGAGTCCTTTGCTAGGGTGCCAAGGTCTCATCCCATTTAATATTTCACAGGGACCACAACTTGCTTCTGCCACAGTGGATGTTGCTCTGTGGCATCCATCCCCCACTGGCTGCAAGGGAACGTGGGGTTCCCCAAAGTCCTCCCAGACACCAAGGGCTGAGTCTTGCCCTAGTGCATGTCTGGATCACAGGAAACCCCAAGGCAGACCCTGGCTGGGGCTGGAGTCCTCCTGCTAAGCCTCTGTTCCTGTGTGAGAGAGCTGGAGTGGCTCAGGAACTCGCGGGATGCCTGGCACGGGTGAGTCAGTGCAGGGAGCAGCTGCAGCAGCTCAAGCCCACGTCACCCTTGGCAGAGAGGCCATGGCAGTGGGGGAGAAAGCCAAGGTGCTGCAGCTGATAAATCATTCACAGTGGCTGGAGGACTCCATGAGCAAGGGAGTGGAAGGTGGCCTGAGCTCCTTGCTCCTCCTCCATTGCCCGCCAGCGCTGTGCCAAGAGCACGGCCACAGGCAGCATTCCCTACTTTGTGCATTTGTGGGCACAGCCTTTGAGGCCAGGAAAGGCTGTTAAAATCACCTCCATGCCTCACAGAGCCTGAGACGTTTTAGCCAATATTTCCTTCTTCTATCCTTAATTCCTGTTTCATGCAGCACCAGACCTCGCATGACTCACAGGATCCCCAGCCATCGCCCCGGGTATTGTAGGTATTCAAAGTTCAGTTGGACCTAACAGGCATCAACATTTCCCTTCTTGCTCTCTGTTTGCCGTTCCTCACCATGGGCAGCAAACTGACTGATTAATAATTACAACAATTAACTTCCACCAGATAATAGGAAAAAAAGATTAGGTTTGCAGTCGTTAATCTGGGGGTCATCAAAAAAAAATCAATGTAATCAATAAAAATGAAAGCACCGTCCTTTGTTTATCAAATGAGTTATTGTTTTGTGCATCAAAGATCATGCACTGTGATATAAAATAAAAAACAAAGGGAATTTTAATAGCTTGGCTCTGTCCATACAATGGTGGTGAAGCATGTCTTCCATTCTTTGTTAGCTCCTAGAAATTATTACCTTGTCAGAAAATTTTCCAATGAAATTATTTTCAGAGATTTTGTGGGGTCAAAGTTATTTCCTCATGACACCTGTGTACTTTTTGGAGTTAAAAAATCATCTGTGTCAAAAATCAACCCATTGGAGATACAGGTTATGGCTAAGGATAATATTTTCAAACCTGGTTGTCCAAAACTGGACTTCTAGAAGGAAAAGCTAAAAAGAACTTAAATCAAGGGCCTAACAATTTATCAGAAACATATGTATGTGCTTATTAAAAGGAGCTTGTGCATTAAGTCTGTGGATGAGAAGGCATAAGCCAAGGTGTCAGAGACAGTCCCCAAGAGCAGCAAATCAGGAGTCTCTAGTGACAAGTTGCTCTCCACCTTCCACCCAAGAGCAATCACATGGATAAATGGTGGGAAGGAAGGAGAGTGTGTCGTGCTTGCAGCTGGTGGAGACACACTGATGTCATCACATACACTTAAAAATGTTGCCGTCCAAAGGACCTAAAACTTTTTGGTATTTCTGGAAACTGTTCCTCAATATATTCTCTGTCTGTGGCATCATTATGCTTTCTCAGTGAGAAATTATTATGGAACAAATTGAGTTTGAAGCCTTTTGCCTCTGGGTTGGCTATATCCTGGGCATTAGTCCTCTAAAAGCACTGTGAATATACTAATTGGCAATGCATTGCTCATGAAAAATAAAGGACATTCCACAATTATATATTTATTTCCATCTTTTAGATTATAGCATTGTGATAACAGATTCAGGAGAGGATGTTTCCTAAGTGATAGACAGAGGTTAATGACTTTGACTTTGCTTGTGGCCATACAAGCTCCTCCCAGCTAGTCATCAATTCCCAAGAAATATGGGAATTGTCTTGAGTGTTGTTGGTTTAACTGTACTTTTAATTCCATGCCAGCCATTAGGAGTGGTGCCTCTTGCATTACAAATACATCTCTTGAGTAACAGCTTTATGCCCTCCCACTTTATTTGGTGCTTATATCTTGTCCCAGAAGTCAGAGAGGGAATTTACTGTGACAATAATTTCACAATAAATATGGCTGTCAGAGAAATAGAAGAAAGCTGGGAACCCAAAGCTGCTACACCATGAGAAAGGTACACCCAGGACCTGAAAGGGGGGTGGAGATTGCAAATACATAAAGGAGCACAAACTCCTTGTGCTGTTCCCCAGCCCCTCCTGGAGCTCCTTGCACAGAGCTGGCTTGTCTGCACAGCACAAGGCAGTGCTGTTGAGCCACCCAAGGTGTAGGCATGTCTGTTTCTGGCTCAGGGATTAGGCAGGGAGAAGGTCCCAGCTGTTTGCAGATATTCTGCTAGCTCGCTTGAGGTAGATTTCTTAGGTGTATTCCTCAACTGACTCCAATTTACAGCTGAACACAAAGTCTAAGTCAGGCTAAGGCAGGGTAAATTCCATAATAATGGTGTGTTTGAGTGTCATATGTGCTGATCCAACAGCACAAAGGCACAGGAGTCACTGTTCAGGCTATGCCTTAAAGCATGAGTCTGAGGAATGGTGATTTCATATATCTGTAGGATACAGCTCTGTGTGAAGAACTGGAGCAAGGTGCATTTATTATTACTGATATGTCTTTATTTCCTAACCCATAGGTTTTTGTTGTTGTTGACAATGATTATGTATCAAATGGAATTTGTATCCTCACCCAGATTCCCATTTTAAACAATTTTAAATGGAGGTTTTTTGAATCCATCCTTTCCCGAAGGCAGTAGTTATCATTTTGTAAAAACATGTGGGACTTACAGGTGATTACCTTGCTGTGTAATGCTGATGCACAACTGCTCAGTAATTGAACAGTGTGTGTGTAGTGATGGCCAGGACAAGGTGACCTGTAAATGATGTACCTCAATATGCCATCAAAACCTAATGGAGCACTTTGCACCTCTTTCTGTGTCCTCTGATCACCGTCCTCAGAGCCACTTTGTCAGCTCTGATGACCAGATGGGAAAGGATGCCCACATTTTATGGTGAAATAATCCAGTAAGGAAATGCCTGATGGAATGAGAGACTGCTTTGTTGAGTGAATTAAGAACAGTTATTACTGATACTGTAGTAGAAGCCTTTGCTGGATGCAAAGTTCATGCTGACTGAACTTTGGATTTTTAAGTTCAGGTCAACTGCTGAGTCTGGACTTTCTGAATATTAAGTTAAAAAAAAAACCAAACCACCTCTCAGCCAGAACTGGGAATAGCAGAAATATCAATATATTACAGAAGTGAAACCAAATTGTAACATGGATTTTAGGATGCAGAATCACTCTGCACAAAGCTTAATAACTTCATTCCTGGGCCCAGATATGTATCTTGGGTACTGTAAGGGTGAAAAAAATAAAGCTTGTTTTAATTGTATTCTATTTGTAAACAGGTACATATTTGCTTTGCTTTAAGGAATAAGTTGGCTAGAGAAAAATTTCTCGACAAAAGCTTCCAGGGATACTCACTAAAGAGCTGATTTCCCTCTTTTCAGCATGAACACACAGGCATGGTTACAGCATAAACCAGTTAATGCACATTGTTATCACTTGTTCTACAGCAGTAACCAAAGCTCTCAGTCATGATCAAAGACTTGTTCAAGATCATGTAAAAACCTGTTACAAGACAGGATTCTCTGCCAGCTCCCCCTGAGCATTTTTTCTTCTGTTTTTCCTCTTTCCAGCAGAGTATTTCTAGCTTTAAGGTTAGAAACAAACCATAGTATTTTTGAGCAGATAACAAATGGCTCCTCCAGAAGGGAGGAGGTTGGGGTGGGAAAGGCAAGGGTGGAGGAAGAGGAGTTCCTAACACACACTGCTAAACTGCAGGAGAGCTGCAGCAGCCAACTGACCTCTGCAACGTGAGGCTTCCATGAATTGCTAGAAGTGGCAATGATGAGATCACTGCCGAAGATGGAACTAGACACTGCTATGAGGTACTGTGCAGGAAAGACAGCTCCAGACACGGAGAAAATAGCTGCAGGGTCTTCTGGTCTTACAGAGGGGGAGGGAGAAAGGGAAAAAAGTATCTATATTAAATGATTTTGTTAAAATCAGCTGCCAGATAATTCACTACAAATTTAGAGTACCAGCTTTGTCATGAGTTTTGCTCACCAGAAACGTAGAGGTTTAGGAATCAGGAGAAAGTAAGCTAATTTTCTAATTTGGTATATATATGTATAGTCCATATTTTAATGGTTTGCCTCTATCCATACAGGTATAGCTGTTATGTGAGCAGGTAGGAAGGTTCACCTTAGAGGAAGGGGACTCAAATATTGGATGCTGAGCCAGTAAGACTTTTCTGAAGTGGCTGGAGTAGCTACCAAGACCCTGTAACAAATACACCTTTTGGACCTGAAGTCTGATAATGCAGAACTGAGAGGTCTGCTTCAAGCCCTGACTCAGACATGCACCTCCTGGTTTAACCCACCCAAAAATTAAATGGTGACTGTTGACTCCATGCCAAAGATATTGCATTGTTTCTGCTAACCTACAAGGTTATTTACACATTGCTCCATCAGAAATTCCTCTGGAACAAGTGAAGATTTTCACACCCTGTGAAGCTGGCCCATCATGATGCTTAAAACACATGCAGTATTTCTAAAGAACATAAGTGACAGACATAAAGTTTGCTGTAATCTCCTGGCTGCACTTCTATCAGTGCTAACCACAACCCAACATTGCTTTTTTCTCATGTCTGTTACCATGAGTCAGCACCAACCCTCCCTCCATCCAATCTCCCCTCCTTGACTGTGGTCTAAGCAGAGTTCACACACATTGTATAGAAAAAGATCAGTCCTTTCACTCTGGAAATATGTAGATACATTTTTATGGTTCCTACATAACACAAGATAATCATTACCTTCCCTTCTGACCCCAAAAATTTCTAAATCCAATTGAATTCAACGACTGCACTGCATTCCTAGGCAAGCCCATAAGAGCAAAATAAGTTACCCAGTATGAATCTAATGGGTAGTAGAATATGAGTATACTGCTGGCAGCAACACTGCCATGTAGAGATAGAAAGCAGGGAGTATTTCTTCATTGAATAACTTTAGGTCTGTAATAGTTTCTTATTGATACATAACCATTTATTTAGCTTTTACTCAGTAGAAATGTCCCTTTTGGTATAATTATGTCAAATGACATGTCTACATCTCTTGACATATTTACAAATTTTAATACCCTTATCATTAATTTGTTTTGAAACATTGTTTCCAGCTGTCTTCAGACAGACAGAGTGATTACCTCAAATGACATGAGCAGTGTTAGTTCATGAATATTTGTCATTTCAGGTTGTAGAAATTTCATGGAAAGGTAGTGTTGAATAGATTCATGGCAATAATCTGTTGCAAGTACATGGCTAATTTTCTCTTTTTTTCCATTAGACCCTTCAGAAGGTTTCTGTCATAGGATTTGGTCATTTCCATAAAACTTCAACTCCCTTGGTCCATTTTTCAGTGGGATTAGAGCACTGTTCCCTCCTACATTTTTTGTTTGTTACGTGTCCTTCTGCCACCTCTAGAAAGGACAAACTCTGTACATATCATAGGAGTTATGGGCCAACACAACAAAGACCTCTGTCTCTGAGGCTTTTGAACTTTACCCAGTAATGCTTGGTGTGGGAGGAGTTCCTGTGCCCTGTGTATAAGCCACATATTTTTGGTACTTGCAGATATCTCCCGGAAGAAACTGTAACTGCTTTATCTTGTGAAACACTCAGAAACAGAAAAAGTTGCCAAGATTCAGGGTAACAACATTTAGACTTTTTACAGAAGGCCAGGAAAATTTTTATTCCATATAAGATCACCATAGACACACAAATCCTAAGAACAGTCTTTCCTTTAGCGTTTTATTAGTCTTTTCCAAATGCAGATGAAATCAAAGACTAGAGACCATGCAATTATGCAAGGTTTTGCTTTGGTTTTCTGGGAGAAAGACGTCCCAGAAGAGGTTTCCAGAACTGAGGAACTGAGTAGTAGGATTGAGTTGAGTCTTCTGCTCATGAGTCTTCTGCTTTATGCTTGAGAAAGCCTTCCCCCCATCCAGACATCCAAACAACTTTCTCCAGGGCCACCAAAGTCACTGTGAAAGAACAGAGTGACAGACTTGACTGCAGTGCTGGAAGGTGACAGCATCTCCTGGATCTTGGTAGAAAGGATTTCCCCACAGCAGCACTGACCTGAGGTCCCCAACTCAGATTCTGCAGCAGATTTTACCAGCTTGTTCCACCCTTGGACACCTATGGTGATACCTGCATTGCTTCTGCTGAATCTCCATGCAATGCCTAACAATCACGCCTTTGTCAAATGTGTAGATCACAGGAGGTATCTCCATGGCGTCTGACAACATAGGCATGGGTTTATTGAGGGAATGATGCCAGTTTAAATCACTTAAGATTCCTCTGCTTACAGATGCAAAATTAGAAGTGTGTACTTGAATCGATTTCATTAACAATCATTGTTTTGCCTGCTGTAGTCTATGAAGACAGAATTTAAAACAAATTTTATCTTGTGCCTCACCCCAGCTATCTGTATACTGTAGTCCTAACAATGTCCTGACTCCTGCTGGGAAAATAATAAAAATGTTTAATACCCATTTGTATATAAATAGTAATATCAACAACACAAAATCTACTTATGGACCAATCCAGCAGCCAGAGCTCTTGTTCTTTCTGGTTGTCACTTTGATAATGCAATACAATCACATGGGCTTGCAGCCCTGTCTGCTTGGTGTGCCATCATTTATAACACATTATCAGAGTGACAGCTGGCAGTAACAAGAGGCCAAGTGCCAGATATGCACAGCGCATCTTTCTGAAAAATATTTCCCTTTTAAAATGCAGATAGGTTGATTAAGAAGTGAGGGAATTCCTCCCCCTTCCCCCAGATGGCTGCGCTGATTCATTGGAAACCAACCCAGACGAAGCTTCTCAGTGCACTGGCAAAACTCCATGCTCCACCTTCCCTCCTCTATTCAGGTTATATCCCATGGGATTCATCAGGAGAATTTTCCCTGACAAGGGTTGAAAACAGTGATCTATAAGCGGTGAGCAACATTGCCATTTGCTTTAATTAGGCAGGACAAAAAACTTGCTCGAGGATGCAGTGCAAGGGTACCCTGAGGAGCGTCCTGTTTGCGCTCCGCTTGCTTTGTGTTTGACCAGCCTGCTTTCACTGCGCCCCCTCGAATTCAGGCCCAAACAATGTGCTCTCAGAGCTTTCCAGCCACCATAAGTCCCTGCCTCCTTCCTCAATAAGGCTTCTTCTCAGGCACCATCTCAAGGCATCCTAACTACCCTCCCCTGATCCAGCCTGACCTGTTAATCAGTATTATTGAAGAGTTATCCATTTGAACTTCAGGAAGTAATCTGGTGTATTAAGTCCTCCTTTTAGTTTCACTAAATAGTCCCATGACCTCCCTAAAAACCCCTCAAAAGACAAGAAAGGAGATGTGTCCCCACACACAGAGTGCTAATTGGGAAACTCCAATGAGTTAAAAGGAGAGCAGCACTAGAGAAGATGACTTTATGAAGAAGTGATAGAGTTAACTGGCTGCTCTTTCATTGTAATGCCAGCTGACTGTACAGGCCTCCACAATGTTCTCAGGGATGTGGGGAGCAGTGTGTGTTCCCTGGCAGAGACCCAAGATCTAGATTAAAATCTCCCAGAGTTAATTTAAGAAAACAATAATATTTAAAGCTGGAAGGTTGGGATTTTTTTTAGGCTATATCCCACCATGAAACACGTGATCCCTGGGCCTATTTCTTGTCCACATAGATCTCTCCTTGTGAATTCTGTGAATAGCTGGCCCCACATTCTTAAGTGGGAGGACCTAACAGGAAGTTAATAAATTAGTATTTTGATTTTCAAATAAATATGAGTTTTCAAGAAATGTTGAAGTGTGTCCCCAATTAAATTATTGTCACAACCCCAAATGCTTAGTAAACTGATCATCGCTAATTAGTTTGCACAAAGTCCAGCATTGACACCAGTCTTGGCTGAACTTTTGCAGCTCTTTTAACTCCTTATAACTGTTCACTTAAGGTAGATAGTGTAGTTTCCTCACACTTCAAACATTTATTCCCAGAGCAGAGGAGAGCTTGCAAAGTGCTATGGGATCTGAATGTTTTTAAAGATTATTGCTCAGATCTCAGAACCATCCAGCTGCCGTGCTCTTCTAAACCACCGCGGCAGGGTGGTGTCTGCCACTCTCCCAGGTGAATATTTGTGTTGTAGGGCCAGTGTTGGCCTATGCAAGGGCTGGGTGGTGTGCTAGGGAAAACATCCCTGCTGGTCCAGCTCTGCCCTGAAGAATACTGTCCTGGTGCCACATAGACAGAGAAATAAGAAAACTAAACAATTTTCCCCAGATGTTTGTGTTCATGCCTGTAACAGAGGCCAAAGTTGTAGGGTTCCATTGTATGCCATCATTTCTATTTGCACCCCTGCTTCTCCATGTGTTGTTGCATAAAGGTGTAAAGTTTTTCTCTCTCTTCACTTGTAATTTGAACTTTATTTTTCATTCCTTTACATGCTGCAGTGTGCTATGAAAATTTAAGTTTCCTCGATCAAAGGTTACTTGCAGTTTTGTTTCCGGCGTTTGGTCTTCACAGATCTTAACTTTTCTGTAAGGAGATAGAACATGTGAGGGGATAAACCAGTTAGGGAGGCCAGAGAGGAGGACTATCAGGAACCTCAATTTCAATGTGTGCACCTTCTTATTTGAACCAGGAATGTAGTACATGAAAGATAAGAGGCCACCCTTCCTCAATCATTACAATGCAGCTTTGTTCGAGTGTCACTGCTGCAGGCAGCTGGGTGCTTTTCTCACCTCAGCTGCCTCACATGCACCATGGGTAGCTGAGAGCATGATAGGCACATTTCAGGGGGAAACTGAGCATCTTTTTCCATGGTGACAGAGGGAGCTGTTCAAATCTCCTTTTAGTTTGTAAGCACTTTTCATTTAGTGAGTCACCACTGGGTCCGAGCTAAAGCACCTCTGAGGATCCCATCTGTAGATCATTAACTCCTAAAACCAGCCTCTGAGCAGCACTTTCAAATATCATTTCCAGTGGGGTAGATGTCTGCTGTATGCAAAGGTTTGTTGCAATGATATCAATTCTGGGAAGCATTAATTTTGTTTTCTAGTCAGCAGAGTCCATGCTACAGAACAAGCAAATTTATACTAATCAAAAAATACTCCTTCCTAAAGTAAAGCTGAGCTGGCAGCATTATAACTGCATGCAAAATTGGGTGTACACAGGTTTGTCTATTTGCACAATGTTAATGCGTAGATAAGGCCTTAACAGACACTTTAGTGTCCCTATCATCTCTGAAACTGAGACTTCAGGGGTATTTCAAGAAATTAAATTTAAAAAGTTCATCTGCACAAAAATGGAAAAAGAAGAAAAAATGTTTGTTGCTACTGAAAGCTTCACTTCCACAAGTAGCTTTTTACAAGAATACAGGCATGTCAATACACCTGGACTTGCCTATCCGACCTACTAGAAAAAAAGGATTTTTGTGATGCCATCACCCTTAAACCTTCCCCTTTAGCTGCCAGCATCTAGTAAGTAAGTACTAGCAAGTTCACATTTGCATTTTGGCTTTGCAGTTAAAGTAACAAAGTGTTTTAAAACTCTTCTTTTCCTGTCTCTAGCCAAATCAGCACAATTAAAATGACGGTCACTGCTCAGGGAATACATCATGAATACCTGGACTACTGTAGCCAATAGACTTTGGTCAGAGAGCACGATGACACATATTATCTGCAGAATGCAAAACCTGCCATAGTTTTGAACTGTTTAACAAGAATATATAGTTTCAGCTCAGTAAACTGCTTGAAGATATTAGAAGAATAATGCAGTGTTTAAATACATTCTTCCACTGTACTCTTAATTTAAAAGAGTGTTGTTTTGAAAGTGCACTGTTTTACTTGTATTTTAGGCCCAGGTTATTAATCTTGTAGTGGATTAAAATAAGCATTTTTAAAAAATTTATTAAATCCTTATCTCCTGGTGTTAACAGCAACTAGTCAAATTTTGTGGGTTTTGTTGGGTTGCTTCCAAGGCAAATTCACCAGATCTTTCTGTTGAAGATGGCTATGTAAATCAGGAATATCTCCAATGAAGCCCATTAAAAATACATCAATGGAATATTGGTGTTTTAAAAGATACAAATTTATTGATTTCTTCTGGAATTTGTATGAATAAAGAAAGAATAAAGAAATTGAAAATTTTAATTTTTGCCTTGGATTTTCTTTCAGAAACCTTAACTCCAAAGTGGTTGATATAATTTCCAATGAATAATTAAACAGGTTATTGTACTGATTAAAATGAAAATGAGAATAGCTAGAGACAAAATTTGGGGAAAAGCACTGGGAACATTTGCAATAAAAATTAGTTTTTGCTGAAAACTTGTGCCTGCATATAAGACCATACTTTTAACTGGTAAAAATGGTACATTATCAGAGACTGGAAGCAGAGATGTGCTCTGAGTGTGGTCCCTGCCACCTAACTGAGGCAAGGGGACGGAAGGGAAGGGGAGGGAAGGGGAGGGAAGGGGAGGGAAGGGGAGGGGGGGGGAGGGAAGGGAAGGGAAGGGAAGGGAAGGGAAGGGAAGGGAAGGGAAGGGAAGGGAAGGGAAGGGAAGGGAAGGGAAGGGAAGGGAAGGGAAGGGAAGGGAAGGGAAGGGAAGGGAAGGGAAGGGAAGGGAAGGGAAGGGAAGGGAAGGGAAGGGAAGGGACTGTTAGACACTATTCACAATAACATGAAAAGCCATACTTAGGAGAAATTAAAGCAAATGCAGGATGAATACTTGAAAGAAGACCCAGAACAGCATTGTGGCAGAGAAAGAGAAACGCTGTGACATTTTGTGTCCCAAGGTTTATTTCCTTCATAATGTTCTGCTTCTCCTTGCTGGAAGGGGTTATGGTTGGGGAATAGTTGAAAACAATGGCAATCAGTGAATCAGACCTAGAGTCATGAAGGTGTTTCTGTGTCTAATTCTTAGTGAAATCAGTGAAAATTAAATTCCAAAACTAACTTTAAATTTGCGGCCTTGGTCCCTGTCCAGGTTTGTTTAGCTCAGTGTGGGTCTGTTAGCTTCCAAATCGTGCCCGTTTTGAACAATTGCTATTGTTGCATATTTTTTTCCTTACTGTGTCAGTATTTATTCTAGCTTATGGCCCTTTGAAACCATGCTCTGGTAGACATAGAGTTCCTTTGAATGCCTTCTCTAGTCCTAACATGCTTTTCTTTCCAGTCTTTGAATGGGAACTGCAAGGATGGGTTCACCAGATATTATCTTTCATGGGGAAGAATATGACCTAGCCTGTTTGCCATGTAAGTACTGAGCAGAAATGTTACATGGACCTTTAAATAATACCATTATTTGCTTGTCTATCTGTGTTCTATGGATTTTTCAGCTGTTCATTTGTTTGGTGTTAAATTACTGTCTTCCATTATTTTTTTTCCCAGTTTCTTCATCTTTGGAAAAAATATTAACAATACTTATACTTGCAATAGGTCCTATTTAAAAGCATTTGGAAGAAACTGCCTGTCAATTGTTTGCTGAAAAAGGAAAAAGTGACCCTAGAAGAAGAATTTATTAAGAGGCTGAATAAATAATTTCTCCCTCTCATTGTCATGTCATTTTCTTTACCATTTGGCATTCACTGCACTTGGAAATTCCTCCAAGTCTTTGTGTTCCTGAGCTTTGAGATTTTAGAAAACAGTCTCCTGGCCCCCAATCCCTGCCAAGGTTGCTACTTTCATACTCCTTTTCCTGTGGATTAAAAACAGGATATTATTGTAAAAACAAACAGAAATTGCTCTTCACTGCTGCTAATCTTGAAGAGAACCATAGGGGAATGAAAGCTCTGCAGTTCTTCCTTTTTTAACTGGCTCAGTCTAGGGATGACTCCTTTTCTGCTGCCGTCAGGTGAAGATCAAACACTTTTCATCACTAATCACCAAAGGTCACAGGTGATAACTCTGCAGTTTTCTGTCCTTCCTTTGAAATTTTATTCGTTGAGAGATGAATTTAAGTTTTTAAAGTTTTTTTAAGCTTTAAAATTTTTCAGTATGTTTCATGGTAAAGATGGGATCACTTATGAACCAAAGGCAGTTTATAATAGAAAGCTAACTAAAGATATTTCTCTGCTCTGTACATTGCTGCAGGCTGTTTCAGCATTGGGTAGAAGGGTTGCTGTATGGTGTTTTCTTGCCTTTCTCCTGTGGATGATGTAGAAGGTGTTAAAAGATGTGTATTTGACCCTTCTGCAGTTGTGAACCAGGAATATCCTATCTGCTTAATTTAAAATAAGGAAAATAAAATGCCACATAGCAGAAGTTATGTGTTTGTTGTGTAGCTCAGAAATGGGAATCCAAGGCAGTATCTTTGGAAGAGACAGATCTGAGAACAAGTCACCTATCTTTTTTTCCCCAATTTATTTAATCTTTTTCCCACAATATCTGATCCCACCAGGAAAGGATATTTTCTCCACATCTCTCTTGCAGGATTCAGAAGTGTGAGCCATACTTTTGACAAAGAGGAATAGATGAAGTTTTGCTGCAGATCTTGCAGGAAGAGTCCAGCTGAGCTGGGAATAGAGGTTGGGACTTTTGCTTTATAGCTCTGTGGCTCCAAATTTAACACTCTTTTTGACCCTCCTGTCTTTGGGAATTAGGGTGATATGCTAAACTATTAATAGGGTGCAAAGACCCCAGTCATGCTCCTTAGGCTTCCACCATGTGCCAAAGCAGATTCTTTAGCTTTGGTGAGTCCACATTCACAGGTTGCCATGACATGAAGTCAGCGAGGGTGCTGTCGAGGATAACATCAGGTCAGTTCCCAAACAGCATCATGGACTGTGTTTGAGGCCTCTTGACTACTGGCAGCTTGTTTCCAAACCTGAATTAGCCCCATTTTCCATTTCCATCCCGTAATAAACAGCCAGCTCACCCTGGTTTCTGTTCCAAGACGAGCTCCAGGGAGCTTAATTGACCTCCTCTACGCAGTCCTCTGCGGCCATGTGAGATGCTCTGGGGTGTCCCCAGAGGGTACAAGTCTCCTACCAGCCCTGTTCCAGGCACGAGGAGCTCAAGGTATCTTGCTCAAGGTATCTTGGATCGTCGTTGGGCTGAAAGGAGCTAAGCATACACCTGCATTCCTCCATGGCGGCACTCCCTTCATTGAAAGGCTGGAAAGCAAACCGAGCTTGGAAAAAACAAACAAACCAAGAACGAAGCATAGGGAGCTCTGGGGTGTGTGTTGGGAGAGTCACTTAGGGTGTGGGTAATGAGCAAGTGGGTGCCTGAGGGCTTTCAGGAATGGGATCAGCTCTCTGATAACACTGCCCTGGTTCCCAGGCTCAGGCAAGAGATGCACTCTGCTGGATGTTTAAATAACAGATATGCTTAAAAGCTGGATCATTCAGTGGGTTTATTATTGGTCAGGACTGCTTTGCTCTCAAACTACAGGATATATGGTGGCTTGTGTGGTGGCTCTGCAGAACAGTTTGCCAGGCTTTGAAGAGGTAAATCTTTATTAACCTCCGAGCTCCGTTGGACATTGAGCAAGAACAGTAATAGAAAATGAGGAAACATTCCTGATGTTCGTTTGTCACCTCCAAATGAGACAATAAAACCCTAATGAAAGTAAAACTCAAAGATAGGTTTTTAAATGATGCAGAATGTGTTGGAGAAATCAATATCCCAACTTCTAATATTTTTTCTTCTTGTGGGCAAACGGGAGTTTAAGATTGTCTGTTCATCATCTTTAGCATGCATTGAAATGGTCACATTCTGATAAAACCAGAAAAATTATGGATATTAGGCCTTGGAAAACAGATGAAAATCAGGTGTTACTTGGCAGCAAAACTTACCTGGGAAAAGTAGGGAACTCAAATGAGACAAATAAATATAAGTCTAAGACCAAGTCAAATTAAGACTCATCTTAAATGTGTCGTGTCACTAAAACCCTATCTGAGAACTGAAGTTACTGAGAAAAAAAGCAGTCTGTGCTGGTAGAATATCATCTACCAACATTATTGACAAACAGCTAGCAATTTGGCATTATATTTATATTTTACAATGCTTTAAGATCACATTAGTATTTTAGCCAAAAGTGCTTGAAACTGCTGCTAGAATTTTTCATCAGCTTAACATACCATAGACACTGTTAAAATGTCATTCTAAGCCCATTTTCTGACTTTTCCCTATAAAAGGATTAACTTGTCTTTAGAATGTTAAAAATGCTTAAATTACTTGATGTTAGATAAGAAGGTTTAGCTCAGGCTCAAGAAAAGTTGGAGAACTTATTATGAAAATATGTATATGTTGTCCTTCACTCAATGAGCATAAGTCAGGCTCTGCATGGAAAGGATCCTGCTGATGCAGGGTAGTTGGAGTGAGGGTCATTTGCAATCCACTTGCCAGGTACCTGACATTACAACCAGGTGAAAACTGATTCAAATCCCAGAGCAGAGAGCCCTAGTACTAATGCAAGTCCCAGTATCCAGTTTGGTTGGAGTCCAGGTGAAGGGGACATGTGACACTCATGCATGTGAATGACATGAAATTGCCATTTACTCTCTGTCTCCATGACTGATTCTGCATGTCAGTTGATACGTGGCCCAAACTGATGTGTAGGGCAATCTGCATTTCAGTTTTGGGAGCTCTAGGACCAATGGTAAATCCCAAGGATCTGGGTGTGATACCCAGAGCACCCTGTACACACAATACCTTGTTCCTTTTCCCACCAAGTCGTGTTGTTTCATGGCTCTCCTTCACCCTTGAATGCCATTGTCTTCCTAAATATAATTTGGGTTTGATTTTTTCCTTTGAGACACATCTGAGGAAGTCTTTCATCATGCACTACTTGTCTCCCGGCAGAAAGCTGCCCCTGGATGTAGTCTGGTGAACAATGGCAGCCTGATTTTACTCTTCCTCATTTAACTGGATTATTGGTTGGACCATTTTCTGGGATGCAAGGCACATCATGGCCACAGCTGATCTCCTGCCTCCAATAGCTCTCCAGGTGTATTATATTTCCCAAGTCTGTTCAAGTTTAACAGGGAGCCAAGGAAGCAAGCAGCCATGCAATTACTGCATCCAATTTCAGACCTCCATTTGCTGTTGTCCCAACAGGGCAGGGCCATCTGTGTCTGTCTGCTACAGAAAAGGCTCTGCCCTATCTGTCTGCAACAGGCTTTTAAGAGGGACAAACTGAGTGAAACTCACCCTACATTTACCCGGAAACATCCAAGGAGATGAGCTGGAGGCTTCTCACCATGAGTACAATGGGCAGACACAGTTTGTTTGGCTCTCTTTGAACTCTGGCTATTTTTTTTCTTAGTGGGATTAGCAGTGAACAAGTTTGCAAATGTGGCATTTGGCTCACCCCTGCTGAGGTTGCATAGCATGCCCGCCACCCCTAAGTGTAAGGAGAATTTTTGTACACTTCGTCTAACCAGCTGCCAGGTTGGCACAAATCATTTATGGCGCTCAGTCCTGCATCCCGACTTTGTGACAGAGGAGAAATGTCAACTCTTTCAGAATGTCAGCTTCTTTTCCCTTGCTCCCCTCACCAGATTTGAAGCAGGTGAGCTCTGTGCTAGTGCTGAGACCAAAGATCACAAATGACTAAGCATGGGGTCTTGCATATTTTCCAGCTCCTTCAAGAAACCAGGAATAAATGGCTCTTACCAAGGCAAAGGCAAGAGCAGTCTCTTAGCTGAAGTCTGCAGTTTTCACATTGCACACCATCAAGGTTTTAGGTGTGACCAGGTAATTACTCCTTAAACCCAAGGCCTTAGCTGTGCCCAGAAGCAATCAGTCCTGTGTGTTATTTACCACCTCCTCCTTGACTGCCCTTTCGTTTCAAGCTTGCTTTGCAACAGCCTGATTGATTTATCCAGTTCATGCCATTCTCCCAACGTAGGCCCTGGATTAAAAATAAACTCTGTAAATTGCCGCTACATATTTACTGACCATTGTGCTGCACGGCACCTCCTGCTTGCTCAGAAAAAAGTGCTTCCTCCTCCTCTCAGTGCTGTTTAGCTGGAAAAGACAGATAACTTCCTGCACTGTAATATAAATGTCAGAGTTGGTTATTAAGCCGGACCTTGGTTAGAAACACCAATCTGGCAAGAATGAAACAGTAGGTGAATGCAGCACTGCAAAACCCTGAGGATTCTCCCACCCTGAAAGAGTCATTAAAAACATTACAGAGAAAGGAAGGGTATGCCAAGTTTAAGATTAACTGCAGTTATGACTGTGAAAATCGTACTGGGAACACTCCTACGGGCAGGCTTCAGTCTGAAAAGAGGGCATTATCTCCACTTGGCACCAATGTGCATGTCCAAGCGATAATTCTCTTCAGGGCTCACGTCAACGGAGAGAGCACAGTGCCTTGCTGCAAAAGGGCAAATAACCCTTAAAAAGCAGAAAGAATCTCTCAGAAGTGAGCAGCATGAATCAAAAAACTCAATGGTACCTATGGAAAGGACGTGACAAAAGATCCTCTTAAGGCCAGTGAAGGGAACAAGATTTAAGGAAGGGAAAAAACTTTGAGAAATGAAAAAATAAGGGTTGAAGTGGCAGTTCCACCAGGGCTTGTTCTGTGAAAAACAAGATCTTGTGTGTGACTCATCTTGCCCATCCTATGGCATTTTTCACACACCCATATAGATAACCAGACTCTCAAAAGCACTTGGAGACAATTTTCAAATGCAAAACATGTGAAGATCTCAAAAGACCTCCATTTTTGACATTCTTTAGAGGCCAGATACCTCCTGCAAGGCTGGGGCAGGGCTGAAACTTTCTGTCTTTTTGGTGAGATTTAAACTGCTGTTTGGTGCCAGGAGGAGGGAGAGCAGGGGTGGCAGAAGGCCCAGCTCAAAAGAGAGATAGCGATCAGCTGGAAGCACATTTTAAAAGATAGCATCAACCTTTTTCTTAGAAACATCTTGTTGGCTTATTTTTACTCAGAAGAATACAGAGTCAAGGAAACAAAGTCTTCTGGTTTCAGTTGTTTAAATAATCAGGGCCTATGACTGAATGAAATAGCAGAACAGGGATGACGATAGCAAAACACATCCGGTGCAAGAGCTCTCAGCCATGGGAGGTGAGCTGAGGGCAGCAGCCACCCTCTGCCAGCCTGGTTGGCTCCTCTGGGAAAAGCCCTGCAGCCTTCTTCTCTTGCACCTTTCTTCTCCTCCAGCTTTCTTCTTTTCAGATTTTTCCTTGATAGACAGGTGTGACCCCACTCTGGGGGCAGGGAAAAGGAAGGAGCTCGGCACCCAAAATTTCCCCTTCTTTAACTCAGAAAGAGCCCGCTGAGTCAATTTGGTGCCTAGATCCAAGTTCTTTTTCTGGTGGCTCCACCTTAAAGCACCACCCAGCACAGCCAAGAATGGGAGAGATTCAGCTAGTGTCAGACAATTTTCAGATAGTATAACATTAATCTTCTTTTTTATCAACACATGCCCACATTTCTGGTCTCAAACACAGCCCAGCCTGGGAAAAGGGGTTGTGCACATGTCCCAGGGATTTTTGGCGGCTGTAGAAGCTCCTTAGAGACCAGAAGTACCATTTAGCCTAGAAATAGTTTTGCTGGACTCTGAACATTGCTGGACTAAATGTCCCTCAGCAAATTTACACCATAACTTTCAAAAGACAACAAAGCATATCCTAAACTTGGAAGAGAGTTGTTTTATGCATTCGCAGAACAAGACAGTTTGACAAAACTCAAGGGAAGTTTTCCACAGCTAATGCAAAACATAAGCAAATGTATGCCTGTTAACAAAGAATGAAAAAGCCACACAAAGAGGCACAGCTATTTATACCCAGTAAAATTCTATAAACAAATTATATCTGTATTGATACCTGATTCTTGTTTTTCTCTTTCAGGGAGTCACATATCAAAGCCAGGTAAATGACAAATGGCAACAGAATAACTGCTCTGTTAATGGGAAAGTAAAATGGTTAACTATGTTACTGGATATTTTTCAGAACACAGATTTCATTAAAGAAACATTCAAAGACAAAATAAAGCATCAGTCATCAAATGTTTGTGGATAAATGTACCAGCTTATTGCACCGAGCAATGAAATGGGGTTTTGGGGAGAAAAATTTGCAAGTGAGTAATAGCTTCTTTAACATTAATGTGCCTTAATTCTGAATTAAATCCTTGTCCTAAAAACAGAGGCTGTCATAGAGATCAGTATTACTTCATCTCCTTTTTTTTCCTTCATTTAATGTCATTACAGAAAGCCCAGTACTCCAGAAACATTTGCTGCTACCCAGTATGTATGTATTAACAATAACCACTTTATGCTCCTTTGAAAGAATGGCCAGTATGCCTAGAAAGTACATTAAAATATAAATTAGGGAAATTTAAAAATAATCCTTTGGAACTAACAAAAGAGCACTACGGTTAAAATAGCTTAGAACTGAAGGCTTGGAAATGGCTGAAATATCCTCAGAGAGAAATTTTTTTAGACTTTAATGATCATTTTGATATATTTAAAAATTGCATTTTGTTCCGTGGACTCAAAAAGAAAGAAAAAAACCCTACATTTAAAAACAGACTGCATTAATTGTACAACAATTGTACCTTGTGGGCCATGACAACCAAAGTGGTTTGAATATAAACAGGACAGATGAAATTGCGATGGTTCAGTTTCCTTCACAGTATGACTCAATCTCATGATTTTATGTATTTCACTGTATTTCCAGGAAAAAGGTAGCACTTGCTGAGCTGGGTGCTGAGCAGGCCTACATGGACAGTCATTTCCCGCTTGAGGCACTTGGGAAGCCAAGCAGGCTGAGATTTCACCCAAAATCTGTGCTACAGTGCGTAGTGGAACTGCAAGCCCTTGGTTCTCTCACTGGGCTCCTGCACCCAGTGTCGCTGGCACCAACGGTGGCCTTGGGACAGCACGAATAACACTGAGCACCATTTTCCAAACTATACAGGGTTTAGGCCTGTCCCAAAGAAAACTGCTTTTTAACACTGCTTAATGGCTTGCTATAAACAGCTGAGAGTGTATCCTGGATATTTTGCCTGTGAATTTCCTGGTTTTGTTGTAGGAAAAGTGCTGGTGATAGATAACTTTCTATGCATCTGACAGAGAGTATTTTTAATTTTTCCTCTGTCACTGGTTTAAAGATTTCTTGTCAACAAGTGACCTTGTTTTCTGGAGAGTATTAGAGAGTATTGTCTGAGCAATGCTGAAAGGGAAAGGACAAGGATTGTAAAACATGATGAGAAAGGCTGCTGCATACATCCCTCACTGGTGGGAATCAGCAATTATTTGTGGCCAAGAGATCTGCAGGATCCAGTAAAGGAAAAATAAACACCCAGAGAGCTTGGATTTGCAGAAGGAGCTGAAGGACTTCTTTAAAATAGTCTGGAACAAGTGGCTTGAAGTGATTCTGCTGTGAACAGGGAGTTTGGACAAGACAATCTCCAGAGGTCCCTTCCAATCTCAGCTGTGCTTGTCTGTATATGTCAGTGCAACCAGCTACCATTAACCTCAACTTCACAGAAGTCACACAGGGAAGTAGAAATATTTTAAAAATAAGTCAGCCGGTCCATTTTCATCTTTTTACCTGAAAGCTCTAAACAGTAATTTTTTCAGTCCTATACCAGCCTTTTCTCCTTTCTTCTCAATCTACTGCTGAAAAAAAATTGGGGAAAAATAAAAAGGGGTAGAGAAAGAGTAAACCATAAGAATATCAAGGTTTTCAAGATTTGAATCTGGTGATTCAAATTTTCACAGTTTTAATACATTAGTATGTTTCAAATAAAATTTTGAGGTTTTTGTCCAATGAAAAAATGGCTTAAATTATGAGAACTGTCTCTGGGAAACTGTTGATATTTTGCTATATTTTCAGCAATGAGAGAACACTCCCTGTTCCCTGACTGAAGGATTTCTTTTGAATACTCTCTCTTTATTCAGTTTGGAAAAGCTCTAGTCAAGAGTTTCATGAGCAGAGCACATGTGGACTTCATCCCTTGGGAAGTGTTGATAATCTCCATCAACTCAAAGACCTCTTCCTCAAATTTTCCCCCCCAGGTACAATGGTCACAATTCTATATTATTGACAACCTAGCACACCATCAGCACAACACTTTGGCCTTTCAGCAGAAAACTCAGCTGCATTGTTCCCTGCCTGCTGTTGCAAATGCTAAAAGAATCCACCTTACGTTCTCCATGAGGAATTAGAAATTACCTCATGAGGGAGGTTATAATCCACTGCCAAGTGAGAGAGTCAGGATTAACCAGAGTAACCTGATTGATCTCTGTGTGAGGTTTTTTGAATTAAGCTCTGGTTGTTTTCCACTGCAACAAGCTGCAAAGCAAGGTAACTTGTGGGGTGCACTGACGGAAAAGTTCGTGTAGGGACCACTCTGCTCAGGACTGTGTCCTTCCAAATTAGAGACACACTGGCATGCTGAAGGAAGGACAATTGATCAGTCAAATAAACAGCAAGGATACACAGACACAATTTCTAGTCTTAGGCCCCAGCTGAAAAGCAAGATCAAGAGCAATGTACTCCTGCTTGTGTGAGTCAGTCACAGCCTGGTGCTGTTAGAAATACTGCATATTTGGTCTACCTGAAAAGGATCATTTATTGCTCCCCAAAATCCTGTGACACCACACAGAGCAGCCATGGGGACCTGTGAGCATCAGGAGATGTGTTTGTGTTCTGGACACACAAAAATTTCCTCCAGAATTAGGTATCAGCTCTCAGTTCCGGTTGCAAACTATTGTGTAGCATGTCTGTGTTTTGATTATCATGAAAATTATACCCTGGAGGTATCTACACTGTGGTTCTCTGTGTGTCTCACTAAAGAGGTGAATGAAATCATCTCTGGCAGTCCAGTTTGCACAGCGGCTGTCTAGGCAGTGCATAAACAGGATCCTTTTTATTTACGTCAGTTGCATAAAACCAAAATTCTTTCCAAGGATTTGCATGTTCACAGGCCTAATCATGTTAGCACAGTGCACATTTGCAAATTTGCTCTTTGTCAATTGCTGGAATCTGGAAATCTGTCTGATTGCTGTTGGAGGCATCACCAGTGCCAGAGGCAGTGGAGGGAGCAGGTAGGGGTGCAGCTGAGGGTGTGAGCAGAGGATGCACCCGTCCATGCCAGCAATGGAAATGCCAGCTGAATAGCAAGTGATCTGTTGTTCCTGGTTAAGTAAGTAACACCAGCTTTCTGTCCCTCTGGAAGCCATACATGTAAACTGAAGCTTCATTCACCCCAGCTCCTACTCCTTAATTACTCTATGTCCATGTTCAGACTTGCACAAAATGCGTAAATCTAGGAACAATAAAGGGGGACATATTTCTGGAAAGACTGAGCTTTCATTGAAGCATAGACTAGGACTCAAAATTTTCCATGGATTCAGATGTCTCCTGTTTCAAAATTATGGGCAGAGTTTCCAAACAAAGCCATGTTTACCGAAGTCTACTGAAGCTTAAACATGCTTTCACTGCACACAAGCCAAGGCTCTTATCTGGTGTTTTCCTAAATGTCCTCCCAGATACATTCTTCTCACCTGGATCTAGCAGAGCTTTTCTTCTGTGCCTGCTGATTTACATGGAAGTAACTTCCTTGGCTGCTAACCTCACACAACCTGCCCAAGTAATTTAATATTTGAATGCTGATGACCCACCTAAAATTCCTTTCACACCCCAGGGAAACCGTGCACATTCCCCCACAATTCATTAAGAAGCAATCACAGAGCTGGTCTTGTTATTGGAGCGCAGCGGTGTCGGGCTTGGGGCGAGGCAGGGAAGGAGGGAGGAACAGCACCAGGGTGAGATCTCTCACTGTGCCTGATCACACCTGAGCCAAGCCAGAGTCTCCAGCCAGGGAGCAACCACAGAGCCAGCTCTGCAGCAAACATGCACCTCCACATGCACTGCTGCAGGAAAGGTTCAGCCTGCTGGGATTTCAGTCTTTAAGTGACAAATAGAAACTAATATAAACCAATAAATTTTAAAAGAGCAGTGTTTCAATGAGCCCCTTTGCTGTAGGTTTTTACACTCACCCTCTTTTCTATGCTTTTGTATGGATTTTAGGTTGCACTGGGGGCAGTGTCTGAAATATATTTCTTCTTTTAAGGAGAGATTGTGTTGGATAAGAGAGGGATAGACAACCCAGTTTTATGTAAGTGTGGTTTTTTCACCCTCTATCACAGTTAATTCATTGTTTAACATGAGGCTTTAATTCAGTTGTCTTCATCAACGAGCTACTTTGTGTCCATATGGCTAATAAGTGTTATTCTGCATTCCAATTAATGGGAAAATAGAAAGTATTTTAACAGTGCAGCTGATCTAACAAAAAACGCATCTGAGGAGGATTAACATTTCAAAGGAACTATTTGCTCAAGTGAGCTGTCTTTATTATGATCTAAAGAGGGGGGAGTTGAAGAAGAAACCTTGAGTAACACTTTCATTATGGTAGCTTAGATACTGGAAATTAAATAGACCCGACTGAATCATAAAAAATCCTTGTACTTGAGCCTGGAGATAATTAAAACTGTTATACCATGTGTCAATAGTAACAAATGAAAACTGGTAGAGATGAAGGATAATACAGTACTGTAAATACTTTCTGGCAAACAAAAATATTGCTCCCTTTAACCATGGCCTGTAAAAGAATATGATTTACCAGAAAGCATAAAGAACAGGCTGAACTGTAACAGTATGTTTTTATGGAAGACATATGGCTCATTCTCACTTCTCAAAAATGTGTGGCCTTGGTAGTAGGCAATTGTTTCACTACATAATACTAGCACAACTTTAATTTAGATTAAAAACATGACAGGTTTCCGATGCAAGACAGGCAAGTTTGTGTTCCGTTTTTTTTTCAATCTCTATTTCTCCAATTTTTAAAATCTTGTTCTATTTACAGCTGTTCTTTCATTCTCCCCATCTGATGGGGAGGGGAAGCAAGCACCTGCTTGCACAGTCAAAGCCAGCATTGCTTCTCCCAAGCCAGCTGGCCACAGTGCCATGCCGGGTATGTACTCCTTCCTCTCCAGAGATCAAATGCATCAAGCAGTGTGAGGATGGTCTCTGCCAGCCCAGGATCCACTGCCTGGCTTTCTGCAATTCCACAGCTGTGGAATCTGGCTACGAAATACCCTCTCTGCTGAAGAATTCATCAACTTTTCTCAAAGGAGTGAGAAGAGTAAATCACAGTGTTGAGGTCCAGGGTATCAAGCACTAAGTCAGTTTACTCAGACTAAACTTTGTATGTTGGAATCTTATAATGAATAAGGATCTCAGGGTTGAGATGTCTCTGATTATTTCAGTTGCTGAAGTTGTTATGGCCTTTCATTGTGTGCTTGACAAGTCTGTGTAGCCTTAGGACGCTTATGGTGACCATGTCCCTTCCAGCAAGCCACAGATTCAGGGACACACTCCATTGTCAGATCCTGCACATTCTCCTTAGGTTCCCTCCAGTCTATGGAGTTCCTGATGCCGGTATGTGGATGGTCTTTGAGGGATACCACACTGCAAAGTGAACAACAGCCCATGGTCCTATGGCTGATAGTCTCATGAGTGGCACCAGTTGGTCCTGAGCTGCTCAATGGGCTATTTGACAAACATCTGTCAGGACTGAACATATTTCTGAACTCCCCATGAGCGGCACTATTGATTGGAAAAGCCCATTTGCACTACAGCAGCAGAGGAACGAAATGGAGCCACTGGTGATGTGGGTGGATACGCTCATACCACAGACTCAGATGTCACAACGCAGGAAGTCACAGTGCCCCTGGCTGAAGGGCACTCAGCAGCTCTCTGAGGCTGCTGCACACCAGAGAGGTCCTGGCATATGAAAGAAGGTATGCACTCCCTGCAGTTACATTAATTGTGGATCTCTGCTAATAGATTCTAAAGAACCACACAGCTTGTCTCTGGCACTTCTGGAGGGACTCGTCTGAGATACCTGTGAGGGCCGCCAACACCTGCCTATGGACTAGGGCTCTTCCAAGCCCAGTGATAACTATGTCCAATACATGTTTTCTTGTTGGAGGTGATGGATGTCGGAGAGTAATATGCATTACTAGATCTGTGTGTGGGTCCTTCTCAAAACAGTGGCCCACTGATGATCCCCTAACATCCTTTCAGGTGGTAACTCTGATGCATGCCCAGAGCTGTCATAATGTGTGGGCCTTGCCTTAGAGGGCAGCCCTCTATTTTTATTTTTCTGTCAGGTTTTGTAAGGAGCTGAGAAGTGTGTGTCTGTACATGTAGTTGCAGCCTCAGAAAGATGAAAGAGCCTGGGTCCAGCGCTGTGAAAACTGTGTCCAGCTGCAGGGAGGGTGGGTCTCTGCCAACTGATCAAGCCCACTGTAGTTACTGACAGATATTCCCTTATTTTCACAAGAACCATAGGAATTGAAAGGTTTTGGTTGATCACATTAACACTTAAAAAGGAAGAGTTTTGTCAAATGTGTTTGTCAAAAGAGCACGGTTTCTCTAAGTTCTGAGAAAAGTGGTTGCTGGACTGAACTAAACTTGCAGGCACAGAAATTAAACTCCTTGTGATTCCACACACAAAAATCAACAATTGGGTTGCAGACTCAGTTTCAAGTCCTCCGGTTTTCTGTATATGTAGTTGTCTCTTGAATATGAACCATCATTCTCCAGAAACATAAATGCACATAGATATTTAAATGCATTTTTAAATGGCAACACACATTGAATATTTGACAATAACTCCTGGAGGAGCTCTAAACTCAGGTCACTTTCTGCCTGAACACTGCCAGAACAGTGTCTCCCATAGTCTCCTGGCTCAGTCCCCTCCTTCCATGCCACCAGAAGCTCTTGTGACTGTGTTGTGCCTTTTTTTTTGCATGCCAAAGCGTGGTGTACTGAGATCCTTGTCTGTAAGCCTGTTCCCATAGCCTGTAACAATAACACTAGCCATGAGAACCCCAACCGCAAATAGGAATTGTAATGTTTATTAATTTCCTTTCCTTCACAGGTTTGAACTGTTTTCAAAACGTTGTTTATCACCATTATTTATTATGTGAGCTCCCTCTTGTGTCTTATTTTGCACCTGTGTAATCCGGTTGGCTGTGGGCCTTTTCTTTCAGGTGAAAAATCTCATTTTGAAGCTTTTACTTAGCAATTAATTCTTGTAACTTCTTTTTTCCCTTTCAAGACACCTTTGTTGTAATTCATTCAACTGATGGAAAAAAACCTGGAAAACTCCCCAAACAACTAAAATCTGCAACATTTAACAAGAAAAAATATGTTTTTGGCATGTAGTGCTGGTTTTTACGCAGGTGCAACTGAGGGCAATGGCAGAGATTGAATTCCATTCAGAGAAGGCTCGATATGGAAGGGAGTTTCACCTCTCATCCAGAAAACACACAGAGGATATTTATATAGCTGAGCTATACAGAGCAAAGTTACCCCATTAACATTTTCAGTGTCAGGCATGTGAGCACAAGTGCCCGTCCACAGGGAAACACTGGCAGGGCCAGGCCCTTCAAGATTGTGTTGCTCACCCAGACTCCCAAGGGTGAATTTTTAAATGGTGGGAAAAAGGAGAAACCTTGGCAGCACCTAAAGTTTACATATACCTTTTGCTCTCTGGAATGACTAACTTTACCCCAAAAATGACTCATACAGGCAGCGTCTTTGATCTGATTGCATTCATTGTTATTATTATTATTAATGATAATAACAGCACTGCAGCCGTGCCTCAAGGCCCCAGCTGAGATCAAGGCTCTGTTTTGATAGGCATTGAACACCCTGAGAAGACAAACCTTGCCCTTAGGAGCTTACACCTGAGCTGAAGAAGACACACAAAATGCAGGGTGAAGGAAGTGGTGTTATCTTTATTTTGCCTCAAGACAGAGGTTAAGTGACTTGCCTGAGGTCAGGCAGGTATTTGGAGGCAGAGGCAGCACAGAGCTGTTCTCAAAGCTCCCAGGATTTGGGAACCATCCGGGACACTCTTGTCCTCCCTTCAAAAATGCCTTGGCTCATGCCCAGCAAGGGCGATTGCAAGCTGGCAGCAGGGCAGTACAGGATTCCAAGGGAAGGATTCCAAGGGGCGAGTGGCCAGCACTGGATGGAGGTGGGGGTGAACACCTGGCCACATGCCTGCTTGCATGGCAGGTCCATGGAACTCTGTGCAGCAATACAACAAATCAAACATCCCCTGTGTCCATGGATTTGAGCCATAGCCTGCTTCCAGCCCAGGGAAATGAGCCTACAGCAAACCCCACACTTCTTTGGCTGTTTGCCCCAAAATCAGGTTGTGGGGTATCTCTGTGTTAGCTCAAAGCCTGTACCCCAGGGTGGAACTGGGAATAACTGCTAACACCTCATGCTTCACCTCCCCAAACATCTTCTCTTTTGCAAGATCATGGCAAATCTTGTGACTCCAGTTGGAGAAGCTGGAGAGTGGCAGCAGAGGTGAAACTGTTCTCAATTACCATCAGTGCTCTTGGCCAGATTTAAAAAAAAAAAAAAAAAAAGAAAGGCTTGAAATTAGACCCCTCTTGCTACATTTTGGCACCTAAATACATGACCTGCTTTTGCAAGAGTGCTGACAGCCGTTGGTATGGCAACTGTGATTACTGGAAATTTCCAGGGGCTTGGCTTTTGGAAAGCTGGCCAGTTATTTGGGTGCCAACATTCAGGTTTAGAAGCCTACATTTAGAACTTAGACATCTTTTTTTTTTTTTCTTTGCTTCCAATCACAACTACTTATTTATGAAAAATAGATCATGAGTTTAGACACATGTAGGACACGAGATGTAAATATGGGACATTACAGCATCCAACAACTATGAGGGGCCAGGGGTAAAGCATGCTACAAAGAACCATTTGATTTAGCAATGAAAGAAAAAAGATGCTACTGCAAAAGCTATGTGGAACACACTCAGAAAGGGTCATATCTAAAAGCACCTGAACTCTGAATGTCCACTGACATCCTGCTAGGACAGCAATTTTATGTCAGTGACAGTTTTGGGTACCTCAGCTGGGGACTATCCAGTCCATTGAGTTTATATGGCTGTATAATCCTTTTTTGGAGATTTTTTGGTTTCTGCTACACCCTGTGGCTAAGTCCCACAGTTCCATATGTACTGTGTGCACAGTAGGCAGTTTCAATATTGAGCACAGACCTGAAACTTCAGAATTTACCAGAGCATTCAGATTATGAGTATCCATTAGGTGATACACCATGGGACTGATTTAAATATATTTATTATCTATGGTATTTGCAAGTGAAATGCTGACGAACTTCTATATATTCTGCTAACTTAAACATTTTTTTTACCTGATGCTGAAATTAAATTAATTTTAAAGTAGTCATTTCTTAGCTATTCCCTTTGATTAGTTTTCCTTCTGCTTCTGTTCAGAAATATGGGGACTGATTTAGCACTCACACCAATGTAACTACAGTCTGGATTTACACTCTGGTCAGAATTGTCTTGTTTGGTTTTATTCTTCTAATTAGTTCACTTGCATTCAGTTAATTTTACTTATACGAGGCCCATTTCTGCTGCCATCTTTGTAATGGATTTTATTTAGGAAAAAAGCCATACTGAAGGTGTTCACATGCACATGGGTACAATGTCTATAAACTAATGTACTTCATGTGCATGTGCAAACATGGGTGTACGCACATATGAAATAAATATGTAAAATGGAACATGTACCTGTGGGCATATATGGGAAAAAAGCACTTTAGAGAAGAACTGATAAAAGTGCTTTTATTCACCCCAATAAATCTACATCTAAAGTTTTTGGGTATCTTTGGAAGGAGGGGTATGTCAAGAGACTCTAATCTTGGGGCCTTTATCCTCCCCAAGGACCTCTCTCTGCTGCTGGAAATTTCTCTCTCCCGAGGAACCCTGAGGTAAAGAGTTTTGGTATTTTATAATGACTTTTTGACAGTTGCTCACTGGCAGCAAATTTGAGGCTGACACTGAGTGTGTATTTGCCAGTTCCTTTTCCATGCTCTGATTTGTCATTCTTGGTCTGTCACAAGAGTCTGGGGGTTGTGAGCAGTGGGGATTTGTTTTCATTTCCTAGACATGTCAGTAGAACAAACAAACCCAGAACCATCCTCAGCAGGCTATGAAATATCTGGTGCCAAACAAGTTCACCTACTTTCTTGGCTGTCCCGTTGGACATCAAATCAAAGACTTGGTTTTCTCCAGCTCCCAAATTCTGACACTTCCTAAATTTAAAAAGAAAGTTGAATGGCAATCCCAGCCTGGAACTGGCTGGCAGGAGTCTACCCGGCTCCAGGAATTAATCCAGAGGAAATGGATACTTCTGAGATCGCCTTTACTTTCTTCCAAGATACCCAGAAACTAACATATACTCTGGTCAGCTCCATTCCAAAAGGCTGGAAAATACTGCCCAAAACTGAAGAAACTGAGAGCAGGGATTAGCCCACATATACTTCTTGTTCTGCACAAAGTGTCCTTTCATCCTGGTTGAGAATCCTTTTCCAAATTACTTCTCTTACACCAGTCATGTGTCTTTTGTGGCAAAAGGCATGGCTCTGTGAGTTAAATTGATATTACAAGTAGTAATTAATTTACTGTGTGGTGCAGCAAAGGAGTGTGCAGTTCTGCACTCCCTGATCACAGAATCACGGAATCATAGAATTGGTTGGGTTGAAAGGGACCTTAAAGATCATCTCATTCCAACCCCTGCCATGGGCAGGGACACCTTCCATTAGACCAGGTGTCTCAGAGCCCTATCCAACCTGGCCTTGAACATTTTGAGGGATGAGGCACCCACAACTTCTTTGGGAAACCTGTTCCAGTGCCTCACCATCCTAATTTTGCTCTCCCAGAGCTGCCACCCTGAATCTGCTACCAGAGCCTTGGGAGACCTTCTTCTCTATATAACTGGGATTTTTGCAGTTGTAATAACTAAAACCATTACAATAGGTACACAGAATTAAGCACTGAATATCTGTTTTGCTTTTAGTGTTCCTTTTTATAAAGATAGTTTTATTCAGGCCTGTCCACATACCATCTGACTAAATACCCTACATGTCCTATCCTCAAATGAAATTAAATCAAAATATATTAAAAATAGTTTAAAAGGAAGTAAAACTAACCAGAAGGTATCTACAAATATAGTAAACACCAAGCCAGTGTTCATTTCCTTGCAAAAATTCGCCAAGAAACAAATCCTGAAGTATTTATATGTGGAAATGAACAATGGAGAAATACAGAATGTTGCCTTTATTCTATAACTTTTCCCTGCTTAGTGTTTATTCCCTTACTTTTTTTTTTACCTCTGCTTTAATTCTAAAACATGAAAATCAGCAGACCCCATTTCTTCTTTAAACTGTCTATTTGCAGCCAAATCCCTGGTGCCTTTGAAGAATGACCGTGTGAAGAGGCTGCCTTGTATTCACACTGCTCAGCAGCTGCTCCAGCTCTTGGACCTCAGGGAATTCTGGTGTCACATTTGCTTCACACAGTGTCCAAGGAGAGAGAAAGTCACAGCAGCCCTGCACTTGATAGGGCTCTCGTCCTGTTCCTCATTTGCTGTGGGAATGGAGCTGGGGAGCTGCAGCTGTTTCGTCTTGTCTCTGTGGCTCATGAAGTGAGTGTCCCATGCAGGGGCACGTGTTTGTGTCTGTGCAAGGACACAAAGAGGGGCTGCTCACTCAGGATGTGACAGGAGCCTCTTTTTCTGAGAGGCCACCTTGCTGAACTTCCCTGCATAAAAGTTCATCAATGCAAGTAAAGGTTTGGCAATGAGCAAGCCTAATTTCTCACACTGATAGTGTATCTTTAAAGTAAAGTCTGGCTGTATTTAATTTTGAGTATCATCTTAGAATCCTTTCTTCAGGTCTATAAACGCCTGTTGAAGTTGTATAGTTTAAATTTCCCCTGAACAACAATGCTGAATGTTAAGGGAGTAAAAGAGTATAGATACAGAAAGTAAAAACATTTTATGTTGTAGAACTGTTTTATCTCAGTAGTGGATAGGTATCATAAATTGAAGTTGAGATGAGAACAATCCAAAACAGGAATGAGTTTCACACCTTTTTTTTTTAATAAGAAGCATAGTTGAGGGTGTGAAGATTCACCCATTTCCAACAAGGACTGACTCTCTTTTGTAAAAGACATGAGATATTATGTCGACTAAAAGCTACAGGGCTACCATCATATGGTCAGGATTTTATCTATCTCGTGCAAGGTCAGACCAGGTGTCTGCAATAAGCCTGGCTCACAGTTCAGGCTATGGAAAGTGTCTGATACACAATGGAAATGCGTGCTCTTAATTACGGGCATTATGGAAAACCTCATGGTATAATTTGGGTCTATGTCCAATATCCACCTATTGTAAAGGCAATTTATCTATTTGTTACTTGTGGAAAGGACCTATAGTGGTCTGTTCTTCCTATTTCTGGGTCTGCTATAAGGTAAGGAGGCAAATAATTTATTTCTTTGCTCTATTCATCTTCTGTATTAAAAAGAAACAAAATCATGTGACTAAATATTTTGCCCTTTAAAAACTTGCCCTTTTTCCTCTTAGAAATTCCCTTCTTATTCTGTCCTCCTGTCTTCTCTCTGTCTGCTGACAGTGCATAATTACAAGGCTATGCCATGCCACATTGCTGTGGAACAGCACAAATACAATGGGGGAGCACAAGCATGGTGCCACTTCTCATTTCAAATATCCCTGCTGATTCTCTGTGGCTTGAAACCAGCAATGAAAGCAGACTCACATGCAAAGGAAGGTCTGCCTACTACTTACAGGACAGGGGTCCAAAAAGCTAAATCCCTCCAGGCATGCAAAAACACTCTTATCAAAGGAGCTGTTCATAGGCACTCACACGGTGCAAGGACAACTTGGGTTTTTCTGTGATTAATGATAAGTTTGGAGGAATGCAAGCCACACTATACCCAGGGATTAGCTGTTTATCAAGCAAAATATATTGGGAACTGGGCCAGCTGGGGCTGCTGAGCTACACAACATTCACTTGTTAGGTGCTCCTTTCCTCTCCTATTTCCATGAGCAAAGGCTGTGTGTATGTGAACCCTTGCAAAGCCCTTTAAAGAATAACTGTGCACAGAAAGTCTGCTTTTACTTGAATGTAGTCTCTTCTGTCTTCTGAAGCACTTGAGGTCAAGCTTTTATGAAGACATAATGTCTCCTCTTATTTTTGCCGCCAGCATAAACTGGGCCTCATAGACTGAACTGTTGCATTGTAACTGATATGCTTTCACTTACAGCCATTTACACTGCTATTATTGCTTATTTCCTATGCTATCCAGCTTTCTAGAGGTTATGCAAATCAGAAATGTGGGATTATTTGTGTCAACAGTGGATGTTTTATTGGAAAGCCTGTCTTTGAAAAGGTGGTTTATGTGCAGATCATGTGGGAAGACCTGGGCATTTCAGGCACCCGTGCTGGATTCCTACCAGGTATTAAAACCCCAGGTCACACTTGTGGCCACATTGGGAATGCTGACTTCAATGGGACTGTGCTGACCTGCACAGCAGTTTAAGCTGGATCATCTAAAAGAAGAGAAATATGTGATGATAGACACTTATCGTTAACCAAAATTTTCAGTTGAGTTAGGAGTAAATGTCACTTAATTGCCAATATCCAGGCAAATATACAGATGTTACCGTGGGGAACTGTTAAATTTCAGACTGTATCACCCACACTGGCTAACATCAGGTGCTGGAGTTGTCAATAACCTTGTCTTTCTAGCAGTCCATAGAAAGGGTTATATTTTAAAACTTGAGGGCTCTGTCTCTAGGCCTGAGTTTTCATTCTAGAACATTCATGTTGTGGTGGCTAAGTCCACTTTAGATTCAGTGAAAATCATTTATCAAATGAAGATGTAGCTAGACAGGTTTAATGCCAGGAAAAACACATAAATCTTCAGACCACAGCAAATCATAGATAAAACCAGCCAAGAGGAGTTCTTGGTAGAAAAAATTAAGCCACATGACCTTTTTGATTGCTAACAAATAACTTAGTGGTCTCTCCGCTGAACTTACACAAAACACCAACACCTGTGATGGTGGTTTCTGTGGCCAGGACACCTGTCTGCTAGAAATTGGGTCAGGGTGTGATGACTCAGTTCTCAAAAGCTGCCAAGCAGCTGTCAGATGGTGGGAGTTTTTACTGCCTCCCAGCTTTGCTGTGTGTGTTAATTGCTGACTTGGAGGTATATAGCCGTGAGTCCCTACCAGCTTCTCCAGCCTCTCCCTGTACCCTGGGTCCTCCTTTATTTTGACCACTAGAAAGGCAAATGTGGCTATTTTTATATCCAATGTACATTTTTAATATGGTTTGGGGGGGGGGGGGGGGATGGGATGGGAACAATTCTTGGCTTGAAAACTAAGCATACTCTCTGCACTGATGCAAATCAGGGGCAGCTCCAAATGATTTTTTGGGAGGAGGAGTTAATGCTATTTTGTCCAAAAAAAGAATCCAGGGACCCCTGATCATAGACTAGCATCCTCAAGAAAGCACCATACTCTGCTCATTGTTTGGAGACTTTGAGAAAACTCCAAAATAGGGTCTCAGAATGGGAACTCATGTTTGGCCATCTAGAATACAAATCCCTGTTCCAGCAGAGACATGTAGATGCAGTTCGCCCAGAAGTGTTTAAAACAGGCACTAGTCTGCAGCAATCTCTTTTGATTAGAGACACTACACACAGGGTTCATTTGTAGTTGGTTAGAGATAAGTGAAGAGAATCCAGCCTCTGTGACCAGCTTATGATCTTACATGGAAAATTAATAACATTGAGAAGAAAGGGTGATGGAGGAGCTTCCCACACAAGAAAGGCAACTGACACTAGAAGAATAATCTTTTCCATTATTTCCTAGACGGTTATTTCCCTTTTTCCAAGACACTATGACCTGTTGTCTTCCAGTGGGCAATAAAATGCAACTCCATCATTGCAGTACTGAATATGCAATATTTGTAATAGAGAGTAGAAAATTAAGGTGTAGAAGGTAAATCGTTTATCTGCAGCTGCAAAATACATCAGTATTAGAACCAAACTAATTATTTAGGGGTTGCTGGTTCCCATGCCTCTTTCAGAGCAAGGTAATACCTTATTAATGGTTATTCCTGCTGTATTTAATACAACAGGAACCTTAAATAATCTTTATTTAAGGAGCTACAACTCCTATACTTTAAATTCCTTCACTGTGCAGCTTTAAGATGAAAATGGGCTTGAAGGAAAAAAAAAGGGGGTGACCTCATTTAGATTTAATTAATTTTCTCTGAGGCTTGCTTGGTAAAATCCTTCTTTTCTAAGGTAAGACAACTGTGATATCAGAGAAACAATGAGATAGAGCCCAAGAGTTTGAAACCATCTCTGCTGGGGCCAAACTTCCACTTGTGTTGGCTGCACATTAAACCTCTTTCACACGTTACAACAATAACCATTTCAGGGTCAAAAGCTGCTCAGTACACCAGGGTTCCTTGTTCTCCTGTTTCAACTAGCTCTTACTTCTGGAGAGGAAGAGGAACTTGTTTACATCAGTGAGCAGGTCAAGATCTGCTTTTTCTCTGTCCTGCACAAAGAGTACCTCCTGTAAGTGGATCTGAATGAGTGACAAGGCTCGGCATGCCATGGTTTTCAAAAACTTCAGCTGAGTCACCTGATTGTAAGATACTCAGCTATTATTTTAAAATGTTTCTAGATGTCTTTAACAAAGAGAAGAATTTGAAAGTGTTGTCATAAATGGTCCAGAAACAGAAAGTAATCATGGAAACCTAAAATTGATTATTTTCTTATTTAGGAGAACATGACTACCAATAATGTCAAGGTTTTGGAAGCTGATTTAAGACTTCTGAATGCTTGGTATTTAACACTAAGTTGTATGAACACTGATGAGGCAGTCCTGTTTCAGACCAATTTTATATATCTGTGGGTTCTGTTTCAAGCCAGAATCATAGGTTTCCAAGTTCACACTTACTTTTGCAGGAGAAGCCAAGAGAGGTTAGTGCTTGCAGGTTTTATGAACCCAACAGGCTTTCATGGAGCCAATTCTCCAGGCAATGTACAAAGAAAACTTTGTGTAACAAAATCCATGAGCTGATACAAAAGCTGCTATGTCCCAAAGAGCTGTAAAACCACCGATCAAAATCTGCCCCCCAAATTGAAAGCTGAACAAGAAAGTGAAGAAGATACATTTATAGATAAAATGTCCAGTTGGATTATTTTCACAAATATCAAGTCTCCTGGGAACTTGCTTTTGATTAAGGACTGACCAGGTATACTTCTGGGCTGCAGTTATCTTGTACCATGGAAATTAACAGGGTTTACTTGTATCTATAGTATCAGCCCCAAACAAATGCTGCACACTTCTTCTCTTTTATGATTGTAAACCCCATGTACACTTTTTCTCTTTCCCCCCCCAAAAAAGGCTTTTCATTCATGCCTCTACACAATGATGTTGTTCTTCAGATGGGCTATAACTCATCCATAGGAGCCACAGCTTGGTTGCTGGCTTTATAAATGTTGGCTGCCCTATGATATAAGTTTGTTCGTCACCCAGTGCTGCACACAGGCAAAAACTTTGGCTTCTCTTTCCCAGTCCATGTTACCACCTCTGTGGCCAACCCTGAATTCCCATTTTCTATGAGAATTTTGGAGCCAACCACAAAAATCTTTAAATATACTAGCCTGGTTCTCACTCCACCAATCCTATTTTTGGATAGTGTTGATTGTGGTTGATGCTGACAGCACATCTTCCCAGCTGAGATTGGACATTTGAATCCAAAGAGCTGAGCAGTCCCTGTGTGATCTCTGTGCAATTTGATGTCCTCGGTGAAGTTTGTCACTTCTTGTGCAGCACTCAGGACACTCAGGATGTGCCAGGAGGAACTGAGGGTGATTCAAAAGCAGAAAGAAGGGGCCAGAACATGACAGAACTCTGTTAATAAATGCAAAAGTCTGGCAGGTACAGTCAGCAGAGCCCGTAAAGCAAACAGTAACTGAAACACTGTGCAAACATTTTCCCTCAGGCCTTCAATGATTCAATCACTTCAGCCCATTAATAGTAATTACTGCTGTAGGCATGGGAGCAAGTTTTGGCTTATATGAATGTTTTGGTAGGTAGCAAGGAATAAAAGTTGGTAACTGTCTTGATGACAACCAAACAAGCAAGTGACCTTTGAAAGGAATATTCACTAGAAAGAGGTAAAAAGGGGTTGGCAATGAACTGATTTTTCGTGTCTCTGTGATAGGTGGAGAAGCTGACAGGCTGAAATGACATTTCCAATAAAGATCATCTCCCACCTGTGGCTGGTAGAAGGATTGCATGAAAGAATATTCATAAAATAAATGCACCCAGTGTACTCTCACAGACACAAGAAGCTCAGATTAATTCAGAGTAAGTTTAGAGTTACTTGTCTCTCAGACACCAAAACTCACCCCCCCTCACCTGCCAGCTGAGCTCATCTCTACCTTCATCCTGGCTTTTATTAATACTGCTTGCATGGAGGCATTCACTTGATATTTAAATTGACAGCTCAATTATCTTTTCAAATTTAGTGATATGACAAGCCAGGGGTTTTATCCCATTACAATATTTCTAAGTGACAAAATTATTTTATCTCTCCTTGACAGTATTATTGACCTGTAATCAGCAGACGAATGGGAGAAACAGAGGTCATCTCAAAAGTAAAAAGCCAGTTAGAAAACTGTTTGGCCAATTATGTCAGTCATCTTGACTTAATCTTGCAGCAGAACAAGGAAAGATTTGTTGCTATGAACCTTGGCCCAGCAAACCCTACATGGAAATCTTTGCACTCATTTAAAGGGGGGTGTCTCATGCATATGACTTCTTGCAGTGAGGTCAGTGGGCCCCAGGGGTTGATGGAGGATGAAAAATAGTGAGGGGTCAAGGTTTGTAAAGCAAATCAATTTTCTTAAAGAGAAGATTCTTCTCAGAATCAAGAACCCTGTGGCTATGTTATAGGTCAATTTTCACAAGGTTACAGCTGCTACCAAGCATCTGGGCTAGACAGCTTTTTTGACTGTTAAATCTCTTCATCAAGTTGGTCGATGTTTTTCTTTTAAAATATGTTTGCTTTAAAAAATACTCAGCATTTTTAAAATAAAACATAAATGGTTATCACACATGCTTCATTTATAAAGCTGTCTCATTGACACAGGAACATATAAGCCATCTGTGGGCTTCTTAATCATTTCAGCAACATTTGTTTTTCAGTGTGTCTCTTTAGTTGGGCTATTAAGCTTCATCAGGAATAAAACATGCAGTAAATGAGAAAACAAAAATATGTTTAATATCAATAATGAAAAGTTTTTGCCAACCATTTGAAGTGGCTTTAAATCAGAATCTTCTAGATAATAGGTCTTCAAATGTACTATCAAAACCTCAGCAGAATAGATTGTTACCTATTAATTGGCATTAAATATAAGCTTTCACTGAGCCGGACAGGCCCATGCTACAGATGAGACAAGCTTTGATTTCCCTTAGCTTGGCCAAAGATTTTTGGGTTATTCACCAGTCTCTACTCAAAGCTGGAAAATCCCTCTATTTTTCAGCTGGATAAGGACAGTCATGGACTGATAGGATTTTCTAGGGTTGAACATCATTCATACAACATCCATCACAAGGTCAGGGTGTCAGGGAAGTCTGCTTTGATGGTCATGCAAGGTCACCAGTGAAGCAAACCCACATGAGTCCTTTAGGATCCTGCTGCTGCAGGTCCCTGCCAAATGGGCTGACCCAGACACAGCAGCAGCTGGGAGGAGCTGGAGGCAGAAAGATGTATCAGACCACAAAACGAAATCTTTGGCTTCTGCCAATATTATTCACAGAATCACAGAACTGTTTGGGTTGGAAGGAACCTCTGGAGATCATCTAGTCCAACTCCCTGCTTAAAGCATGTTTACCCACAGCAGGTTGCACAGGATCATGCCCAAGTGGGTTTTGAATATTTCCAGAGATGGAGACTGCTAAGTCTCTCTGGGAAGAGTGTTCAGTGCTCAGTCACCCTTTCCAGAGCTCAGTCACCCTTTACTCACAGTAAAGAAGTTTTTTCCTCATATTCAGATAGCAATTCCTGTGTTTCACTTGTGTGCCTTCCTTGTCCTGGCACTGGGATTCACTCAGAAGGGTCTAGCCCTGATCTGTTGACATCTGCCCTTAAGATGTCTGTGTGCATTGGTAAGGTCCCTCTTATAGAAATGGCAAAGGGAAATTCTCTGTTTGGAATGCATGTTGGAAGATGAAGACCAATGTTATCCAAGCTAAACTGTTCACTTCTAAATATAAGCCTAGGTTTTTTTCTATGGAGACTGGTAATGTTTTGTAACAAAGGTTCACTTACAATAATCATTGTTATTTTGCATACTACCAAGAATTTGTATAACAAGATACTGAAAAAACCCCAAGAATGCCCCAAAGATACCATCATACAAAATGAAGGGAATGGAAATAAAAGCAGAAACAAAAATCACTGGAAATTTGGGACATCTTTATTCTTATATATAAATTTTACAATTAGCTTTGACCTAGAAAATACTTAAATTTTAGAAAAAGATCATTATTCTCTCTGGATTTGGAACCATTCCTGTATTTTTGAAGCTGATGTTATTCCTTATGTTGAATATAGTATGAAGGACAAATTACCAGAAATCCTGCTAAAACCAAGGAATAAATCCACATAACTTCTGTAGAAATGCCTGAGAATTAGACATTTCTTGAACAGGCACAGAAAACTGTAATGCACAATATAAAGCTGATGTCATAACAAGAAACATAGTTTCAAAGTAATTTCTCTAGAGAGGAGAATAATATTAGACATGTATTTTTGGTAAAATTTTTACCCTATTTTTTCTTTATAGAATTTAACTTGGAATAGCAACACTGGACACACAGATATATAAACACTTCATTTAGACATACTGCAAACATGTGTTCAAACACGTCTGCTTGCTACAGCCTATTAAACTTTATTATGCACCTTATTAAAAATTCTTTGGGCAGCAACACTTGTTCAAACAAGGTGCACCAAGGCTGTGGATATGCACTGGGGCTGAGCAATATTGCAATAAACTGAGCTGAAATCCTTTGGTTATCTCTGTTTTGAGTAAATCACCCAGGCCAACCTTCAGCTTGATGGGCAGCCAGAGCATGGGCCATATCCAAAGGGCATCTGGGACATTCATGTCATGACATTTTGCCCTATGTGCGTCGGAGCGCTCTGTGTTTGGTGGAGTCAGATAATGAATTGTTTGAGTGTCGGGTAAGACTTTGTAGTTAAATTAATGATGGTTTTGGGTACCAAAGTCTCACCTCAGAAATAACTGCTCCATGTTACCCAGGATGACACAAACCCTCAAATTTCCCATTTCACTGATCCTAGGTTACTCAATACTGGTTAGTCTCAAGAAAACCCCCAACAAACTGTTTATTTTGCCAGTAGTTCAAGGGCATGTAGTGACAGGACAAGGGGAGTAAACTGAAAGAGGGTAGATTTGGACAGGATATTAGGAAAAAATTATTTACTGTGAGAATGGTGAGATCTTGGCACAGGTTGCCCAGAGAAGCTGTGGCTGCCCCATCTATGGAAGTGTTCAAGGCCAGGTTGGATGGGGTTTGGAGCAACCTGGTCTAGTGGACGGTGTTCCTGCCATGGCAGGGTGTTAGACAGGATGAGCTTTAAGGTCCCTTCCAACCCAACCAATTCTATGATTTCTGATTCAGAAATAGTAGTTAAAGTTTCATATTCACAGCACTATCTGAAACAAAACAAGTTTGGCAGTTCAGTGCATCTCCCTGCTCTAACTAACTGTGGGACAGGGATGTTCAGCTTCGGACAAGGCTGCTTGTCAATCAGTCTGACCAGTCTGAAGAAATTAATCTTGGAAAAGTCATAAGAATATGCACAGGATTTTACTCCCCAGAAGGGAGTTCAAAGGAATTGTTCAGAAGAAATGAAGTCTGTACAAAAAACCAAAAAAGCTTTTTAGAGAGAAGGGTGTTTTCTTTCTCTCAAGGCTACTCTTGCCAAAAAGCCATGGATATAAAATTATGCCTTATATGTAGTGAAATTAGGAAAAGAATAGCTCAGGAAACAGGTGACCAGCTCCAGCCTAATTCATGCCCTCTAGATACTTGAGTTCAGATCAAAGGTAGCAAGCTGAAATGTTTTACTTTTCTATTACATATTACTCAACCACCACATAATCTGGCATAATTAACAGATTAGGATCAACTGAGGTCTGAACCTCATATAGGTGGAAAGATAGAGTGTAACAAAATTGCATAGTCTGAGAGGTTCAGAAAAACATCTGAGCTGAATGTTCTGCTCCTTTGAATTTTATTTGCTGCTGGGTATTAAGATAATGGAGCAATCAGTCATTAGATCAGGAGCTAGAGTTTACCAATTTATGGCGACACATGACAATTCTTCCTTGGTCTCACAGAGATTTATTCATGTGGGGGTTTTTAAAGTATTTTTACCACACTGACAAACTATTTTTTCCACACAAAAAATGTAGATCACTCCCCCAGCAAAAAAAATTAGCAACAGCTGAAAATGGAATAGCCAAGCCCAAATACATATTAAACAAGAGCAGTTAATGAATAAGTGGCACGAAGAATTTCCTGCTACGTGACATTAGGTTTTAGGGATCAGAACTTCTAGAAATAAGAAAAAAAAAGAAACAGAAAAATTAACTTGGGCAGAAGGGAACACCACATGTCTTTGTATCACACAGTGGAAAAACTGGGAAAACTGAGCAGCATGAACAAGTTTGAGAACAGCTGTCAGTGGTGTTCCCATCCCACTGCGCTGTTGTGTGAGAAAGGAATTGCCACGCTCAGCACAATGCCAACAGGGGTGGTGCTTTTAGCTCTGGATTCAGTTCTGCTGATCCTTTAAGAAGAGATGCAGTTTCCTGCAAGCTACAGGCTGCTCACCACAAGAGTCCTGCAAACCCTGGCCCCAGGGCTGCCGTAACAAGTGCGAGTGGCTGTGACTCCCTTGGGAAAGGCAGGTGAGGACTCAAAATGCAAGGGCTTTCTCCAGCCTTCTTGGGATCTTGGCCAGCAGCCATGTAGATGGCACCAAGCTGGATATGATGAAAGGCAACACCACCTTGTGCTGACAGAGAGCTGCCTCCACCCCCTTAGTTAGGATCAGATTTTACACTTTACCCTGCCAGTGAGGCTGTGGAACAGAGGCATCTGGGCTATGTGTTTTCCCCCTCTTCTTGTGGTAGCATCCATTATTTCCTTCAGTGAGTAGGAATAGGTTAATGTTCTCATCAAATTATAGCATTCAACAATTAAACATAAATGTCATCCAAATCCTCTGAGAATGGACCAAGAACAACAGAAAGACTCATGAAATGTAGCAGCTCTTTCGTAAGAGCCATCATCAGCTCCTGGATCAAAATCTGTTTATCAAGAATGGGTCTGTAAGATGCCTTTCATAAGAACAATTCCCTCTCATTTCCTCTTGCAGTTATTTTCCCTTGCCGGTGCTGTAGCATTTTTGAAAGTATACATGGATTCTGATGACAAATCATGCAGCGTGTTGGACATGCAACATTAGCACCCAGCTGATTGTGGTTTGTGTGTGAGTGTGTATGGAGGAGAGGAGCTGCAGCAAAAGTTTTGCTTGCAAAGTAAGGTTAGCAGTAGGCCAAGAAAATACAATGTGGTGCCTGAACGATTTGATTGTTGAAATGTAGAACAACCAGCTTTAAAGTGCTAGAGAGAGTGATCAGGCATGGAGAATTCTGCACTGATTTACTTCAGTTTGGCTCCCTTTTATAGGATGTTTCAGAGGGAGCTGGAGAGCCAAAGGTCACTGTTTTTGAGACACCCTATGTTTCCATGACTGCAAGAATATGACAATCACACCGTGTATCCTTTAACTTTAGAAAATATCCCCAGACACTGAACAGGAAATCAACCTGCCTTTTTATACTTCGGAGAAGGCTTGTTTTTCCTTCTTGAAAAAAGTCATGACCTGTCATTAGTTTCTTCCCCTGAAACACATCACATTGCTGACAGTAAAATGATGTTTTCATTCTAAGAATTCTACAGGGAAAAAAAAGGGAGCAGTCATTTTCTCAAGGAAATAACCTAACAAGACCGTGGTGATTGCAGCAATTGTCTGGATGTATCAGAAAAATAACTGCTATGGTTAATCCAAAGTAAAAAATTACAAGAAAGGAAATGTCAGTTGCCTGGTTTAGAATCAGTTTATATAGAGGGATATTTTGGAGAGCTTTTCTTCAGCCATCAAGTGAAATCTTTGTGTGTGGTTGATGAAGAAAAATATTTTTATATTGCCCAATAAAATATGTGATAATTTCATATCAAAGATCCTTGTGTAGCTTTTGAAGATGATAAAAATTAAAAATACAGAGAGTTTTAATGCAAAATAACATCACATAGAATATATATAATATCACTTAACATTACCTTACATTACACCCCAAAGCCAAAATCTATCTCCTGAAGCATGAAAATCTAGTTGATACCAGTTAAGTCCCTGTGATACTAACATATAGTAAAAGGAAAATGCTTCCTTTGAGTAGAGTTGGGAAAACCTGAAAGAGGAACTTTGTTTAATTTGCAGAAGTTGCAAATTAGCTATGCAAAGCTGGTTCTGAATATATAAACCATAATTTTATAGCCCACTTCAGAAATATTTAAGGGACATATTCACAAAGTTACTTGGACCAAGAACTAAGAATGAGCCAGAATATTTCCAAAGGGGGCAAAGTGAATTAGCTTAGTGAATGTCCTCTGTAGTACAGTGATCTGTGTTAGCTGAAGGTCTGGATCAGTGTATCTAATGTTTTATTATACTGGCTGTGTGTCAGCAAAGGTTGTAGGAAAAGATGTTCTAATTGTTCAGGTAAATTATCTGTGCAAGCTTTGAATCTCTACTTCATGTGCAAATAGAAGTTTTGGGTTGGTTTTTTTTTTCAAAAATGGGAAGAATCAGATCACTTTTATATTCAGCTCTCATTTCACTCAAGCCATGAAAATCTAAATTCATAAGGGTTCAGAAAACATCTATGATTTTGCCATGAAAAGCCTAAAGATACTCAGAGTTTTAAAGGCTAGAGAACAATTACATGGGTGACTGAACAGGCAATTTCTTTGTTTTCTTCTTGAACTTAAACATTGGGAAAATGACAGATAAAGAAAAAGTCTGAAGTTCAGCATTCAATCCTTTTTGGAAAGCATTTTTAGCCTTTAAAATATAAATACAAGTAGATTTCTGTTACAGTGGGGAAACCGCAACACGTGTATCAATCAACGAGGCCCATGGAAAAGAAATATACATGGACAGATTCTTGCTAGATGTTTCAGAGATGTTTATTTCTCCAGCCGCATGGCCGGGGCTCTGCCGAGGAACTGCTCAATCACGGAGCCCGAGGGTCCTTGCCCACGCAGAGGAACACAAAACAACCAATGGGGAACAAGGCTGAGCAGGGGCAGGGAAACCCCGTGTCTGTGCCCTCAGGGCCCCTCTGCCAGGACCCCATGGCAGGGGGGAGACCCCAACATTTCACCCATTTATTTTTAAGAAAAAGAGATTTAAAACTTAACATTGAAAACAACTGGATGAACATAACAAGAACAGTTTCAAAACAAAACAAGCCACCCTCCTGAGTCTTTAAATGTCCAAACAGATTCTCTGGAACATCTTAAGGCTGACAGAAGGGAGACAGGATTTTCCAGGCATGCTTTGTGGGGAAACTGAGGCAGGAGAGGGTTTCTTCCATTTGTACCTGTTGGAACTCTAAACAACAATAGTTAATTTCTTCCCTCCCCCTCTTCATCCTCCACTCGGCATTGGAAAGGGATTTTTGGGGAAACAATTGGCAAAGGCATGGTTTTGTGAGGGAAACCATGGGTGAAAAAACGGATTGGGAATACACTGGGGGTAATAGGATATAGGGTAAAAGGGAAAGGCGGGATTAGGAAAGGGAGATCGTAGTGGGGGCTTATAATGGAGATATTGTCTACGATTTTTAGCATATATACTGCCTTTTACAGAAACACCATCAGGCCCAGTGACCTCTGCTGCTTGTAACCCTTTTCTACCTTGCACAATTTGGAACTCTACTACTTCTCCATCTCCCAAGCTTGGGATGCATTTTTCAGGGTTATTCTTTTTAATAGCAGTTCTATGAATGAATATGTCTTCTTGGTTGTCACAACTTGTTATAAAACCATAATTTTGTTTAACATTATACCATTTTACTGTTCCTAAAACCTTAGCTACGATGATTTTTTCCGAGTGGCTGCTGTCTTCTGTCTCGCTGTGTTTTTGCCTTCTCTTTTGCTTTCGCTCGCTCCCGTGTTGGAATTGACAGGGCTGCTGGGTCCATCGGGGCTGCTCATGCTCTTCCTCCATGCCTGTGCATTCAGGGCCGCGCAGGCTGGGCTGGGCCGCGCCACTCAGCTCCCCGCGCGCCGTCTCTTCTGCTCTCAGCTGCGCTGCTGCTGCTTGGGGCCGTGCCCACGTCTCAGCGGGGCCCCCGAGCAACAGCCCCCCCGTGCCCTGCTCCAGCGCATATTTTGGCTAGGCACGGCTCCTCTCCGCCATTACTGCTGCCAGCTGCCGCCCGCAGGCCACCCCCCTCGGTCAGGTGTTCACAGGGCTCGCTCCATCACGCGTTGCGCGGGGCCGGGCGGGCACCGCCGGGTTGCCCTGCTCCCACCGTGCCTTCCTCTGCTGCCGACACTGCAGCTCGGCTCGCTCCGCCCGCACGCGGGAACTGCCTCGCTGCTGCTTGCAGAGTGCTCGGTGCACATGGCCTGGGCTGCACGGTCCCTGAAGCAGTTTTAACTTCGCAAGGACACAGCTGGCATTGTTCAACAGTCTTGGTAATTAAATAATATTCACGAAAATATTCTTCCATTGGCATATATTTCGACTCAGAAATTAACTGTGTCCAAATGGTCTTCCAAAAGTCTTTAGTAAGAATTAAATTCCAAGAAACATAGAAAAAGTTCTTAAACAACCATGAAAGGAAGTGTTTCAGTTCCTTTTGAGCTTGAATTAAGCTAAAATTTACAAATCATTGTTCAAGAATCTTTTCAAGTTTAAGATAAATGTCCATATGCGGCTCGGAGAGCCAAGAGTCTTTCCACGGTTCCTCATAGTTTAGAGATGGAACAGCAAAACAAAAACAAGAATAGAAATCCAGAGTTTACTTACAAATCAGTCAGTGTCCTTAGGGATCGGGGATCATTCTGCCCGCATTAACCACCATTTGTTACAGAGGGGACACTGCAGATTTCAATGTGAAAGATTGCTTTAAGAAGGCATTGAATTTTCACTTGCAACATGTCAAAAACAAATGTTTGAGAATTTTTTGATTGCTTTCAGGTTTTCCTGATAATGTTGTAAGTTGAGAAAGTTCAGCATAAATTTCTAGATTGTTTCAGTTACCTCAGCTGTTTTGTCTGGTTTTGCTGTAGATTTTTACCTGGTCTCTGTGCCTTTTGCAGGTTTTGCTCAGCACATGGTGCAAGCAGTGTATAAATAGTCCTTAAGACTAAATGCCAGTCTTTCTCAGTAAATGAGCAAAAGTTACAGGGTTTTCCTCTTCACAAAGCCAGTGTTTCTGAGACAACTGAAAACCAAAATTAAGCAAACACTCTGTTCTACACTCTGTAAATCTACCTACAGTGCCTGTCTTGCGGTGACTTTATGATGTGTATCCCATATCGCTGCCCTATGCCCAGAAATTAATTCTTGTGCCTTTCTATGCCTCTAAACTGAGCCTGAGAGGGGGAAGGAAAAACTGAGCAAAACTTTTTCAAAGCAGTTTGCAGCTTGTTCAAAGTCACACAGAGAAAGCGACTTTTTTTTTCCCAGCTGCGGCAGAGGAGCGAGGAAGCACCCAGCTCGCTGCTCCCGGGTCAGTTTTTGGCCAGTGGTTCAGTTTCTTTTTCTCTGGAGAGAGACTGAGAGTTGAACTTTTTTTCCTTCCCTGGAATTTTGTATTTTCTCCCTTTTCTACTGGAGTGCTTCAATATCAGAGCACATTGGGAGGACTTTCCACCGAGCGCAGAGGGCCTGGCCCTGGGCCAAGCCCCTGCTCCAAGGAGACCAAAGGGAGGACTCTAACACTTTCCCAGGTTTTTTCTCCACAGCAAGAGATTTTATTATTTAGCATTATTTTCCTTTTCCCATGTGTTTGTTAAATAAATAGTTTTTATCTCTTTCACTTTCCTTTGAGGAAAATTTATTTTTTTCCCAAAGCTGGTGGGGGAGGGGTGGTTGTGCCTTCTCTCACAGGATATATTTCTAAATTTGGCCGAACCAGCACAGTGCCCTAGTGGCTTTCAAGAGGTGAATGCCTACAGATGGGGCGATTCAAAAGAACACCACATCTAGAGATTTAGGTTTGAGAATGTGGGTCTCAGCAGTAAAAACAGCCACTCAGATGCTAAATTCTTTAGAAACCATTTTCCAAGTTCAACTGGTACATATTTTGTCCAAACTGTCCAGAGAAATAGCAGCCCAAGAAGCCAGTATTCAAACATGTAACACCAACTGAGACCTCAGGTATTGATAGTATCTTACCCCTGAAAGAAGCACATAGAAGAATGCAGCTATGAGACGTGTGTGAGGTTTCAGTGGCAGCCCCTGCAGTAAACAGAGCTGTTCTGATGAACAAAGATGGGGCAAAAATCCCTGTAAAAGCGTGCTCTTCAGCAGATACAATCTAGTCCTCCAGTGAAGGCCATCCCCATAATGCAGCTGGTGTTATGCCCACAGTGACATCATCTGAGTTGCTTATTTCCTCTGGAACAGTTTTATTATCTTCTTCCCAACTCAGTCAGCCATCTTTCCCATATAATTACAAACAAGGACCTGTCAGTGACATCAGCTCCTGATGGACACAGCTGTTGCAACTGCTGAAGGCTCCTCTATCCCCTGGCTTTACTCGTGCACAGCACTGCTCTCTTTTGTTATTTGGATGGGAAGGACAGTTCAGCAATTCCTCTGTGCAAGAGCAGAATGGAGGCCAGCAGAGCCCTCATTTATTGCTGCTGTTCTCCTGACTGGTCTTCCTCCATTTCAGGTTGGTTTTTGCACAGAATCTGAACTGTCATGGACTGACTGCTATATTTTTATTCCACTCCATCTCCCAGTCTGTAGCTCACAGGCAAGCTGAACTAATATATCAGAACAACACATGTGAGATATTATTCTGATGTTAAGTATAAAAATCTATCTCTGCATGATTATGGAGGAAAAAACCTGCTGTCTTATAATGGCAACTGTTGATTCAATGGCTGTGGAAGTGCAGGATGTAGAGGGCAAAAGATTTTTTATTCAAAGGGAAATTATGCTTTAAAACTGGCTTTATTCCAGCACCGTTGATAGACCAGGTCTCTCTCCTTCTCTTTCTTTCTATATAATCTCAGTTACTTACAACATGAAAGGTCTTTAGAAGCTTCTTTCTTTAGAGCTCCGTTTCTGCCCCTCATCACCCCGGTGAATGACAACTTGAAAGAAAACCAGGAGCTTTGCTATGGACTTAGAAATATCTCAAAGCAAATCACTGGATGCCAAAGAAGCTGCCAGGCTACTGCACCTCTCAAGCACTTATAATCAGCGAACAAAGGCACTGGAGGCAGCTCTGGGGGGGAACCTTTTGTGGAAAATATTGACCAGCAAATTACACAGCAGACAGTGCTTTGGCACTCGGCTGTCTAGAGGTGACTCAGATGATCCGTTTAGCTCAGCAAGCCGGTTTCTAATTACACCAAACGCCTGACTTTTGTCAGTGGGCCCAGTATCTGCTAAGCGGGTGCTCTTCACATGTGTCATTCATTACCTCACCCTGCACTGGGAGCCATCTCTATAGGGAGAATGGCTGGCAGCATCTTAGGCCTGGATAATTTCCTCAGAGAGAGGTTTAAAAGAGAAACCTCAAAACAATTCCCTTCTACCCTTAAAAAAAACTTGCACAAAACCCAACAAATCCCCCAGCCACCACATGCTAATTTCAATAAATACCCTGGAATGAAATGATGGCAAGCTGCTGTCTAGGGTTTAAAAGTTGAACATAGTATACTCTTCCTGGGTTTTAGCTGGACTCTTGCTTTGGTGCCAGAGTAACAGCTGTAGCAGCTGCAGATGCATTTTACCACCCAGTACAGGCACCTGCTATGGCCAAGGAAGTGAAAACCCACAGAGATGCAATTTTCTTTTAATTACATTAGCCTGCTTTTGGCAGCCAGCCATGCACCATGGTGTTGGTGGGGATGTGGACTCTATTCACAATTAGAGCCTGTCTGTGGGTTGCTTTTGACACGTGGCAGGTTACTTCAAAGAGGAACAGTGAAGGATCCATGTCAGTGCTAAATCTTGTTCAGGAGAAATAAGAGATTGGCATGTTTTCTTATTACACAGGTACTGTGTCAAACTCTGAGATCAGTTTTACATACTTTTCAGACTAGCTGGGCCAGAGCAGCTGCATGTGTAGCACTGAAATATACAGGATCAAGTCTTGAGTCTGAGGAGTACCTTAAAATCACCCATGGTGTTTAATTATTATTTAACCAAAATGATGCATTCCTAGGGACACTTCAGTACAGTTTAGGGGATGTGAGTGAGGCTGGTCCCAAACACCCTGTTCCCAATGAGTTGTACAGATGAGTATTTTGGAGTCTAGATATGCAGACATGAGCCGTGTGCTGCCTGTTCTCCTCAGCGCCAGAGCAGGCTCTAGCCTGTTTCACTTATTCCTAGAGACAGGCAGCTTCATCTGTCTGTCCCTGGGTGCTGTGGAGAAGGTGGTGAACTCTGGGTATTTTCCTTAAGAGGAAGAAGCTATTCTTTTCTCCCAATATGCTCTGTGGCTAAAATTACCTTTTGCTGTAACAGATGCCTTCAAGTAAGTCCAGATCTCTGTTCTAGGATGGTCACACTAAGGAATAGCATCCTGTTTCTTACAGCTTGCATGAGATTCCTTCTGCCAACTTGCAGAATATATTGATGAAACTCTCATGACCCTAAACACTACTCAAGCGATGCCTGTTCACTCTCCACTTCGGCTCAGGTGCTGTCACTACCTGAATTAAGGTCTGTTTTCATGTTAGGCAGCCTCCATACTGCTTTTAACCCTCTGGGCACTATCTCAGGATATGAACCACGATGCAAAGTAGGGCTTTGTACCTCTGTCTCATAGTTTGCCTAGCTACATCAGGAAAGCTGACTCAGAAACTGGCAAACAGCTCACACTTGTAAGACACTCACTGTGCTTACCCTGGCACAGGGGGTGTAACTGGGGAAGACCCTTGGCACCCTCCTCTGCTTTAAGAAAGCCCCTGCAACCATCAAACAGCATGTTCCTTGTTGCATCACCCAGACCTGGTCCCTGGGCCAGGGTAAGCACAGTGAGTGTCTTACACTGGTGTGGAGGAGTTGCCATGAAGGATCTTTATGGGCACCTGACTGATTCGATTTGCAGAGAGGCAGGGCACAAGACAGATGAGTCTGAGCACACGTTCTCTGTCCAGAGACCTGACAAGTCTCTGCATCCTGCAGGGGACAAGACAAGGAGCACACTGTGGACTCACATGCATCAAAGCAAGAGCCATCAATCTCTCTGCCCCTGCACTATCAGAAAGGAACTGGCCCCAAAACCAGAGCAAACAGCAAACTGTGAGTCATTCCCTCCACAGTAGGACTGTGCTGCAGACTGGAGACCATGCAGTGTGTTTGCAGGACACTGAAAACTCGCTTGTCAGAGGAGGTTGAGGTCTGGGCTGTAATATCAACAATGTCTGAGCTTTGTCATGGGGAACAAATGTGGCAAAAGAAGACATAGAAATGGCTTCTCTGAGCTGTCTAATCAAATGGGCCAATTATGTGCTGAACAACAGGCCTTGTGGGCTCCTCAGCAGAGTTGAAATCATGATTCAGTTTCTGAAGAACTTTATTCCCAGCAAGTGGAAGAACTGCACAGTGCTGTCAACAGCACTCAGGCTTGTCTGGAACATAAAACGCGGAGGTTCCAGGAGAAGTTTGTTTTAAATAACATTTTCCATGTAAAATTGTGCTCTGAATTGTTCATTAGTAATATTTATATAAAGAACATCACCATGGTATTTAGGAATTAAACATTAAAAGGACAGACTCCAAGCCTCTCAAAAACAATTCGAGTAAAAGCAGGGTAAATGAAAGAAAAAATATGGTAGATGACATCAGAGTAACTGTTCCTGCTTCGAATCACTACTGGTGAGAGGAGAAGAAAGCCTGAAGAGAAATGATGAGAACAAAAACAAAACAAAAGAGTAAAAACTGGGAATTAAAGGAATTAAAAGGAATTGTGTGGAGCCTCCCTCCATCTTCTTCAGGCCCTACTAAGATGTAGAAGACCTAAGGACCTAGAAGACAGAAACAGAAGGTCAGATTTAGATGTCATTCAGGTTTGCACGTATTTGAGATGTTGACCAGATCAGTGGTGACCTTGAAACAAAAGGAATGGTTGTCTCTGGGTTTGAAAGAAGGTTTGGGTACCTTCAGCAACTTCAGCATCACAGCACAGGTAGGCAAATGTAAAATGCAGCCTAGGAAGTCATGGATGAATAGCCCTATTCTGACAAAAATACCCTTTTTTTCCCATGTTTCAAAATAATGCTTTGACAATGCTTCCTCTGGAAGTATGTGCTCCCAGATGGAGCCTTGTAGTGCTCTCATGGGACTGCAGGAATGAGAAAGATTTCTTTTATTTCACGTTTTCTTGTTTGAAACAAAAACTGAGTTTGTAGTTAGTCCCTGCTTCTGCTTATAGAGGAACAACAACCCTGGAAAGAAGGAATCTTCAAAGTCTTGGACGGTTTTGGATGATGGAACAACTTGCACTGTCAGCCACAGAAAACAGGGACAGCTTCTGGGGTAGGAAATCCTCTAAGGAAAAAGAGCAAAGTGCCAGAAACCCCACATACACACGAGTTGCTGCTTTTTTTTTCAGTCAGGTAGAACAGGCTGGGTTTTGTATTGCACATAAGGGACCAGAGAGGCAAACCACACCATAATTTCTGGAGATACTTTGGCTTTGCATCTTGTCTCAACTATGGCAAGGAAGCCTTGGCAAAGTTATGGGTAGTATAAAGCATCAAGGACACAAGGAAATAGAGGAAAAGAAGCTTTCACAACTTCTGAGTGTACTACTGCACACCCTCAATGCACTTTGGTGCAACATTTTCCACAGTCCTCAAAAGTTATTTATTTTATAGCCCTAACTTTAAGGTATTACCTACTCTACTGATGGTTCACAGCAACATCAGGCAATCACCGAATTACTCCTTTACAGTGCTGTGCATTTATCTAGTCACAGGTGAGGACTGAGTTTGTTCAGTATTTCCCAGTCATTTTCTGAGAACTAAATCTTAATTATGATTCATTCCTGAGATTGTCAGGACATGCATCTATGGATGTATAGGAAAACAGAAGGGAGGGACTCGTGCTGATTTCCATCCCTGCAAAACTGTAACTTTAAGATTCATTAGCCCTGTCATCTTTTACAGTAAGTATTGCAGAAAGCAAGATGAGCTGCTGGAAAGAAGTCATCATTAGACACATACAAAGCCAGAGGTAAAATGTTTGGAAGTTTCTGGGTTTTTCTTGCTCTTGTGGCATAACTTTGATCTCATCTCCCATGCTACTCTTAATCCTGTTCTCATCTATTCATCCTCTTACAGTGCCTATGGCTTCATTGCCCCATATCGGAAATATCACTTTATCCCTAAAGTCATCAGTCTACCACTCCCACTCCCCATGCTTCCCACCATGCCCTCTCCCAAAACTCTCAGTGAATCAAACAACTTATTGGGATTGCGTGACTATGAAAACTCACCTTCACCATGCAGAACATCCTCCTTTCCCCACGAGCCAGAGTCTTTGCACTTCACAAAGGGGAAGGAGAGCTGGAAATGTCTTCTTTGATAAAGATGCATTGTTACACTTTATCTTTGGTAATCAGAGTGAGAGTATCTGAAAATAAGAATATTCTTTTGGGGAAAGTTTAGTGGCAGACTAGGCTTACATGTCCAGGGGCTAGTGCAGTTCTCAGGGACAGAAATCTTCCAAAACACCTCATAAGAAAAAATAGTGCAGTGTACAGTTACATATACAATTCATTTGCATCTGAATGTCCAGTATTATCCTGGCATTGTCTTATCTACATACAGCTGCACATGAAAGACCATTACAGTTATGTCAAAACAAAGCAGCCCATTACAGTTCCCTCCGAACCCAGACCACGTGCCACTCACTTCTCACTGCCACCCCTTGCTTGTCTAAAAGTAACAAGCTGCTTTCCCAGACAGCTCCTATTGATCAGCTCCTGTTGGCAATGCAAATTCCTTCCATGTGCAGTCAGGCATAGCCATGAGCCTGGAGCACAAAGAGGTGGAGCTGCTCTTTGCCTTGCACAACTGGAGAATTTCCTGCTGTTTTCCCAGTCGTCCACAGGCCAGGTCTATCTGCTCCACATCAACCCAGGACATCCCATTCACTCCATGATTCGATGCCACAGGGCTCTCTGCAGGCAGCTTCCCAGGCAGGGCCTGGATAACTTCTAGCTTTGTTTTTCTTCATGTAAGAAGACATTTTGTTATAAAAGCAGCTCTCAATGTGTATAGAAGATAATAAGAAGACTCTCAAATCATGGGGAATACCCCTGACCAGGGACATTTATTGTTATTGTTGAGGTTTTTGTTCTGGTTTTGGATTTCCTGAGCATCAGGGTCAAAGCTCACCATACTCAATCCTGCACAAAAGAACAGAAAGTGCACCAAGCACTGGCCATAAACCACGAAATAAACAGCAGATGAAAGGCAGACCCTCCAAAAATGATTAAATTATGGATAATTTCGCATGGTTTCAAAATAAACTTTTTTTTCCTTAAATTCTGCTCTCACTGATGTAGATGGAAAAAATCCTGTGGGCTTCAAAGGGGATAATGTCAGGTCACTGCTGAGCACTTCAGAAATACTGTTACAAACATTTGATCAAGCATAGCAAGAAACTTATGGCAAGGGACAGGATTTGTACCCAGACTTACCAAGTTTTAAACCAGGGTCTTAACTGTAGGGTTAAATACACCTTTTAAATCCTTATCAGTTTGATAGTGAAAGTAACTTCTCATCTGAGACATCTGATATGCACCTGAGGTGGGTTGGTTTTTTTATTTTCTGTTTTTTCCTTTTTACATAGCTAGATAGGTACAAAGCAAGTTAGGGGACACTATACTACTATAAAACTATAGCATATGCTATTTTCTGAAGGTATTTCCAAAGGCAAGAAACATTGTCCAGACACCTTCAGGCTAATGGGAAAATAATTTTTTTTTCTTCTTTATACAGACTGAAACACTTCTGGAAATGGCCTGTTTTTGCAGTACTGCTAAACCCCAGTGTTCTCCTGAGCAAGGTTAAAGGTGCCACTCTGGAGGATTCATGGTACTGAAATGGTTGAATCATTTATCACTCCTGAGTAAACATAAAGTTCAAATTTATGTTTAACAGATATGTGACCATTAAACTCACTCCACACTTTGCTGGCAGCTGCCAGAAGAGCTCTTTGCATCTGATTTCAGTGTGAAGAGCTGAAAATCCCTCTGTTTTGTTGGTAAAGAGCACTTCTCTTTCTCTCTCTCTATAGACCAGCGTTCCACTGGCTGCAGCTCCTTCTTTTGGGAATTTGCACCCAGAATCCCACACATGGGCAATACTCAGGATTTGCACTGAAGTTCCCCCATGAGGATAATAGGCCAGTTTTGGCTTCTCACTCACCAGCCATTACAGCAAAAATCTGCTGTTTGCCCTCTGTGACTGTAGCAAGAGCAGTGGAAGCTTCCCAACATTTTGGTACAAATTATGCCAGCTAAACATGTCTTTTTCTCTAGCAAATCCAGGTTACATAGCAAAGTTGCTGCTCATAAGGCATAAAAATACAGAAAACAAAAGAGTTTCACAGAGGCAACACTAATCTTTTTGAGATCTCACTGTGAACTTTACACAAAACTGTCACATGGCAGAAATACAACAGACTTAGGTGGCATTTTATGTTTGTTTCAGAAGGGAAATGAGTGCAGCCAACTCTTCTGAATGATGTTAAACTGTTCTTGCAGAGAGTCAGGTCTCCAGCAAACTGGACAGATGTTGTATGAGTAGTCAAAAGACACTATCTTTTGTCATGTTGAAAGACTCCAGCTGAAGGACCTTTTGTACCTCATGAAAGAAAGGCCTCCTTATGCAGAGGATGTGCTGAAAATGGGAAAAATAGGCAAGAAAAAAACTGAAAAGAAAACTTGCATTGCATTTTTCATGTGAGTAGTGGAAACACAGGTCTCATGTATTGTTAAGTATACAATCTGCAAATTAAGAAAAATTTAGACCATTGCTGACTTGAAGTTCAGAGCCATAACCAAAGACTGTTGCCCACTTCTGTCCTTGTGATGACTGTGTTTCCCTCTTGTGAGCAGGGCACCAGATAAATGTAGGGGGCATTTTAGCTGCATTTCATCTTGGGTACTCACAGTTTAATTTCTAATGATTACAAAACTGACTGTTGTTTCAGGCCTGTCTGGGGAAGTCACCAGTTGTGTGGAATGGACAAACTATGGAAAGCCATAAATTCTTGGAAATTTTTATATTCATCATCATTAGTCGAGATTTACATGATCCCTCACAAATAAAGCACAGAGATTCAATGGTTTTGAGAGAGTCAATGATTTTGAGAGAGACCCAAGCGTCTGCTCTGACCTCCTGTGTACTTTCACACCACTGCCCCTTGCCCAGTAATGACTTTGACACTGACATATCTCCCCAGAGGCTCCCCAGGCCTGGGGACAGGCAGGGACAAGCAATCCTTTACTTTCCCTGCAGACTTTGGCCAGTGGTAATTGCTGAAAGCCTGTGGCAGTGTGAAAAGAGCAGAAAATAATAAGGATGGCAGGGTCCGTGACACAGACACCTGCTGAGGAAGTTCAGTTTCATCTAGGCTGATCTTTCCTTGCAACCCAGAGGATGACCCCTGCATTGTGGCAACAGCTGGGCAACCTTCTTCCTCCCTTCATCTCTGAGATGCTGTTGTTTTCACAGGAGTGTTTGCCTATTTGTTGGTACTTACAGGACTCCACTCTGGCTTTGTTTTTGTCACTGTAAGTGCCATAGCCCACTGCTTGCAACTTTGAGTGCACCTGTAAAGAAATTCTTAGTACTCTCCACACACACAGGATTTGAAATTTTTTTCCTTTTACACACACCTCTCAACATAAGCTCAAGGATGAGTCTAACCCACTGTGGGTGCAGTCATCCTACCTAACCTGAGGCATTTGACTAAGGAACCAAATTTAGATGTCCACTTGCTGTTGGTGCATGTTATGTACAACCCCTCATGACAAGGTGTTTGGAACCAGATGATCCTTAAGATCCCTTCCAACCCAAACCATTCTATGAATCTATAAATGCACACCTCTAGGAGAGCCTGTGGGTGTCCAGTGGGGTGGATTGTCCTTTAAACTGTCCTTTAAATCTTTTCCGTGGCAAAACTGCACTTGCTGAATTAGGGGTCTTTATCTTTCAAAGCTTAGAGACCAGGAAGCCAGAAGAAGGTCCTGGCCAGCTTCTAGAAAGTTACTTCCAGGTTCTTTATTATTCTATAAATAGCTCCCATGTGATTATTTAGCAGTGCCCTTCACATTAAAGACACTGGAGAAATGGAGGCAGGCAGAGGAAGAGTCCCAGTGGTCACCAGTGCGAGCTCCAGTGCTCTGGTTTATCGTCTTGAGAAGGCAAATGAGCCTGGTTTGAGGCAGCGCTGGGGGAAGGGATGTCTCCCGTCTGGAGCGGGGCTGTGCAGTTCCCCCTCGCACCGCCGAGTGTCACCGGAGCTCTTGGAAAGGGTCTCGCTGCAGGCACTGAAAATGCCGCTCAGGAAGGGCCCTTCAGCCTTTGCACCTCTTTGTACGGCTCATCTGGGAAGGAGCTGTGGTGCGAGATGAAGGAACTCAGAGAGTGATCTGCCCGGTTGTTGTGCGCCTGCTGCTCCCAAAGCCAGCTCTGGAAAAGCTGCAGCCTTTGTTGTCTTTCTGGTGGTTCTCCAAATTACAGCGGTGCAAATATTCAGCTCGTAGGGAGGGGAGGCAAAAGCTGAGGGACATCTTAAACAGTTTCACCTTTGATGTGAAAATCGTGAAGGTCTAAAGGGTTTTTAGTACCTAAGTAGTTGATAATTGAGGTAGTCAGTTTGCCGGCTCAATTTTACAAACGCTGGCTTCTGACAAAAGTTCCCTGCTAACTTTTAACAACTTCAGTGGTAGAATATTAAGGATGAACATAAACTAAGACATGCTGGGAAAGAGCAGACAACCACAATGGCAGGGCAAAGTTATACCAACATTACTGACTGTTACTCTGGGAGGAAGATGCTACAGCCAGAACGGGAGCAGGGAGAGAAGCTCGGATACAAAAAAAGAGGTGTCTCATGTATCTACGTGATCTCAGGAGACTTACAGGTACACAGAAACCCGTGCTGTGTGACGGCAGGATGGATCAGCTGTTACTCCTGCAATTTGCACCGCTTAACCCCAAATAAATCCAAGACAAAACATTCAGTATAATAGGTGTTGTGGACTCTCCTACCTGGAGAGCTTTGCCTCCACAAGAGGAGGGTAATAACCTGGTTTCATTCCCTTTATTTTATGCAGTAGTGAATTGCAGACGCTAATGTTTTGGCCATTAGCTTAAAAATCAGAGAGGTGCAGGGCTATGCTAACATGCTGGGGATTTTGCGGAGAACTTAGCCTAAGAATTATTTTGTGTTTTGCTTTTTCATTCCATGTTTGGTTAGGTTAAAATCAGAAGGCTTCAAAAGCAGCTGAGGTATTTTTTACTTCGGTCTCAATGATAAAGGTTGTGGATTCAAATAATGTGTGATTTCTAACTGTCCAACTATATTCTTTACCAAAAAAAAATCCAAGCTCTAAAATTTGTACTTAAATAGGAGTTATGCAGGGAAAATATTTCTTAACCCCCCCCAAAATAACAACAATAATAAAATGACAAAAATAGTAAATCCAAACAAAATCACCCCACACAATACCAGCCAATAATATTATTCCAGGCTGTTTTCTTCCTAGCTAGCTACTTTCATTGGGAGAGAGGAAGAAAAGTTCATTGTGTTTCCATCCCTTTATAGATTCAAAAAGAGAATTCCTGAGACTGATGTAAATTCTTATTTTTAGTCTTCCTCATCTACGAACAGTGCATGAGAGAGGGGATAACATCAGGAGGCAAATGGACCAGAGGTTTTTGGGGAAAGTTGTAACAGCATTCACTGTCTGAGGGATTAGACAGGAAAATTTGAATTAGGAACAGGACTTCCATCTCTATCTGCCCAAATGTCTGCCCATGGGAATAACCCAAGCCTAATTTCCTTAAAATTTCAGCTGTACACATGCTGTGAGACATGTTTTAGGTAATCAAGATGCTAATCTTGAGTCAAAGCAGACACTGTTTTCAGTACAGAGAATTTGATGCACTTCATGTGGACAACACAAACTCCATTATCCCCTTTTGCTTTTAATTCAGTGATCTGACACTGAAATACATAAAAAAACAAGGTGAAAACAAGATTCATCAAATTCTAAACCATTTTTCAGATTAGACAAAAAGTTTTAAGCCTAATCTCTGGTGGAATAAGTCTGGCTGCCCTGACTTTGTGTCTCAGTAGTTTACCCAAGCTGAAGACACAACTCTTTTGTTTGGCTCAAGTCTCAGAACACTTGAAAATCTGGAGAATACTGATGTGATTTTCAGACACAATCTTTAAGCCAGCTTCATAGATAATTTCTAAAAGCCAAGCTTCTAAATTTTCTTCGGTTTTGAGGGTTTTTTTAAAAAGCTGACTTTCCTGCCTGGTTCAAACATCATTGAAATTCCTCTTTGGCCCCTGCACTTGCACTGTCTCACAATCAAATTTGAGGAAAGGCTTCAATCTTGCTTGTGAGGTCCTCATGTGGGCCCAGGAACCGCCCAAGAGCCAAGGATTTTGCTGGTCTCCTTTCAGCTTTGTTGCCACTGGATGGCACCAAAGCCCGCGGAAAAGTCTTGGGCTGTAAGGTGGGGTTGGGGAAGAGAAGCATCACTTCAGAATGATGGAATCCTACCCCCATGGCCAGTCACCTCCAGGATCCTTCCAGCACCCGAGGGCACTGGGGAGTAATCTGAATATCTCAGCTTCAGGTCCATGGCAGAGCAAGTCAGGTGGCCTCTGTTGGCTTTTCTCCAGGACTCAACTTGTACTAAGTCATTGTTGAATTAATTCACAAAGTTTCTTCCAAATTAGGCAATGGGATTTCTGACCTGTCAAAAAGCTTCCAGTTTTCCTCACAGTTCTCTGTGTGAAGGACTGGGTTTCATTTCTCAGGTGTAACTTACCTGTGCAGGCCTAAAACACAGGGACAGTTTAGCCCTGAAATTGGATTACAAATTAGACCTGCAGTATCTGTTCCTGTCACCTCCCTACCGTGGGGTGGCCCAGGTAGCTGGAGATGCTATCAGATGGTTTGTGCCTATGACATCTTTCTGGGGAGGAAGAAAAGGAGCAACTCCACTTTTGAGCATCAGCATGGGGGTCTAAAGCACAAATAGTTTGAGTAAGAAGCATAGATACAAAGACAAGCTGCAAGTGCGCCTGGGTCATTGTGTTGCCCCAGTGATGGCACCAGACTTTTGAAAAGCCAGATAAATCAGCATTTCTGTTGCTTCTGTGCTGCAGCTCCTTATGCCAGCAAGCACCCCTCCATGGGCCATGGGTGGTTCCAGGTGTCACCTGAAATGCTGGTGTCCTCTTTGGCTGCAGTAGCACGGTGACACACCTACAGCTCTTCCCATAAGCAAGAGGGAAGGGACAACAAGGTCTGAGGTGCAGAGGTGTTTCCTTCTGTCCCAATCACATGATACCTGCTGTCCCATACACAGGGCTTGTGGCAGGAGCCTCAGATCACAGCTTTGAACAAACATTTCAAAGAGTAACAAACCTAAGAAATCTGTTCCTCCCCTGTGGCTGAAATGACCAGAGGAGGCTCTCAGTTATCCCACTGCACCTGGAAAACTCCCAGACAAAGCAAGTTGGCACCAGTCCTGAAGTAGATCCAGGGCCAAGAAAAGAGGCATACGGATAAGGGTTAATTCTATTTTCAGGAGCTGTCTGTCTTCCTGTTTTATATCTTTATCACCTCAATGGGATGATCCTTATTTTTGTTTGCTATAACAAAGGCACATGAATTTAATAATGCTTTTTCAGCACTGTTTTGCTTATAAAGCCTTTTCTTGTGAAGTCATTGCCAAGTATTGCAGAAACATCATGCAGTGCTAGTCATGTACACTTACTTATTCACACATACAGACAGAAATGGATGTTCCAATATATATATACATGTACATGAATTCATATATGTATATTAATGCAACGGTGGGTTTGTCTCTGGTGGCAGATGTGCTCTGCACATCCAGCCGGGCTGCATGCTGAGAATGTGTGACGTTTTTCCACGTTTCCTAGGAAGGGAACATGAGCAGCAGCTGTGTCTGCCAAGTCTCAGCTCCCATGTACTCATGACTGTCACAGGTTTGGGTCTCAGCAACTGCCTCTCTGCCACTGTTGTTTTCATTTTAATTAAATGAAGATTTTACCAGAGTCCCTGAGCAAAGACAAGAGAGTACTATTTCTAAAGTTCAAAGAAAGTATCAACATGTCTTGGTTTTCACTTAGAAGGGAGGGTTAATTAACAATCATAACACACAAATAATTTTAAATACTTTTAACTAGTTGAGAGTATGGAATAAAGCAGATTTCAGTTGTACCACAGTGACTTCAGAGGAAAAGAACTTCAGATTGAGAGGTCTGAGATCAATACCTACAGTGTCACCATCAAGAAAGGGATCTCAGAGGAGCAGCCATGCAAAGAGGGCAGGGAAGGACCCACAGAGTGTAACATCTGAATTTGTGCTTGTCAGTCCCCCTCTCCCACCTCTCTCAAGGAAAGTTTTCTGTAGCATTTTTTTCAGGAAAGAAGGACAAGCTCCCCCTCATTCGGGGTGTAGCAAGTTCACCACCAGGATCAAGGTTTTATTCTGTACCACTTGCAAGTGCATCTAACAGAGACATTGGCCAGCTAAGCTGCTGCTCCCAGAGCTTAACTCAGGCTGTAACAAAACTGGTAATGCTCAAGCTATGGGACTTGGTGGCCTCAAGCTAAACCTTCAAATCCTAGGACTTGTCCTTCCCTGTGGTCAGAGTCTCCTGGGTGGGCATCAGGGAGAGGGGTGTGATTGAAACTGCAGCCCTTGAAATCACCTGGCTTATCAATTCCAGTCTCCTGTAAAATCAAAAGATCAAAAATTCCTTCAAACCAGAGTGCAAAAGCTTTTGGCCAGCAACTAATAATAGCAAACCAATCCTCTTCAGCCCTCCCTGCCCATGAGGGTATTTTGACAGGGATTCTGTGCCACAGCTGGACATCCCAGAGATGATAACTGTGTCTGATTCTGGGGACTTGGGCTCTAATCACAGAGGATGAACCTATTTTTTTTAAAGATCCCAACATGAACTCAGACCACTCAGTTCCTGCTTTCTGTGGTACCAAGGGGTTAAAAACCACTGTTTCTTAAACGACTCCACAGCCTTGGGAATTTTGTCTTGCATTTGGAAGGAAAATTCCTTGGGAATTTTCTCTTGCATTCCTGGAGTCTTTACTCCCTGCCTTAAGGAATAAGTTGTTTACTGTAGTAATTGCCATACAAAGCTTTAGAGGTGTTGAGGTCCCTGCAGGGCCTTGATGGTGCAGCTCAGGGTCTCCTCTGATGTTCTCTGTAGTCCTACAGAAGGAATCACATGTTTCCAAGTAAACACAATAGGGTGAGTCTTTGCTGGATGAAAGCCCAGCCTCACTTCCTACCTGTAGGATACTGTATGTCACTGTAAGTCAATGCAGTCATCTTCTTTCTGAGAGCAGGACATGTGATTGACATGGAAAAACTGCCAGGGACAGGATCTTAGGATATAAAACACCCACTGTTTAAACCTAGGCAAAGAATGGACTCTCCCATCCACACCAAGGAGTGTTGCCTTGACAGCCACTCCTTGCAGGTTTGTAATGTCTGTATTAAGAGCCAAACAGAATATGGTGTTTGCTTGGCATTTGGGGCTTGGGGAAGTTGGAGGATTAATGGGTCACTAAAAACAGAGATCTGATATTCAATATCAAGGTTATTTCCTAGGCTTTCAAGAGGGAATGTGGTGCCAGTCCTGATGGTTTCAGGGGAATGTGAGCACTGGATGTGCCCCCATTGTCCTGCTGCACCAAGAGCAGGCTGGGCCTCAATCCAAGAGCAACAGAGCTCTACAGGACTTGCTAGACAAGAAGGGTTTTCTGATGTACTTTGGATTTTTATGTGAGTACAAGAGAGCAATGTTATGCCTTGTGAAAATGTAATGGCATCAACCAGTGAAAGGCATCAGGTAAACAGGCTTCATCCCTTTCAGCCATTAGTAGATATTTGTAACCACTGTAGACATGATGGTCTGGGGGTTGAAAGAGTACTTTGTCTGAAAGGCAAGTGTGATCAGTAGTACCCTTCTCTGAGAGTGCCTCAAGACACTCACTGCACAATATTTCTGATTTTTTATACTGTCATTTGTGATTAAAAATACCTAAACTTCATCTTAAACAAGCTGTCCAGGTTCAGTCTTTACCTGAGAGCTGCCAGAGGTTGATCTATAAGATCCTCTTGTAGGAACAATACTAGTGAAATGTAATACATAACTAACACAAATTAAACATCTTGGACACAGATGGAAACTGCGAAATCTTTAAATCTCAAAGAAGTCTTTCAACTTGAATTTTTTTCTGATCGATTATATGATTATTGGATAAATAAACTATGTGATTGTTCAGCACATAAACATCCTTTGTTAAATGTGTCCATCAATAGACAATTCATATAAATGATACTAACTATCATCAAAGGAGTAATAACGCCTTTATTGATGAATAAATCTCTAAAAGACAGATCAAACGGACCTTAACTAGCCATGCATGACATTAGCAGGAATTAGTCTAAAAACAGCCTTGCAGGCACGCTGGCTACTGTATGTGGGGTGGGAAACAACACGGGCCATGCTCATGGAAGGACCTGCAAGGTCAAAAGCCCTGCAAAGGCCATGCTGGTTATTTTTCAGTACATATTCTGGCAACATTACTTCTATTTTGTATTTCTCTGTGGTTTTCTGTGGATGTTTAAAGACATTTTTGACATGGAGACTCTTTTAGCATGCCTGGAGAGCAGTAAGATGTGGGTGGCAAGCCACCAAGGCTGTGTACACACCCATGTGGACTGACCTCTCCACCCAACAAGTGTCCCTGTGAAGGTTGCCTGGTCGCACCCAGCCTGGCAGAGCAGGAGGTGGCAGATGGAGGTGACCTGAACACAGTCACACATGCAGTCTTTGAATGTGGCTGAAAAGTTCACAGGACCCACAGTCCTGACTTTTTTCCACTCCCAACAAAATTCATTGAGCTCCCAAAGTCCATGTAAGGTGTTAGATAGGAATATGAAATATCTTTTTGAAAACCTGGAGGTCTGTTTAGACAGGAATGAGCTCCACAGAGAAGGGCTTAGAAAAAATTCCCAACAGCAACAGCTGATATGAAGTAAATAAAAATAAGACTTTTTCACAGGAAAGCCAATGGTGGGACAGTAACTTGGTGGAAAGGAAATATTCACAAACCACAAAAGAGTGTTCTGTTGTTATCTTTGCATGCATTACTCTTGATCTGTATCCCAGAGGTGTTTTCCAGCTGCAGTATGGGTTTTTTTCAGCAGCTGTGGCAAAGTTGTGGAGAATTTATGCCATTGGTGACAGCCAAACAAAATCTTCTCAGCACCTGCACTCACCACTGGACAGTGGAAAAGAAAATGTATTGAGAGCAGGTGGACGGAGTTGACCTTTCCCCTTTATTCAGCGTTGGTGAAGCTGCACCTGGAGCCCCATGTCCAGTTCTGGGCTCCTCAGGGCAAGAGAGACATGGACAGACTGGAGAGAGTCCAACAAAGGTCTGTGAAGATGATTAAGGGATTGGAACATCTCTTCTAACAGCATAGGAGCCTCTGGTATCCCAGTGCTCTGATGCAAAGTGTTCAGAGACAGTGCCCCATTTCCAGCAAATGCTGCTAACTCCTCTCAGCCATTTGAGAGGCCAGTGGCCTTTGCCATGGAGATATATTACAGCCAATAATAAGAAATGAGCTCTTTTCCCCACATAAGATGAAATCAATGCACATTAGAATAGTTAGGTTGGAATTACACAGCATATTAATGACCCACTTGGTAACTACCAGTGTTGAAAACTGGCAGGGCAAATTATTTCTCTGTGCACAGAGCGTTCCCAAATAGGACATTGGGGTGTCTCTGGGAGGGAATCACTGACACTACCTGAGGTGTTTGTAGCTGGGACTCTATTGCTGAGTTGGTCCTTCAGGATACTCCAGAACTGCCAGGTGTTTGGTCAGTGGAGAGGAAAGTCCATCTTCAGCTGTGCAAACATCAGCTCTCATTGTATCTCTTTCTCCACTGACTACAAATGGAATCTAGAGAGTCTATTTCCAACCGTCCAGACCATAAATTGCCATCTCACCCCAGATGCCCGGGTAGATCTGCCATGATTTTCCCTGCGGTGTTTAAATGCTCTCCAGCGTTTTGCATTAGCTTTTTGGCTAGACTCCTGCTGCCTGGAACTTGCATTCATTGCTCTTCACTCACTTATGGCCCCAGATACGTACTGAGTGAAGCCACTGTTTTGACAGTGAGCGATGCAGTTCGGGCACAGCAGCACCCTGACCACTCCCCCAGCAGACACTGCAGAGCAATGGAAAATCAGAGAAATGATGACACAGGGACATAACATTGAAGACAGGCGAGGTGGAGCAAGCCGTAATGTCAAGAAATGTAAGTAATGACTGACTCAGGGGAAAAAACCAGAAAGGTCAGCTCTTCCTCTTCTGACAGTGATAACATACAAAAAAAGCTAATTTGGAAAAATTTTACTAGAGAGTTGCTATCTGCTTCAGTGGTCTTTGAGAATATAATGCCAGAGTGTGTTACACACTGGCTTTGCCTGCTCTGTTCCAGAATACGCAAAGTGGCCCACAAATGGCCAGTTGTCTACAGTACCAATCTGCAAAATGGAAAGCTTGTACTTTGGCTTTGCTCTGTAGTTTCGGTTGAATGCAGGCAGGCAGTTTCAAAGGAGTATCAAAACATGACATTCACAAATCTCAGTGAAATTTAAGTACTCAGATCCTCTATAAAACCTTCCCTGAAGGACCAGAGTGATCAGAAGTGGCAGTTTAATAGACCTGGAGACTTGTATTCTGAAGTTATGTACAAACTAAACATAGCAGACAATGTTATCCCCATCTTTTCTTTTAGCCTTTTCTTTTCAGGAGTAGGATCACAGAATTGAGTGTAAGTCCCATGGGTAGAGACCACAGATTTTAACAACAACACTGTGCTGGCCTGCAGTAAGGTCAAAGTGGCAGAAGTCTCTGTTAATCATCTCTGCAGTCACCCTGAACATTTCTGTCTAGTTCTTTGCAGGATTTTGCAGCTATGTTTTGTCTGTGCACCCCACACATCCTCGTCACAGCGCTGTAACATTGGTCAGGCAATTCTCACTGTGGTGCCACAGAATTTCTTGCTAACAGTGCCTCCATCTGTTTTCCATGCCTATAATTATACCATTAATGAAAACCAGCCTTCCAGAGCTCTGACACTCCTTTGCATTGCTCAGTGATAAGGGCCAAATAAAGTAAATTTAAGAGCTGGACTCTTTCTAAACTAGGTAAAACTACCTTTGCCAGAGCCAGTAGTCCCAGAGCAATCATTCCAGCTATGCTTCTACCTTCTTCCCCCTAAAAACAAGCACTTGAGCCGGTAGAAGGAATCACCCAGCTTCTCTCCTATCAAGGTGTCTCCATGTCATGATTCACACAGTTTTATGGTGAAAAACTGAAGCACTGGGGGCTGGAATCATGCCTTTAAATAGAAATTACATGGACATCCACACCTCAGATAGCCCCAGGCTTGCTTTGCAGCCTGAAAGGCATTTCTAGAGTCTGAACTACTTTAGTATTTAGTATTCAGATTTTCAGCAACATGTTGTAGGTATTATTATCAATTGTAATAACCCAATTAATATTACTGCTAATAACACTAGGTATTGTCAGGATCTAGAGAAGAAGAGTGGAATAGAATAGAATAGAATAGAATAGAATAGAATAGAATAGAATAGAAGTCTTTGAAAAGCATCAATCAGTTTAGTACCTCACATGAACAGCTGAATAAGGAGTTTTCTGGAAAACAGAACCCTCACACTTCAGAATCTCACCCAGAGTAAAATCCAGACCTTGATTCCTGGGATTCTGCATTTCTCTAGAAATTCAACAGTAGTTACATATTGGGATTTGGTACTCAGTTCAGATACCAGCTTTTATGATGGTACTTACCCTAAAGCAAGTGATAATGATTTTATGGTAATTATCCTCCTGCCATCTAGTAAACAACACAATACTACAGCATGTGATACCATGCTTTTACTGATCCTGACTGATCCCTCTTTGAGGCGCTGTTAATATAGACAACATTTTGTTTTCCCATAGGAGCTGCTTGGAGGACAATTAGTTAAATCCACTACTCTAATCATGTGGATTTGTTTTGGAGCAAGACAATCTCATAATACAAAATGCCTATTTCAGTTTGAACAAGCAGATTTATTAAAGCTTTTACGTGCACACTGTGTAGCTACCATACACAAAATTAAAATCCATCTGGAGTCAAGAGAATATACAAGCAAACTAAATACTACAAGAGCAATAATATTGCTAGCTCTCACATCAAGCTTGCAGTCAGTGTAATATTTTATTGTTATTCATAAGAAAATAAAATAGTACTAATACTTTCTGCTCATGGCCAGGTCCTGATACACTTACATAGAGAAGGCCATCTTTTTTTTAACAACTTCAGTGCTTGCTTTGCTTTCTGTGCTGGGAAATTCTAAGGCTGTGAAAGTCTCCACTCATAGTACACTGAGGCATAGGCTGGGACTGGCACAACCAGGGTTGACCTTAGAGCCACAAGGATGATTCCCTGTTGGTCTGGGACCCTCAGCATCTCCAGTAGTGCCCAAGGCTATTTCCTGACTTACTGCAACCATGTCACCCCTTTGTCCTTCACAAACACTCCTCACAGAGCCTGTTACCCTGTGCTAACAGGAGAATAAAATGGTTCACACAATTCTACTCGAGGATGACTTTATTCAGATTGATTAATTACAAGGTATAGTATCTAGCCCCCAAAATTCATTATGGTGGTTCTGTTCTAATTATATTCTCTGATAGCTTAATTCTCTCTTTATAGCCCAGCTAAAAATAGTTCATACACATTTTTGCATTGCCCTCAGGCCAATAGTGAAATCCAGCCCTTAACACTAGATCCCACAAACAATCAGAATTTATTCAACCTTAAGGCTCCTGGGACATGCTTGGGAATCCATTCCCCCAAGCAAGACACTACCCAGGCAATGCTGGGGCAGATTTGCCCAATCCTCATGCTGCACACAGGAAAGTTAGTGCTGCAAAGAGATCTGGACACCTACAAAGACCGAATGCATTGGATGTTGCTATTCCCTTCTGGACACGATGAAATGATGTGGTCAGTCTGAGTAGCTTGCCCAAAACCACAGAAAGAATCAGTGTTGGGATTAGAAATTAAAACTTTCTGGTGTCTGGTTATGTTCTTTACCTCTTAAATGAGAAAACTGAGGCAGGGCTGGGATAAAGTCATAGCCATATTTTCACACATTTTCTGCCCCACTCTTCATGGACGTACTTCACCTTAGGGTTCCTCCCTGCACGAGTGTGCTCCTCCAAGTACACCAATATAACAGAGTAGGGGGTGGACTTAGGTACAACTGCAATGAAGGACCTCAATACACCTCTAAACAAACATCTTACAGAGCTGTGAGATAATCCCACTGGAATATAGCCACAGTTGTGTGGAAGGGTTGTAGTGGTTGAATTTTGGGGTGATAGAGCCGTGCCCAGAGGAGCTCAGCTGGTCTCAGCATGGTGAAGAGTCAAAGACACACTGGGTGACTTTGGTGGGAGATTAGATCTGAAAGAAAAGCCAGAGAGTTTGCAAACAGCAACACCATTTATTGAGATTGCATTTGAGCTGTACAGCCATTACATTAACACAGTCCAGCAAGAAAGAAGTCAGTTCAGCCAGGCACATCTTTGAACTGCAGAATCATCAGGTCTGGGCTGTGCTGCGTTTCTCTGCTGAGAAGGCTGTGCCACCGTGGGCTTTGCCTGGTGTGCTGTTTGCCCTTCCTGTGTCACTGTTGTTTTCACCTACTTCCCCTCAGGGCCTGGGTGATATATTCTCTGAGATAGCTCTGAAGAGGTGAGTTATAGCTGCTGGAGAGAACTGAAAACATGACTCAGCTCCTGAAGTTAAACAAGATTTTACTTTGGGATATTGTCCTAACACAGCCATGGTTTGTTTAGTCGTTTTGAACCTTTATAAATTTTCTTTGCAGCATATTCAGTAACAGTGCAGCCCTGATCTACTGTGTATCCAATATGTTAAGCATTTTCTAGAAGTCAGGTATGAAACCTTGTTGGAGACCTGCCCCAGAAGTCTACTAAGGACCAAGTTACATTTAATTGCGAATATGTTTATTTGAGTTCCTTATTATCATTTTAATATTGCCTTGAGGGAAGGATATGTGGAGAAGGAAAAAAAGGAATAAAAAGTCAGTGCAGTATCTTAATTTCCCTAATAATGTGCCATGTACTTCTCCACTTGTCATTTACTTAAATGTATAATCACCATATTGTTTTTATGGGGCTAATTGTTTTATTTGGGTTTCTTTCTGTCTCATTAGGCAAATTTTCTGTTCCCATCCTTTTTATGATAATAAAAAGAATTATAAAAACAACATTAGAACCAACCCTAGTGCTGCCTGTCAAATGCTTTCCACAGTAAATCTGCTGCATCTGCATTTCATTTTACATCTCATATTTGTTTCCCCTGCATTATACACAGGGTTGATGTTTGTATTCTGCTCTGAAGCAAACGACAATGTGTGATTTAGAAAGGGCAGAATTAGGAAACAAATTAAAACCAAAACAAAATAGTTGGCTGAAGGAAAAAAAAAAAAAAAAAGAGCACTGGGATTAAAATGTTCTGGGGTAACAGTTTTGAATTTTACAGGGTCTCCAAAAATATTTTGGACGCTCAGATCTTAGACTGCACCCACGCCACAACCCCATGCAGCTGGCAGGAAGTTTGGATTGTGCTTCAGACAGATAAAATATCACGAATTTAGCAAATCTTGCTGTATTTCCTTAGCACTAAATTCAAAACCAGTGTTGAGTTTTGGGTTCAAAACACAGGAATCTGGTATAAGAATGTGACTAAATTTCAAACCTTAGCCTATTCCTACACCAAATTACTATAGTCTTTGATTATGTAAGAATCAAAATGCATTTTAAAATACTATGGATATTTTTGTCTCCCAAAATTTTGCTGATATTTCGTTACACAGATAGGTATAAATATAGACGTAGGTATAGAAAGTAACTTCATTTAAAGCATTTATTTTCAAAATATACAAAACAAATATAGGTTTAATATTTTATTCATACCAAAGACTTTACACATTTTCCCAAAACACTTATTTCCTCTCATATTAATATGAAAATTCTTATAGATGCTTCCAGGCATTAAATATTTTCTTAATGCACAATTTTATTTGTGAGGAGCCCCCTTGCAGATCGAGGCTGAAATTCTCTCTCCCCTAAATCAAAAGGAATCCTTCCCTGACCTCCAGAGAGTCAGCCTTCTAGGGACAACTGACAAACGTGTTCTGAGCTAGAAAGTGCAAGTGAGGATAAAAAACAGTCCATGAATGAAAGTCCATGCTTGAAAGGATTCCTGCATGCAGCTGTATAGTGAGGGTCAAATCCTCAGCTGGTGCATACTGCCTCACTTCTCCTGCAGATTTCCTTCCCAAGGCTAGTATTATATTATTACGTTTGGCACCCCATCCCAAACCCACTGAACCACTGTTCAAAGTATCAAAGTGTTCAAATTACAGCACCCTACAATTTTCCCCATCCTTTCAAGCACAAGATTTTACACAAAGCATCAGCTGACATAGGAAACGTGGTCTTATTTGGGCAACCTTGTTCTCTGAGCCTGCCAACTGCTTCGAGCTAAACAATCAATGCTGTCCTTCTCAACTTTTTCCTTTCCAATTAATTAATTTAAATTGACCATTAAGTCAGCAGAGTTTTTGATTGATATTTTCATTAACAACCCTCTCATGCAGACCTGTCCAACACCTAAGAAATGTATGATAATGTCCAATCTGCATGAAGGGGTCTGAACATCTCCCTTCACCTCTCAGTGCTAGTGAGTTATTACTCGAATTGTGCTTGCTGTTTCATTGAGTGTAATTTGAATACAGATTAGCTGCCCCAGTGTTCCAGAGCTTTGGCATTATCATTACTGGGGACAGTAATTTGACTGATGAACACACAGGTTATCACAAGGTCATCACCTTCACAGTATTGGAATGGTCCATCGTCCCAATTTTGGAGGGAAGGAGGCTAAACCTTTCAATAGCAAAATTAAGTCCTGTAAATTAACTTGTCCAATAACTTATTGAATAAATCCTTTACTAATTAAAGAACCAATAGGACCCTTTGTTCTCAGATCTGCAAAGGCTTTATTAAAATCAATGAACTAATATCAATTTAACAGTATTTTTTTTGTAACAGGAATTAAGATCCTTCATCCAATTAGACTCAAATGTTCTGTATATGTAAAATGATTTTAAATGTTAGATAGCAAAAGGAAAGATACAGAGTTTATTCTGTGGAAGCAATTATCTGCCAGCCACACCTCTCAAAACGCTTGCTCTTGCTTCCTTATCACTCTGAAAATGGAACAGAAAATTTTCTTCATATTTACAAACTTGTGTTTTGTGTGACAGGGGACAGTGTCATAGTGAGACACTATTGTGCTTACCCTGCTCTGGCATTTTTTCCACTATACGAGAGCATTGAAAAATGCAGCCAGAAAGAAAATGCATAATCTGAGCTAAAATACACAAGATGAAGTATAAACAACAATTTGCAAACATCAGTGGGACAGGCACCTCGATTTGCTCACTGCAGCTGAAGTAGCTCTTTGGTTACACGTGAAATGGGTGTGGTGGCCTCAAGCCAGCTGATCTCCACCAAACCATCTGCTTGTGTACTTGGAATTATTTGTTGACCAAGACATTAGGTATGTAATAAGTTATAGTTTAGGAGAAAAGGCATAGAGACATAAAGAAGACATTATAGTGTCCAATTACATCAAGTCTGACCCCCAATAAAGGCATCAATTTTATTTTTCCAAACATAACAATTCTCATGGAAGTGTTTTTCTTCAAGTGTGTAGTTGCATTTAGTGTGTCTGGAAAACTTCAAGGAAAAAGGTTTTATAAATTTTTAATAAAATTTTGAAAATATTTGTTTCATTATTTTGAAGAAATGTGTTCTTTTGAAGATAAATTAAACCCTATGAAATTAAATTTTTGTGCATGCTAATAAAAATTAATAGACAAAATTGCTGTCTATTCTTATCAATAGATGAAATTACATTTAAAAATTTGTGAAGAATCGCAAATGTTTCAATTAAATCTTCTACAATGATGACAATAGAAATAATCTTTTGACAGAAGTGATACCTGGACATGAATATTTTACTGAGAATAAGATGAAGAAGATGAAAATTAAAATGTGAAAAACTAAAACACACCATTTCTGCCTGCTAAAACACATACATGAAAATTTCCTGTCTGACCATTGGTATGGTCCCTACATGTGCAGTGAAAAAGTAAATCAACATTTTAAGATTACTTTTGCACATAGAGGGTAAAATTTCCTTAATGTCACAATTATAGAATTTCTTTCATTATAGAGAATATTTCTCTGTTTCAGTCATCCCCGGGAAACATTTTGAGATTGGGAACTCTCTTGGGAGGTAGGAGAGGAGCAGGGCAGTGGACCCAAATCCTGGTAGTGCCAGTGATGCTCTCAGCACCGAGTCCTTCTGGAAAAGCATGCCATCAATCAGTCCTGAGGAATTAAAAGATAAGGATGAGAGACATGGAGAGAGAAGAAGTGCCTCTGTGCCCAGACCTTTAAAAATGGCCTGGTGTTACCAGCAGAGGGATTTGAAAGTGAGTTCCTGTTAAAAAGACTGCTGGAACTACTTTGAAAATGCTGTCACTAAAAGCAGAACAACTTGTTGAGGTGGGTGCAAAAAAGCTTCACTACAACAGAATTCACTGATGGTTTTGTCACATCTCACTTTTAAAGTTATTCTAAATGTATCCCAATTAATCTTCCATACCGCTTCATCCTGCATTCTCACTACATATTATTTTTGACCTTCACAGCACTTTGTCAGCATTAGCTAATTAATTCTCACAATATCCCTCTGAGGACAGCAAGTAAACACCATTATCCCTCTTTTATATTGAGCCAAAGAGGTCTTGTGCAACAACTTTTCCTGAGGCCATCATGTTTTCTTCCTTTCCTTGGTCTCTCAGCACCAAGACAGAGCAATTAGATCCTGACCTTTTCTGTCACCTAGTTTTGGGCTTGGATCCCTGAATCACACCTTTACTGACATTACTGACCTACTGTGTCTATGTCTAGAAGATAAAGGGCTAAAACTCAGTAACATCTCCCATGCCAATCCTAGTCTATCTGTTTTATTTTTAAGAAAGTTAACAGCAATTCCTATGTGCTGCCACAGAAGAAGACAGGGAGCAAGATCTAAAAAATACTTGCTCTGTGAATGAATTCAGTCTATGTAAATCAATTAGTCATCAAAAAAATTTGACACTTGGAAAATTGAATCTTCAATTAGATGTTATCTTCCCAATATCCTTTATATCCTCCCTGGACAGAGATAACACCTTTGTTATCTCGCTGAGAATCCACCTCCCCTACTTTAGCAGAAATGATCAACTGATAGTTATAAAACCCTTGATGCTTGTCCTTGGATGAGAGAGTCCCACAGAGCCATGAAAACATTAGAAGCCATGGGATGAAGCTGATGCTACAGCCTCAATAGTGAGATTTTACAGCCTGGTTAAAGTGAGCTATTCCAGCCCTCCTGCAACACCTGTGATTTAAAGATCTCTTTACTTTGGAAGCCACTTCTGAATCCTGTTACTGGCAAGAATGGGATGAAAAAAAGGAAGGTTTTCTTTCTCAAAGGATAGTCACAGTACCTTGTACCATCCCTTCATGCTTGCCTAAGGAAAGGCTCTTGCTTGTATAGGAAAAGAGTCAAATCCAAACTGAAGAGAGTGGCTGCAACACACCCTAAACTTTGACTTTGGCTTGTCATCACAGACGTGATGTGTGGGTGAGCCCACAGGGCAAATCTAGTGTGTGCTCAGCTGTGGGGCAGAGGAAGAGGAGGATGAGCATTGAAGGATGAGCATTGAAGGAGGGTTGACTGGAGGTCCCACCTCTGTGCATCAGAGCTCTGAACCACCTTGTAGGGTGTGTTTGAAGCAACACCAGTGAAGAAATGGTGAAAATATACATTTCTCATTAGGCTTCCAGATTTTATTGAATTTCCAGTGTTCTTTATGGTCCCTTCTCTGGGACTGGAATTCTTTTTCCTATGTTAGACTATGAACATTTCTAAATGCAACATTATCTAAGATAGGAACAGAGCAATGTTGAATTAACCTCCAGACCTGCCTATCTGCTAATCCACAATGCAGCTGCTGCTCCTCTCTTGTAGCTCATTGTAGCTTCCCATTTTACTGGGGATGTCTTGGTAATTTTTGTCTATTCAGAAGTTGCTGAGTACATAGAGATCACATTGGCACCATTCCTAGATATCATATAAAATGCATTGATTTGCTCCAGCTCCTGGTGTGACCCTCATAGTCTTGGTTTACAGCCACTTCAGAATGTTCTCTGAGGAAGAGGACAGCAATTTGGTGCTTACTGCTCTTCTGGGATCCACCTGACCCAAGCTCTAAAACACAGGGAACATCCCGTGCCATCAAAGATCAAGTCTGACTCCAGCAGTGACTTCATTTGGCTTGGGAAGAAGAAACAGCCATCTTTCAAGATGGACATGATTTACGCAAAAAAGCTGTTATTTGGGGAAAAAGTGAAGGACCACTTCTCTGACATCAGTTTCTCCAGCAAATTGTCAGTGGAAATCTTGTGTTTGGGTAACTCTAAAACTGGACTAGTGTAGAAAGTAATTTTGGTACCAGCTTAAGTAATTTACCTGAGCCAGTAAGCAGAGGTCAACCAAGGTGCAGAGAGTCTGAGTGGAAAGGAAAGAAATTCAACTATTCACTGCAATATTAAAAACTAGATAGCAGGAAAAATGTTCCTCTTTGTCATACTAAAAATCAAATTTGCTCTAATCATAATCTTACTCAAGATGGTTTGCTTTTTTATAGTGCAAGGGACAATTATTTATTTTAGATTAAATTTAGATCTCAGCTGTGAGCAGTGATGTAGAGCATAACCCCTGAAAACTCAGTTGCATTTAAGAACAAAGATTATGGCTTCTTTAACCTTCAGAAACTATATTCTATTATAAACCCATGTTTGTTACCTGGTATAAATATACTAATATCAACATCAGATAAATACAAGATGCATCAAAAGATTTAAGGCACCTGTTGTGTATTTAAAAGAATTATATCTTGTTTATGGAACAGTATAAAATGCACAACTGATTTATATAACAGCTAGTCTATTGCAGGGGAAATCTCATTTCAATCATAAATGGCAGAAGTTGATTTAAGAATTCATTCTTTAATGGGTCTGCAATGTTCAAATTTAAACTCATTCAATTCATCAGCAAAATATTCAATATGGGGCACAGGGAACTCATTTAGGCAAACAGCGACTTTTAATATAAATTTTCCAGGAGATTTCTTCATCGATTCAGCAGTTTAGTGCAAAATGATTTGTGCGATACATTCTCAAGGATCAATGCAGGCCAAGTCAATGGCTAATATAAAACAATCATCCCACCTACTACAGAGAATGTGTCAATGAACTTTGACTTCACATTGAACTGCTGTGTGGAAAGGAGAAGGAAGTCTGATAAAAATTAATCATAACTTCACCCTCTTTCCCTTACCCATACCCATTCTCTATTATTATTGTTTGTTTGTACTACAACATAACTTGGAAATCTCATTGGGAACTCAAGCTCTGAAGTGCTCGATTCTGAGTAAACATGTGCAGAGGTGCCACCTTTGCCCTTAAAAATGAATATCCTCAGTCCTCTAGCTGCTCTTGGTGTGAGCCATCATCACACAAGAATGTGGGGATTACAATGAGGAGCTGTCTGAGCTGCTGTGACTTGAACCAGAGAAGGTCCAAGAGTTCTGACTGTCACATCTCCTCTGGACAAGGCAAAAAACCAAAAAGGACCCAACACAGCAGAGACCTTAGCAAGGTTAATCTTTGTGCTTTGTGCAGTTACTCTTTTGGAGGGTCTCGGTGGTCATTTTGCAGGATCAGAGCCTGAGAAAAAGAGGTAAACCACATCTGCCTTCATTTGTTATTCTCCCTAAGTTTCAAGACCATACCTAGAATCCTTGGGTGGGCTTCTGGTGAAGTCTACTTGCAGCTGGCAGTAACTAAAGTCAATTAACCATCAACTGAGTCATTTACTACATGGCCAGAGCCTTCAAGAGTGCAGCAGATTCCTGGAAAGATGAGTAAAGGGCAGTGTGGACTGCAGCTTTTAAGGTAAGTAGTGTCAAGTGCAGGAGACTGGTGTCACTGGTCCAGTGAAAGAGGCAATGGGATAAAAGAAAAGGACAGCTGACAATGAATGGGCCTCTTGGCCAAGATAGAGGTAATTGAACATGGGCAGATATTTGGAACTAATTTTAGGGATCCATTGGAATATTATGGAACAAAGCAGTTTAACAAGGTCTTGCCTAAGCTGCTTCTCAGCATGTTATGATGAAACAACATCAGAAATGCTGCTCATTCTGTCCTTAGCTCTGGCCTCTGAAGCGTCTGGAGATAGTGTCCATTTCAGCTGGTTGTGATTTCACAAAAACAAGTACAATTGAGCATCTTGGGCTGCTGAATTATCTCAGCCCAAGCCTGATAAACTTAGTTTAAATTCTGTCTCTCAAAAGGTTTTATCAGTTGACTAAGTGATGCTGATCTGCATGATGATGTTGTTCATGGCTGGGTTCAGGAGCACTCTGGAAATGGATTTTGCTGATTCCTCTGGACTCCCTCAGTTTTTTTAAGAATCCATTGAGCTACAGGGCCAATTTACATACTTTTATATAAAATTACGTATGTTGCATAAACAGGTAGAGACCTAATCTTCCAAATCAAATTCTTCTGGAGGAAGTATAGCATGGCTTCAATTAACCCCTTAGGTTAAGTTCCAACACATACCTGGAGAACAGCTGAAACATGTTTTTAGGCCTAAAACTTTTAAATCCCATGTTTAAATGTAGTTTTGCAGAAGTGGGTGGGAAGTGGGAGAGCATAGCATCATGGTGTGGAGGCAGCTTTAGGCTTATTTCCCCAAATCAACCTCAGTTTTTTTAAGCTGAAGGTTTCATTCCTGAACTCCATGTCCTACTTCAGAAAACTGATGACTGAGGAAGTAGGACATTTATTAAAGTTCAGACTGAAAAATGAAAAGACTGGCTACTGTTTTTAATAGATTTCTGGTAATCTGGTACATTTGAAGCCTGAATATAGACTTAAATGACACTGAATGCCATATAAACAGAAGTCAAATAAGATCAGAGTTGGACGTAAGTATTGTCAGTTGTGTCAGAGACTGACTGTACATCTTGCATCCCAATCATGCCTCCTCCAGAAAAATTTAATGACTGCAGCAAACTCTCTTTGTCAACTAAATAAGGTACATTGCAATTCTTCTCTAACGCTTATTGTGATACACACAGAAACAGCACATTTCTGAAGACACCAAATGCCAACAGGAACAAAAATCCCCCACTTTCAGCAGCAGAAATTTTCCTTTTTGACTGTCCCAGCTTTGGTTGTTGTTGGGGAACTATTACCAGATTCAAATTCAGAAAGACATTTCCATTGAAGAAAGTTTACTGTGTAAATTACAACAGTAAGAATTTCAAGGCAAAGCTTCCAATCATATTTAACTTGAATTAAGTACATAGGACTTTACTACAAGGCCTTGCAATTTTCAGTCTTCCCATTGATTTCAATGAAGTTTGGTTCTCACTTCTTAAAACACTTTCTTCCCCAGGTAAAGTTACATAGTGGGTTTTTTCAGTGTTGCTGAACAATTGGAGAACCCATTGACTCTGAAAATAAGTTTTCATTATCCATCAAAAGACACAGAATTTTAGAGCTTTATTTTTCACATGACTATCTAAAGGATCCAAACTGTCTGATAAAAAGGGGGCCAGTAATTTTGTACTGTGTAAATTACTTCATATTTGGCACTACAAACTGCAGATATTCCAAACCTTTTCTGCTTTGACAACCAAGAATTACCAAGGAAGTTAAACAGCAAAAACTATCATCCATCTGCTTCTCCTTAGAGTTTCACTTAATTTTAGCAATGTCATGAAGAAGATGATCCCAAATCTGTTGCATTAGTCTTACTGTGCTTCCCTACTCAGGCTGGGAATGCCAGTACAAAAGGTTTATATGCAAACCCCACTGTAATGAAAATCAAAGAAAATATTGATTTAATTTCCAAATTATTAATCAACTTCACAGCTGAACGAAAATATTGTATTGCTCAGCTCAAGCAAATCCTAACATCTTTGCCTCTGGCTATGAGTCCAAGAACTGATGAAGGACAAAATGGTAACGTCTGGGGAACATCAGCATTCTTAAAGAATAAACACATCAGCTCTACAGCAAGAAGAGTTTTGCAGTATCCAAGCAAATGAGAAATCATAGAGGATTAAGGAATGTAAAGAACTATCTGGTTTCAAGACAATAATTTCCCATGCAAACTCACTCCTCTAAGAGGGTGAAACAGAGTGAAGGATACACCAATACAACAAATAATGGCCAATTTGAGATAGTGCCTGAGGAAATTCGACTTTTTAAAGCATTTTTCCTGCGTATCTGTCTTCTCACAGGAGCAGAGGTTGATAACCAAAAGGAATGGATGGGCAGAGTCCTGAAGAGGAGATCAGTTAGGGAGTTGTGCAAACAATACAGAGGCTGGGTCATATAGCAGAACTAGGAATGTCAGATAGTGAGCAGGCTGCCAGATTAGCTCACCCATTTTTGCAACACTTAAAAATGTTGTATTGGCACAAACGGCAGTGTGCACACCTCAAGGGAGAATATATCAGCTGCAACTGCCCAGATCATACAGAATCACTGAGAGTTACCTGATATCAGGGAATGAGAAAATCTGGATAAAGTGAAAAATAAATGGCATGAAAGATAAATACACACATGAATGACACAAACCCTGTCAAAGCACATCTCATCCCTCTTAGTTTATTTTTTATTCCAAGGTCAATTAAAAAAGCTCCACAAAATTATTTAACAGTTAGAATTTTTGGCCTCTACCAGATAAATTCTAACTTTTCTCCTGAAATTTTTTTTCAGCCTGACAGTTGGATCCAAAAATTGGTGCTAGATCTTAATAGGAGATAGGGGAACAATGCCCATCAGAATTTGGGCATTATGATAGTTATTAGCCAGAATATCAAAGACAGTGAACTTCAACCCGAATTGGAGTAAATAGTAACATTTCAATAAGGTACAAACAGTCATTTAAATGAGTATTTGTACAAGATGTACCTTGTGAAGTGCTGCATACACCCCACGAGACAGGTAAGATATCACACTGGTATTGAGTTTTTTGCAATGTTACCTCACTCATTCATTTGAATTGACCCACATTTGCTGTCTATTAAAGACCAGTTGTGTAATCTTAGCTCCTGCTTCCTTAATAAACCCACCGTTGTACAAAGCCAAGGGTGAGACTGCTGGTGGGACAGGATTATAAAGTGATGGACATATTTACAAACTGACCAGCCCTCCTGGTAAGAAAGGGATGGCAGTCCATGTCTGTGCTCTTGGGCAGTTCTGTGTGTCCATCAGGACTTGCAACTCTGCCCTGCCTGAGGAAGTTTATGCTTTTTGCTTCCCCAGTTCAGAAATTATAATTTCTGTGGTTCCCTCAGGTTTAGGGACAACTCAGGCCTCCACCACCACTCTACTACACTGATATAATTTCTGTCTGAAAAGGCTGTGTTTTTGTTGTCTAAGCAGTTAAAACTAACCAGAGTAATAGCTTTTGATGTTCATATGGTATCCAAAAATCTCCTAGCAAGTGCTTTGATTTGCATCCATGTGGATTAAAACAGAAAATTTAAAAATGCAACCAAACAAGTCAGTGGAGTATACAGGCTCCGAAAGAACAACCCATTTAAATACTATTTAAATTCCTGCCCCTTGAAAACTTATCCCCACATTGTGTCTCACCCATCTTACACACAGAGCTCATTGACAAAAATAAACAGTGCAGTGGTTTGCAGTATCACTCTAAATTTACATTATTTTCAGTGAATGTATGATGACAGTCAAGATCTGGTCTAGTGTTAAAGACTGTGTAGATGCAGAGTAAAGGACAGCCTAGCTATGAAGCATTTAGTCTAAACAGGGGGAACAGAGTGTCGTTCCTCAGAGATGAAGGGGTAAAAATTAGCATTTTCCCCCGCATTTCTAATGAAAACAAATAGCTACGTTTCTTCCACAGCTCTATTTTATTTTTGTCTCATTCTATCATTTTACTGGTATAATCCCTGGGGAAAAAGGTGTCAACAGAATTTGTTTTCAGGTTCATTAACAAATAAATATTTTAACAAACTGGGGTTTTTGCCAGAAGATATCAGTTCACTGAAAAATTTCACAGTAACGGTTCAGCTTCAGCTCAAGACAACTTTTTGCCTAAAGAAAAAACTTCTAGGACAAGGAGCTTTATACTGAAGCATCCCAATCATTTTGATTTTATTGCAGACACAAGCAGAGGCCAAAGGCAAATTTTGATGCCAGTTGCAGATTTCCAGCCCCACTGATTACCATATTCCTTTCATCCCATTTCAACAAGATGGAAAAAGATCTAAACTTTGCAAACTGTTGTTCTGTACCTATTGCAAAAAACAGTCTGATTTAAAATGCAGCCACCTTTGGAGAAAATAGCATCAGATTCAACAGGAGAAAAGGCATGCACAGAAATTCCAGGGAAAAAATTACTAATCCCAGACTGTGCAAACTGGTTTGCTCCCACAGTTGTGTGGAAATGAAAAGCAGCTGAAATCTGGCTTTAACCAGCACACTGTACTAGCTCTCTTTAATCTAGTTTTCCTGAGCTGCCCATCCTGTAATTGCAAACTTTTAATAAAAACTAGTGGGAATTTGGCGTGATGTCATGGGAATTGAAAGGTGGAACAATAATTAGCTGTGTTTTTACATGACATTTCTGTGATTAGCAAAGGGGGAAATATAAAATCAATGGGAGGCATTGAAGAGGATGGAGGCAGGAGAGGGAACAGACCACACTGAATTGTGAATGTCTACTTTTCCTCTCTAAATAAATGAAACCAATAAACTTTAATAGTGCTGGTGAATGTGCCTCACCATTGACTGAAAATCAGATTTGGTATCGATTTGATTTTCAGAATATTACTCAATCAAGCACACTTAACTGCAGAAATTTTGTATTTTTTATATCATAAAAAAAACGGTGCAAGCAAATCTGCCAAGCCTCCCCTCTGGCTACAAGTCTAACAACTGTTGAAGGACAAAAGATAATATATGTGAATACCATTGCCATGGTTCACTGGGTTAAAACAAACGGCCCCCATTTGACCTTTAAATTGAAGGGTTTCCTTTTATATCACTAGAGGCAAAATGCATGGACATGAGTACAACAACAACAAAAAGGTGACTCAAGCAGTTGAGCTGTATTTGGTTTGAGGGATTTTTATTCATTTTTAAGGGGATATTTTTTCTTTTCCGTTGGAGGGAGGCAAACCCAAAAGTCAAATTGATGAAGAGAAATGGAATCAGAATCTGGCCTGGGTTGAATTCACTGCTGCTTGGTTGGTCACCCTGGGGGAAATGATATGTGTGCAGCTTGGATGATGAATTGGGTTTGTTTAAGTCATCATTACATTGTACTTTTTTATAGACCTCAGTATTTATAACACTTAAAGTTGATTGAGTAATGTGGGTTGCCTCGGCATCCCTGCTGGTCAGCCGGGGTGACGGGCCTTGACAGCAAACATGAAGATATTACTGCTCCAAGACTGGTCCAGGATGTCGGGGTAATCTTAAGCAATCTGCTGCTTGCTCTTGTGTGTAATACACTGTTGAAAACTTTCCCTGTGAGTGCATATGTAGGTTTATATGTAGGCTTCAGTATATTTGGTGAAGAGCTCAAGCAACTCAGAATTAAAACAAGAAAACAGATGCTTTAACTAAATTAATTTTTTCTTTTTATATTAAAATTTTTGCCTCAGAATAGCATCCTTATAAATTGGGAACAGAGTGACTTTTAACTAACTATATTTAATGTCTTCATTCTTTTGGATTAGTCTCCGCTCTGTTTTTGCTGAACTCCAGTCAGCTGTAATCATTGGGAGAAAATATATGACTCAGGAGCAAAGTATGTTCAAGCAGCTTTTCTTGGAGAGAACAGCAGTGACAACAGACTAATTATCTTTAAGCCACCAGCCCAAAAATTTTGGTCAGGTCCAAAATGCAGGAATCCAAATGTAACATAGAGATCAGAAGCTCGTCTGAGAGGTGGGCGTTGGTCCACCACAAATGCATGGTCATTGGTACCATATTTGAAAACACTGAGGTAAATCTGCTGCAGCAACACACATTTCTGCTTGTGGGTATTAGCAATGTGAGGGGTTTACTGAATAAAAAACAATATCTTGTTGATTTGCATACAGTAAAACATCTTTGAACCTAAAGGCAAACTTTGAAATTCTTTATAGAACTGTCTTTGACTGGGCAGTGTTGGTAGCATGAACAAAGTCTCATTTTATCCATATGGGTACATTTAGAATTAATTCTCTAATATATTGGTTCTGCAGGTGAACACACATGACTGCATACTTGTGTCTGCATGTGTACACCATGACATGAAAGAGTCTGAATAATTGCACTTGAAGTTTGGGAAATGCCAAAGCCAACATGTCCTGGTCACTAGCACATAGCAATAATCTAATTTCTTCCTCAGCAGCCCTGCCTCATTCAGCACAAAGGGAGCAGCTGGTCAATATTGTGTTTTATTGTCATCATTCTGTGGGTGACCCTGTGATTAGTTTACTACACATTATCCTCATCCCATCCTTAGGAAAGAATTATCACCCTGCTTGCCTCTATTTAAGGTTGTTTGAATATATACAAGACCTATGATTCTTCTGCCTGCTGCAGAGGAAGTTTGAGGGGAATGTGACCTGAAACAGAATATAAAAGTGTGTCCTCCTGCCCTGTTTTCCTTGCCAATTTCCCATCTCCACTTGCCTAAGCCAAGACCCAGTTTGAGGACTTCTGTTACCCTCCCACCTACAGGTGTCAAAACCTGTTCTCAGCTCCTCAGGACCTCAACACAGGCCTTGGCATTTGCAAAGGTCCTCCAGGTGCTGTGGAGCACAGGTGGTGGCTGCCATATTTTGTGTAGGTGCTTTGGTACTTTGCACAGATGCTACTGAGCAGTATCATGTCAACACGCAATCCCAAGGCAGCAAGAGAATCCTCCATCTTGGCACATCACTGTGTTTCTCTTCTTGAAGCCCTGACACCACTTAGTGTATGTCTTCCAGCTTCCATGGGAATAAATCATTAGAATGGTTCCTAGATATAGCAATTCATCCTAGGAGTTTTGTCTCCTAGGGAGTGATTGAATTAACACTCTGTCCTGGGTTGCAGTGTATTCTATTACCATCCCCATCAGCCGTTGCAATCAGGTGGGGCAGTGTTTCCTTGCCTCCTCCCCCCAGACTATCTTTCTGTTAATTGCCCATCATTGTCCTGCCCCTGACTCAGAGATAACTCCCTCTGGACTATCATCTGTTAATGAGCCCAATCAACACCTGGCCTCATGACTCATTACCCCATTGTGAGATGCTCCACCCAGAGGGAGGAACCAAGCATCCCAGCGTGGATATAAGCTGAGGCTGAACACCAGAGAGGAGGCCTTTCCACTGGATTTCCAGAGGACAGGAGCTACACAGCCACCACTGGACCGTCTGAGGAAGAGCAGACCCTCTTTTCTACAGGATCCCTGCTTCAGAGGACTGCAGCCACCATTCTAGCAGACTGCTACCACCACCCTGCCTAACAGGGACTCAGGTTGTATCTTGACTCTGTCAGTTTGAACCAGTGTTTTCTTTTAGTTTTTTTTTCTTTCCTTTTCTTTAACTTCCCCATTAAATTGTTATTCTGACTTGGTGCCTCCCACTGGTTTGTTTTCAAACTAGTACACACTCATATTTCCTTCATTGGTATTCAGCTTTTCAACCTTAACAGATTTTTAATACACAACTTAGGCATGAAATGCTGTTTTAAATGCCTTTCACTCCAAGCAAGAATTTTGTCAGAAGGAATCATGGTGCCATCAGTGAGACAAAGATTCCAGTTGTCAGTCACAACCATGAATGTTCATAGTAGCTATAGTTAATGATGAGCACTGCAAGATTTAACAATTGAGTGGGCTGGCAAGTGCTTTTTGCACCATAGCTCCATGAACACTTGCTGAAAGCCCAAGTGTTGGTAGACACAAGAACACGGGTTCCAGTCTGATGTGCCTTCGTACAGTGTGGTGGCCGGTGAACATACATTACAAGGGACAGAGAGTTTTCAGTAAGTCCCTAGTACCACAAGAACCACTTTATGTTAGGTTGACCAGAAAGGCTTCTCCTGGGATGCTTGTTCTGTTATGTTAATCTATCCCAGTTTGAATTCCCTGGTTGCCTGTAAGCCCCTACCCCTCAATACTCCCCCAGAGCTTCCCCATTGGTCCCCGTTCCCTAGTTCCACCTCCCTGGAAAACTGTGAGCTTCAGGATCACATTTGTATTTGCATCTGCAACCTTTGACAGCGTAGCAGCAATAAATGCTCCTGCTGGAATGCACACAAATGCCCTTCTCCACTCTTTGCTACAGACTGTAATACTGAACCCACCCGTGCTGCTGTGGGGGCACGTGGGACCCCATAGAGTGGGAAGGGACAGTATTAGTATAGGGGAAGGTAAAAGTAGCATGCTAAGACACTTCCAGGGGCTGATTTCAGCACTGGGAGCTGCAGCATCTTAGAAGAAGGATCTGTGAGACCTTTGCCAAGATCAGGCAGGAGACGGGAGCTTTCCTCTCTTAAGAACTTAAAATTCTTTCTGTGATACAATGGTGGACAGCTTCCCATTTTGAGAAATAGTCTCCTTTTCTGGCTCCTGGGCATTTGCAGGCACACCAACCTTCCAGCCTGGGAAAGAAAGATCATGTCCACAGCTGTGCACCACTGTCCTTTTTCCAGTTGCCTTGCCTGGATAATCCTCTTTTTCTACTCCTCAGCTGCTTACCTCATCCATTATTTCCCTTCTTGATCTATTCCCACTTTTTTCCCTACTCAAATACATTTTCTTTCTGAACAAGTTTCATCTTTTCTTACAGGATACCCTCTTCACTTCCCTTAGCATGTTCAAGTCAATTGACTTGAGTCCATGTATTATACGGGAGGAAATACATCAGATCTTGTTCCAGCAGTGCTGAAAGAAATTGCTAGGAATGTCCTGCTCCTATCTCACAGTTTCAGAAAGGACATTGCCCTTTAAAGTAAAAATTATTTGGTATCCTCATCTATGGAGTTTCTACTGGCTCACAAAAATTCTTACAATGTAGCCATATTTAAGATGTTTCTGTTGAAGGCAGAGCAGACCTCAATTTTCAGCCCTGTGCTTTAAACTGCAGTGAAGGTTCATCTCCCTGCTAAACTACTAAAAAGGAACATTTTCCTACATGCAACACAGTATATTTTCCCATAATTTCTCAGAAGCGCTTCAACTATTTTAGCTGGAATGTTCCCAAAATGTATGGCCAGCAGAAACAGGTAGCATGGAAATTTTCCCCTAGACCAGGTCACATTCAAAAAAATTATGAGCAATATAAAGCAAGGTCTTGTAATAAGAACTTTCAGAGAGTTGCAGAGCCAAGAAAATTAAATATAGGTGCTGTTCACTGTTTGTGTGTTGCCTGTAGTTGCACACACCATAAATAGGTTAGTAGAGGCCCAGAGCTCTGTAGTCCACCTGATCTGAAACGAAAACCTGACAAGAAATTCTAGCTTCATCCTTATTGGTCTGTGTTGACAGGTTACACATTTGACCTATTATGGACCAAATTTCGCTCTCCTTTACACCAGCACCAATCTTAAGAACTTTGCTAATTATGAGAGTTTGCTTTGTGTGAGTATAACATTTTTAGCAACAATTTCAAATTATGTGTGCTGCTACCCAGTGGATGGTTGCCAAAAAAAAATCCATTGTTGAGGAATAACACCAGTGAGTAGAGGAAATATTTGCTCATACTTCTTTTATTATTAGGCTCTAAACTGAAAAGAAGAGAAAGCAAAGTTAAGAAAATCTTTCATTAGACTTTAGCTTGCACAGTGCCCCTTCTGTTTTCTCTCACCTCACTTCAGATTGATGGCAAATAAAGAAACTCAAGATCACTTTTTCCTTTGCTTTTCAATTGGATCTGAACAGCAAAAAAAAGCCAAGTTGGCAATAAAAACCAATTTAAACTCTATTAGTGGTACACTCAAAATAGCTCCGTCAAAAACCAGGAGGAGTTTGTTAACACACACACATACTTTAGTATGTTGTTTCTAGGCTTCATTAATTGCCATCTGATGTGAAACATGAGTTTAATTGAAATTTCTCACTAATCAAGTGCATCCCTCTTATGATGGTGCACAACAGTCACATGTTCTGTGCACAGCCCTTTTGTGCAAAATTCAAGTGAACACTTGAATTATTTTAAAAGCCTGTTAAACCTGATCTTTAAGTGCAGTATGTGATCATTTGCATTGCCACTCAATTTGTACACAAACAGAAATACACACATACGTTCAAGGGTGGAGATGCAAATTCAAAGCTTAACGAACCGGGGCCTGAAAATGATTCTTAACTGACTGGCCAGCACATGGATCAATAATAAGGCCCACAAAGCCCTTCAATCCTGTATTGTCATTTCAAATCCAGGCTCTGAGTGCTTATCTAAGAGGGCTGTAATTTATTGCTTTATTAAAATTTTGTGGGAGTGATAAATCCACACTCTGAACACAGAGGTCAGGCCGTGATGCCCTGTTTGACTTCTGTTATGTTCACTGAGATGTTTTTGCTGGGTAAGGTCAGACCCTTGGTTACTCTGATGTTGCAGTTGGAGATGAACACATTCCCTTACCTCCATGTTCTCCATCCCAATGGATAGTGAGCTCTACTTCCAATGCAATATTTTTAATAGAGAAAATATTAAAAGATCCTTCCTCAAGAGCAAGACAGTTTCAATTTTTCATCCTGGACAAGAGCTGTAGTTGGCAGCAAACACTCTTTGGGTTTCCTGATGCTGGTCTGGTCCCTAGGCCCTCTGAATTACAAGACATAAAAAAGTGAAAGGAGAGTAAAAGAATAGAGAGGGAGTGCTATAATATGGCATCAAATTTAAGGATCCCAGCTACTGGTTCCTGTTTAGTTTGGATTCTAAAAAGAGTTACAAGGAAATAGTTCTAGCAGTGAATATTTTAACTGTTTGTTTTGCTGAGGCAGAAGAAAGAGGTCAGAGTCCTACTGTGGCCACCTAGAATGGTCAAACTTGGAGAAAAACACTTTAATAACCTCAGATGTGTGTTCTGTTTTTTTACCATTAACTGTAAATGCTAAAAAACAGGTAAATTCATGTTCAGAGGGAAGACCTTCATGATATTGAGGGCAAATCCTTCAGAAAGGTGCTAAGCCAGTGTTATGCCTCATTTTCTTTGGACAGACAGGAAGGACTCTGGTGAGGCTCCATACTCCACCCTGGGATGGGTGAATGCCCTTGTCCCTGCTGATGTTTGTGGGAATGATGAACATGTGACATCCCTTTGATGTAATCTACTGTCCAGAAAACTTCTTCTTACATGAAAATCCCCAATATTATTTTGATTTTTTTTCTGACTTATTTTGTTGGGTTTTTGTTTGGGTGGGTTTCTTCCTGGTAAAGGAATGCTGTATTGTTTGCTTTCCACCTGCTAAAAGTTTCATGTATTTCCATGCTCTACTAGATAACAACCTCCTTAATGCAATCTGTAGTGCATCCTTAATACTGCTGTAAAACTGAACAGTGGGAAAATGTCAACAATCAAATTTTGCAAAGTTTGTTGTAAATAATTCATGCACATATACCTGTAATCCTTCGGTTAGAAAATTCTGCCCACAAGACACTCAGTGGTGCACTGAGAGATGTTGCAAAGAGCCATGACGGGTCAAGAAGGAGCTCTTCCACCTCCAGACAAGTTACTCAACAAGTTGTCTTCCTTCCAAGGTAATAGGAATGTCAAAGAAGAATTTACTTTGGCTTCCAAAATTAAAAAGAACTTTTTGAAAAACAGAAGCCTCATTTCAAAGCATTTTAATTCATTTCACTTTCATGAAGTGTATATGTTTTGCTGTGTTGTGTTCAATCTACCAAATTCATTCTGCTCCTAGTTAGCAGTCATTTTCACTGTCAGGTTGCAAAATGCGAACAGCTTTCTCTCCCTCTCATTGAAGGGTCTATCCTGCCAACACTTTTCAGTATGAATGGAGAAGGTCCTTCCTCCACAAATGAAGTTCACACATGGTTTGAGCCCGATAATTGCCAAAGTGCAAGTAAGCTTTAGCTCCTTTAGAATTGAGCAATTTGTGGAGCATATGCATGGAGATAAATGCTACCCCTGCTGCAAGAACTGCACTGCACCTGTGTGTTGTGTTGTTATGTTATTTTATGTTATATGTTATGTTATGTTATGTGAAAGGCTCATCTCCACACACGCAAAAAGGAGCACAGAAGTACAATGACACGTTGAGGAACCCCAATAACCAAGAAATGAACTCCCATCAGGCTTGTCCCAGGGCTGTCATGGGAGACACATCAGCCCCACTCCCTAGGGATTAAACCCATCACAGTGAGTCAATGGAAAGACTCTCCAATTATTCCCCTTTAGATGCTGGCAGCTAACTTAGAAAACTTCCAGTGACAAGACCTAAGTACTAGTTTCTGCAATTGCTTTTCCATGAACACATGCATATGATGGTAAAATTAAATGATACCTTAGAAGTGTTTGGCTTCTAAGCATATTAAGGAATCCAACACTAGAACAGCAACTTTGTGATCTGGTACTATTCCCTTGCACATATTGCTTGAAAAACTGAGATGTGGAGAGTTTCAAGCAATAATCTGGTTCTATAATGTAAACACAGGAAAGAATAAAAACATTAACTCAAGTTTTTGCACCAGCAAAAAGATTCAGTATGTAGCAATGAGAAGGGCTCCTTATTCTCACTGGAAGGCATTGCTTACTAAACAACTTGGAAAATTTGGCTGCTACTGCTAACTCCTCTTCTGTACTGCCAGTGTGAATCGTTCAGGGCCAAGGTCTTTGAACACTTCTGTAACTTCTGTCGTTCACACTTTTGCTTTATAATCAGTTGGTGCAGAGCACAGTGCAAACTTCTGCAGTTGAGAGCAGCCTCTCACTAATTTGTAGGCACTAACCACCAGATTTGTGGAGACATTTAACAGCTAATGAGAGAGAAGATGTAATTCTCAAAACTTTCTTGACTCCTATCTTGCCTTCAAGTGATTGCATTGGTGTGAAGGATCACAGGTGATGGGGAGCAGGAAGTTGAAAAGTACTTAGACTCCAGAAGATGCAGTGGGTGCCTACCAATACACTGATGTGCAAGAATTATGCTCACTGTAAAGTCTCATTGATGCCAAAAGCCCCAGATAAAGCAGATGAATGTCGTGCTCCAATTCTGCATCTGGAGATCTTTAATGGTACTGGAATGACATCAGTAGTCAGCAATGTTTTTTAAAACTATCTTATTTTATTAGGTTTTTTTTAGATCTGCTTTTTCACGCCTGATAAGAAACTTGCTTCTAAAATACCAATTAAAATGGTTTAAGGTGATGGTTAGGCAGGTTCATTTGGATCCAGACTGAGAAGCTGACATTATTATTTATTTCACAAAGGCTACTCAGTGAATTTACTAGCTTGAAATGCTATACTGAGGACAGCACAGACAGGAAATAGAAAATAGATCATTTACCCTATGAAAACTACATCTTATTTCTTAAAAGTCTTTCAGGTTTAATTAAATAAGGTATTATTGCTTGGATATAAGAAAGTTGTTTTTTAAATGTGCATTTTCTACTGAAAGTACATTTTCTAAAGGAATCAACAACAGCAAAAGTCTTGATGAAATTCTAACAAACAGTTATAAATCAGTTGCTGATGATGCATATGTCACTCTTGCTCGATTGTAATATTTCTCTCTAGGTATTCTGACTGAACAAGCCAGGAAGGTATAATCAGTTAGTATTCTTCTATTTTTTTTCACACATGATTTGAAAAAAATCAGGGCAAGGAGCAGATCTAAAAAACTCCTTGGAATTGACCCTAAATGAAAACCTGTTTAGGTGCACATGCTTTCATTGGGAGTGCATCCAAGATGTATGATAAGGTAATGATAATAATATGAATTCACTCTTTCTTAGGCAGGGAAAAAGACTCCATAGACTTTGTTACTACAGGGGCCTATCACCCCCACAAATTCTTCACTGTGAATGAAATGCTGTTTGCCTGTTTATGTGAAGAATGATGAAACTTTAAATGAATCATTGACCTTTCCTGAATGACATGTGACCTGTAAGATATCTGAGCTGTATATCAAGAGCAGTTCTTGAAAATTGCTGTCTGCTGACCGAAAATAAACAATAAGATATCAAATATGGTTTGAAAAAATTGACTTGGTTTAACGCTGCAGGGGTGGGGGGGGGAACTAAATTATTTTGACTCACCAGTCAGAACACATCAATTCATCTCAAATCATTCTTCATCTAGACACTGGAAGGGTTACTTCTTGCCTTTAAAGCTGCTTATGTTTGAGCAGTTGCTATTTACCAGAATGCATGCTTTATTTAAACAATAACCAGCAGTAATAAGGAGGCTGTAAAAGCTGGGACTGTTGGGATGAGATGGATTCTACCACAGGAGAGAGAACTTTTGTTCTTACAACGGGGATATCTCGTTTGGGTTTAAAGGTTAGAAAAGAAGGGCAAATCTCTGAATGGGTCATTTGGGCCTTTCTCCTTCTCAAAATTCAGTCATCAAAGGACAGTAACTGGTAAAGAGATACAAACAGAAGGTCTGAAAAGTCCAGTCTTTGTGGGAGTTTGATTTATTAGGAGTATGCACAGTCCCTGCCTGACTGTGGGTAAACTTCTCTCTGTAGGAAGGCAATCTTCTTTCCATGTGGTTCTACAGGACATCAGGTATTGACCTGGGGTAGTACCCAAGCAGGCATGATTCAGCAGAGATTTGTAAAAAATGGTGGTCATGCAGATTTTTTCTCAAACCTTGGCCACACTGGGCTCTTAACTTTTTCAGATGGTGCATTAATTTGCTTTTACTCTAGGCAGTATAACTGAGGTGAGCTAGTTTGTGTGTGCAGGCTAATCAAACAGCCATAATTCACCCCAAATTTAGATACTTCACTTAGTTAGTCTTTTTAGTCAGTGGAGAAAAGCAGACTCCTCTGACAGAGATGCAGAGCAAGAGGCAAGTTAAGTTGCATTTACTCAGCATCTAGAGATATCCCAGGAAGAGTTCTGGAATGACAACTAATTAAAGCAGGTGCCTAAAGCACCATGGAAGCAACTTCACTTCTACTCATCTAAAGGGCACAGTTTAATTGCCAAATAAAGATATTTTGGTTAAATAGGTGCTAGAGATTGGACTCCTCTTGGCTGAAAACACCAAGAAGAAATTCCCACATTACTAAAACAGTGTTTTTCCCTAGTTAATCAGCAGCTTTTTGTTTGGCTCCTCCTGAGGTACACAAGCATAAACAAGGAATTGAGAACAGAGTAGTAAATACAAAGAACAAGAAAGGAGGGAAGAAGGGGAGCAAAAGAGACATGCCCACAAAATGCAGTTTTCCTGGGCTGCATCCAGCTGGAAAGATAGAGCAGTAAGGAAAAGGAAGCAAGCAGTGGGCTAGAGTGACCTAGGCAGATGGTTAGGTCAAAGGCCCACGGACCAAATATTGATGTCTTACTAGCTCAGACAATTTGTGCTATCCCCTAGGAATGGATTTCCTGACTTTATGTAATTTCATTTCATGTGCTGGAATAAAAACACCCATGGGCCTCTTCTGCAGGGAAGTCAGCAAAAATCTGTCCACTTCCATGTGCATTTTAATACCTGTCAGCTGACTCACAACACCAAATAAAACACAAGCATTCAGAGATGACAGATGGATTTGTTGCCCTAGAGGATTTGGGATCCATAAACCAACAAATGGATTCACTCATCTGTAGAAGTTGTTTTTTCATCTGTGACAACTATAATATAGATAACATTACTCATTCAAGGTAAAATCCAAATCAACATAAGGGCCATCCACAAATCCTGGGACACGGCTTAGAGGAAAGTCTTAAAAAAGCCCTTAACATAGGGCTTAACTGTCTCTGGAGCAGCGGGTGGGACTCGGAGCTGGACCTCAGACAACTACGTTGGATAATTTACATTAACAGCAGCATAAATTTCAGGAAAGGCGGGTCCCTTCCAGAAAGGCCTTGAGAAGATTAGCTGCTTAACCAGCGTCATCCACGGCATTTCAATAGCCTTAGAGGGATGGACTCCTCCTGTGGCCCCACATTCACGGTAGGGAACAGCACAGGAGGACCAGGCTTGCCGGGAGCAAATTTTCTGGACGCACTGGTAAAGAAGACCAAATGCAGTTGGAAAGAACAAAGTTGTTTTCAGATGAACTTGGCTAAAAATTTGCTTCACGATTGGGTTAAGGATGAAAGAAAATTTGCAGACTAGTCTTTACCTCTTGCATGTACCAAAATAAATGGTAGTGCAAAATGAAGGTGAATTCCTGCTGTTCTTACTCATATCTGCCTGGATCTTATCCCTTCAGGGATCACACTGTCTGGCCAGAGCAGGACAGCAGAGTGAATGAGGTATAATATCAAAACTATTTAACTTTAACACAGCACATTCTTCTGTAATACAACAGACACAAGGGTTCTATCACATGATGTGCAGAAAATACAGTGGTTCCTGCCCAGAAGAACATAAGCACATAGAGCTAAAAGTGATCGCTGGAGTCACCATAACCAAGCCCATGTAGGCGCACCTGCTGTATAATCTGACAAATTTCTGGAACTCACCCTTAAAACTTCTTAGGTTTTCTTGATACTTATTTGTCCAGGAAGAAACCTGTTCCAGATCCTCAATGCCCCGATGGTCTGGGGTATCATCTGCCTGAGACAGAAAACATCTTTTTCCTATGGACTTTTACTGCACCTAGATAGGACAGGATATTTAAAACACTACTGCAACAAAAATAATAAACAGCAGCATTAATCATAATCAAAAAAGCGTGTATTCATCTCTCACTAGCCATATAAAATATAGGTAAGGCCTGTCTGGTTTTATTTATGTGCTCAGAGGTTCTGGTATTAGACTGGACTATTAATGTCAAGCTCGGTGCTGGGGAGAAGGCAGAAGGGTGCTTCTGCCAGTCGGGGGGGTCAGTGGGATAGAAACAATGACCAGTAATAACCACTAATGGCTGGGCCATTAGTGCTGATGAGGTGCGAATGTCAGAGACCAGGTGCGAGTGACACGGGAGAGGAGTGTGCACTAATTGCCCTATTCAGAAAATGTAAACGTGCTGCTACAGCAGGGAAAGGCAGGCCGCTGGCTTCAAAGCTCAAGGAAGGCATAGAAATGAGAGCTGGAAGAGGCTTCCTCGGTCTTGTCCAGCCTAGCTGCCTGTTGGGCATCTGCTGGTGAAGCATCAGGAGATGGAAGCGTGGCCTTTCCCCAGGGGTCCAGCAGTCTGTTCATGTCACGTCAAGCCATGCCATGCCATGCCATGTCATGCCATTTCAAACCCTACCCTACCCATTTCCTACTTTACCACTTGTGTGTAGCTATGATGGGCTGGAGCCTGCCTCTTCCAGCCAGGACTGCCTTACCCCATCACGTGAGTACCCAGCGTTTTCACATGAGCAAGTGACACACTCCTGCTGAAATGATGGGATATGGGGCTTGGAATGACCTGCATAGCTATCCCAGAAAAAGTCCCTGTCACAACTGCCTAATGCAGGAATGTCCTCAGCGACTCCTTTTCCCAAAGAACCTCCATAAGGGTTCTGAAACCACTTCCAGTTAATGATAAATCATGTGTATGCAAAAAGCACTGTGCTAGTGAAGTACATCAGTGTGACTACTCTGACAAAGCACAGTTAGGTTCATCTCACCCAATTTTTACTTTGTAAAGGTTGTATCTGTGGACCATGGGTGTTCATCTCTTCTCCCAAGTAGCAAATTCTAGGACAAGAGGAAATGGCCTCAAGTTGCACCAGGGGAGATTTAGATTGGTTAGGAGGGAAAAAGATTCTCCACTGAAAGGATTGTCAAGCATTGGGACAGGTTGCCCAGGGAAGTGGTGGAGTCACCATCCCTGGGAGTATTTAAAAGACGTGTAAAATGTGGCACTTGGGGACATGGTTTAGTGATGGACTTGGCAGTGCTGGGTTAGCAGTAGGACTTGATTTGATGGTCTTTTCCAGTCTAAGTGATTCTATGATTCCTCCTGCCTGTTGCAGAGCAATATTGAGACAGGGTAAACAGCATTTGGGAGTGCAGACCTCTCCTGTGACTATACGGAGGGTTTGGCTGCCTAGGCAAGAGAAGAGTCGCAGTCAAATAGCTGGAGTTAAGTGAGGAAAAAGCCCTTCCTGAAGATTGATGTGACACAGTGTAAATGAGAAGACTAATTTTAAGTGCTCAAGTGTGCCATTTCTATCATTCTTATTAGAAAAACATCAGGCATAACTCCACAGCCACGGATGAGCTCTCACATTGATTATCTAGAGTTTCTAACTCTGGAGTGGTCCTTTGAGTTAAGAACCACTTTGTTTGGTTTTGGACTTTCTGGACTGCCCACCAATTTAACTACATTGGTCCAAATGCCCAGTTACAAATTCTTAATGGAGGGAACAGCAATATTGCTGTATCAAGCTTTTTAAATTTGCTTTAAAGGAAGAAAAGGTATTTTCTCATTAATGCAGAGAGACAGTTGGGGGGCAAATTCTCAATGACAAACCTCTTTTTTGTACTCTGAATTTGAAGCTGTAATCTTGCATTATGCACATGCTGAGCTACCATCCAGAATTGGATCTTGTCCATTTTCATATGACTGTGATGGTAGATTTTGGCATGCATATGGTAACAGGGAACTTTAAAAGCCATCTACTGGCCCCTGTGTAGGAAAGCTGTGTAAATTATGGGAAAGATGGATTTATGTGGCTATTCTCATGTGGCCACAAAGTATTTCAACTATATGCCCTACACTAAGTTATCCTTATTACTTGGTGTTAGACCTTGAGAAGTCACTGGCCACTGGGACTCACCTAAGGCAGCTGTGGTAAGAAATGTGTGAACTTGTACTGCTTGAACATAGGGACTGAGTCCCATCCTTACAGCTATTTCATGGCTCCTTAATCTTTGGCCATTAGATGGGAGCCCCCAGGGTGTGCAGAGTGCAGTCAGATTTTCTTCTGCCCTTGTTAGAGCACATGGTTAGCTTGTCAAATGGCTCCCCATTGTCTTCTCATGGCCTCAGAAGCCTCTCCTTTCCCTCACCTCTGCTATCATATATAATGTGGCAGAGTCCTGGCTCTGCTCCCTGATCTTCACTCTTCCTTCCAAGATGGATTTTACTGAAAGAACAGAATGCTCCTCCATATCAGGCCTGTCTTGTGCATTATTTGCATAACACACTGCACCCACAGTCGTATGCATCCATATTCACATGCTATGAATATACAGCAAAATTATAAGTACAGTATTATTCATATCAGTTCTGTGGGGCCAGTGAGTAATGACACGCACACACATCCCCAGAGGCAGCAGTTCCACGTGGTGATATTTCAGCCACAGCTGTATGTCTTCAGACAGCTGTTTTCAAAGACTAACAAAGGATTTCAGAGTCCAGCAGGAGGTGTGGATATTTGCTTGTTGCTTGAAATAATCATTGTAAATTAATTAGTTGTCACTGAAATTCTAATCTGCTTGTTGAAAATTAACAGGAATAGTTCCAGTCTGGGGAAACACAACAAATATCAGAATTTAGCTGAAAAGAAATTCTGACTTTCTCTCCTAAAGCACAGCATGCAAAAGTACCAGTTTACAGCAGAAGGGTTTCTGTCCTATGGCATTGTTGTGATATAACACACACACACATACATAAAAAGAAATTTCTGATAATTAGAAGGCCAAAATGTATTTCTGGTTTTAATCTCCTAACTCTGATACCTCTGTTATTTATTACTGAAACACATCTGATATACTAAAGGAAAATAAGACTTGTCAAAACCTGCCTTTGCATCTCCTGAGGTATTCTGCATGCTTATTTACTTTTGCTTTTCATTCTGAAGCATCAGTCTTATATTCTTAAATTTCTTCCAGATAACTCTGAAAACCATATGAAGAGCTCAGAAAAAGGTTCCAAGGTAAGAAGAATTTGTCACTTGTAGGAGAATACCTACAGCTTGCTATAATCAAATGCTTAAAAAAAGGAACACTTACAGAAGCAGGAAAGAAAAGGAGATAGTAGGGGAGAAAAGGGTAAACTGCATTGCTTAGTCTTTACAGTGCAAGCCATATAAGGGTGAGAAGAAAGATAACTGATGGGTAGTATTTTAAGGCATATTAACCCAATTACTAGTATATTTTTACAATCGTAGCTCCAACATTTATCACACTGCATTTATTAGACCTCTGAGCTAGGTTATGTCAAATGAAATGCTGTGAAACTACAACATTTCATTAAATTGCTGCCGGAGCAGGGTATTCAATCCTGATACTCTAAAACCACATGATTTTATCAAAATCTTCGGAAATTGAAGCAATCACTAAAAGGTGTCGGGAAATTAAAATGTTCTGTCTCAGTGAAAGAGATACACTCCTTGTAACATATATCAGAGGGGGTTTTTTTAAGACACATTACTATGCAGAGAAAAGGCATCAAATACAGGAGACATAGTAGATTCTAGAAAAGTCTAGCTGCTGCAATTTTTCATACTTAAAAATAGCCTGTAAGGGCAAAAGAGCCAAGTTTCTTTCATAATTTGTTTTGGGGGTATATTTTTCCCTATTTAGTACTCGATGCTGTGATTGATCTGGTGTCTACAAAAAGGAAAATCATGCAGGATTTATAGACAAGGTTGCAAAAGGAAAATGAATGTTTTCAAACCTAGTTTCTCTAAAGTCTGACACATTTTATGTGCCTTTTACTATATTTAATTGTGACATTTGTTCCTGCAAACCAGCATTCTGGGGGATTAAAAAACAATTGAAATGGTGCTGAGAGTATGAAAAGTAAGAGATGACATAGTTTGAATACTTTGTTATGGAGGCTTTAGCTTGAAATTCTATACTTAGCTTAAAATCCAATGTTTTCTTTTACCAGAATGCCCTGAGTACATAGCATCCATAGCTGAAGGATCACAAAGATACTGGCAAACAGGAATCTATGTGATTCTATATTACCTTACACATTGCTATTGAGCAGTGCAAAATTAGTTCAAAGAAAAATGAAGGCATTTGAGAATAGAAATATTTTATAACCACACTATAGTTGCTCTATGCTGCAAGGAAGTAATACTGGTGTTCAGTGCTTTTTTATACATCTCAGGGAATCCCATTTTGCCTCCAGACCTGGTTCCAGGAAGCAGTGGGTGTAGTGGAAATGTAGGTGGAAGGAAATGAAAGAAGGAACTGTGCCTCCTAGCTTTTACTCTTGCACCCTCCTTTATCATACATTGTCCCTGCCAAGAGCCACCTACAGTGCTGGGAACATTAAATTGGGGGTGATGTGCTGAGTGTGCAGAGCCAGGGTGATATTTTGGGTATGCAGAGTCAGGGTGATATCTGGTGAAGTAGTTGGTGAAGGACCATGATGTCCACAGTTCTCTGCAGATCATCAGGGATGTTTTAGGAAATTATACAGGGTTGCAGACACAGATGGAATCAATGACAAAAAGAAGACCAGTGGTAAGATTTCTGCCATAACTTTTGGAAATGCTACTCAGACCACCAATAACTCAAGTGATTTCATTTACCTGTGAGACAAAATCAAGATTCTTGAGCAGCTCAGAAATAAGGCCCCACTATTCTGCTAATGGTTTGTTGCCCCAGAAAAACTCCATCCCTCACTGCTTTTTCAATGCTTCTCTTCTCTGTGCCTTCTTTGCTGCCTTTTACAAGTGCATCACTGTCCAGGAACTAACCTGTGGGGTCTCCTTCAATCCTCTAAAGGATATGTTTGTGCCTTAAGATTTCTAGTGATGATTACCAAACTTTAGAAATAGCAAAAGTATTTCATTATTATTTAAGTTTTTAACTGAGTTACCAAGATTAAAAGTAGAGAAATGTCACTATTATTGGGTAAAGGTTTATGAGATCTAGTAGTGGCTTCCAGGCTTGTGTACTAAATTTGATCTGAATTGTATTTGCACCAGAGGTTTTACAAGAACCATTTATTTTAAAGTGATGTCCAGGCAGGGCTACCTTTGCCATTACAGCAAAGACCACAATGTTCTACAATTCTGAAAGCTTGGAGAAGATTTACATTTTCACTGGACAAACAAGCCACTGAGCCAAGGAAAAAGGAAGTGGATTTTTTCAAACTTGTTCCCTCAGTTTTGTCTATTGTTCCACATTTTGGCTTGCCATCCCATTTGGAGGTGTTCACATCACACACCAGGTGAAAAACTACAGCAAACTATTGCATTTATTGCTATTAGGGACATGTTCCCTGCTATTCCTGTATTTTAAACAGAGGTCAGCTAGCCCACAGTAATTATCAAATTATTGATTTACTTGGCTAAAGCTGTTTTTACAATTGCTTTAGAGGTTTAACAGTGTTGTATTTCTTCCACATCTGTACTTGACGTTATCCCCTACTGCACTGAATGAAGTCACACTGTGTGAAAATAACAGTAGTGTCAAGACTGAGGCAAACCAAAATTAACATTGTGCAAGTAAAGACAAATAATGCTGAGGTGGTAATCCCCTGTGGTCTAGTCTTTTTCACAAAATTCATTAAAAGGTGGCTGGCAAAGTTAGCCTTTTAGCATCCTTCCAAATGCTGTATTAAGTGCTGTTGGTAAAGTGAGATCAGGTAACCAGTCCCCAGGTGCTGGCTGAGCAAAGCACTGCTGTGCTGGACTTTACCCTCTTTAATGAACTGGCACTGTGCAACTAACACAGTGGAAAATGTAGAGCAATTTGCTGGAAAACACCTGTAGGAAGTGCTACCTATAGCACAGAAAAAGGTTTGTGAGATCAGAGGACAGAGTGTTGCCTGGGGAGTTACAAATTCCTAATTTCTAAACCTGGCTCTGCTTGTGCTGGCCAAATCCCTTGAACAAGTCTCAGGCTGACTTGTGCCTGCAGTAGCACTTCATGTTAATTAGGGCTCTGAGACAGAAGCACTAAGGATTGGAACACAATCTTCCTGTGACAGGGAGCACAAGTAGCAGGAAGCAAAACAAAATCCAGCCAAAATCAAACACTGTGCACAAAACCAGGCAACAAAAAGATCAGAAAAAAAGAAAACCCAAAGAGTGAATCAGCTCTTCTGTGCTAAAGATTTTTGAATGAAGTGTGTTAGGAGTGGTGAGGACATGGTGAATCCAGCAGGGAATGAGTCACAGGTAACACAGGTGAGACTTCTGTCGTCACATTTCTTCCCTTGCACACTCGCGTTTCCTCCCAGTACTGCTCAAGGTGCAGAGAGCTGCTCAATCCTACAAGTTGTAGGGTGGATTTTTCTGGGGACAGTATAATTTCTCAGTTAAATAAAAATGGGAGATTTTCAGAAACATTATTTTGTACCTCTTTTAATTATTTTTCCCTCAAGATTGTAAAATGGGATGTACTAAAGTTAAAAACCCAGCTAGCAAAGGTCTACTTTTCTGCATCTACTAGATGGGAAGTCAGTGGCTACTGGTACCCTTCCAGTGACTCACCCCATCTCACAAGGACCTAAAAGTCAAGTGAGTCACAACTACCTTCCTCACCTGATCTGTCTGAAGGATGCAGAGGCCTGCTGCAAAGGAGAATAATCATATACACATATAGGCATCTATATATTTATGTACAGTAGTTAGATATTCTAAATCTAAACTGATTACCCAAGACTGCAGGCAGAGACAGTCTCACTTCTCTGGAAGATTTGTGCTTCCCTGACTCACATTTTTTGCTGAGAAGCTGCCTTGGTCCTTGCACTGACTCACCTCTGCCCTTCAGCAGCCCTGCTTTGAAAACATTTTGAGGCCATGACACCCATGCTCCCAGAAAGGAGTGAAAATGCCCCCCCCAGGGGCAGTTAGACAAGGCACGGTTCCCTGACACGCTGCAGTGGTTAACTAGAAAATTTCTGTATTAATCTTCACTCCCTCGGTTCTTCCCCACACCTCACTCCCCCACGGAGTTATGAGGGAGCCACGAGCCACCCTTGACCAGCTCCTGGAAAGCACTGACAGGTACAGCCCAAGACATGCCAACAGAGCACTGCCATGCTGCCTGAGCCTGTCATTTGCAATTATTAAGAGCCTCCTGAATCTGTCCCGGACAGGCACTGGTAGTTAGCCACTGTTCCTACCCAATGCACCCGATTAATCAGTATCTGGGACTTCATCCATGTCCCTGTACCACTCCATTTCTCTGTTCATGATCTACTCCCTGGCATCAT
>NC_138785.1:68214475-68256975 GCF_965178545.1 Coloeus monedula
TGGTCTTGTGCTCCATTTTCTAAAGGAATTTAAAATGATGCTGTCATTTAAACTTTGACAATTTTTGCTACCCTCTATTTAAAAGGGTTGCAGAACTATTTTAATTTAATAACTATGGATTCTCTTTGGCCTTTCATGACTTGGCAACAGCCAAGATACAAATAATAAAAACCAATTAAAATAATTTAGCATGCAGTTAGACAACACTTTAAAACCATATTGTTATTAATATACCTATATGTTATTACAGGAGGATTATATTCTCGAGATGTATTGAAATGCATCTCAATAGATAATCTAGGGGAATTCCAAATATCTTATGCTCAAGTACCCGATGAGGACAGCATTAGAATAGAAAGATTTGCCATCTGAGCTATAGTAGGCGCTATTAGCCACAGTTCAAATAAAACAAGACTGAAAAATCCAAAGCATACACTTATTGATGTGGCAGTATTACCAGCAGTATTTTTAATTATCATCATTCTGTGCTAACTACATTTATAAAAAAACAGCCTTTCATATTTATAATACCTTTCAGCAAAAGCAACTCAGAAGTATCCAAACATTTTTTTCTTTCTTTCTTTATCATAAAATCAGTAAAGGCCTATTATCCATGAAGTTGCTCATTCAGTGCACATTTCCATACTTTCCCATTCATTTTTATTGAAATCAGGCAGCAGTCCGAGAGACCCACATTCCTGGGACACGGAGCAGACATCCTTTAACCTGCATGTATCACTTTGTGAGGGTGATATGATCTCTGTTCACTACAAGACCACAGTTTTGTTAAGAGCTAAAAAAGACATGGGCTCATTTTCCCTTGAAGCTGCTGCCTCGAAACCAGCAGCAAACCAAAGCCATCACTGTGAGAACCAAAGGTCACGTTGAGAAAAATGAAACCATATATGAATAGAACAGGGCTCCAAAGCCTCTCCAACAAATCCATTTTTAGGCTCATGCTATCTCTTTGAGGGGGTGTGCGTATGAACAGTCTCAAGAGAAGCATCAATAAACATCTCTGAATTCTAATGCTAGCACTGCTGTAGCACTTTAATGCCAACAGCCTGATGTACAATATGGAATATGAATTTCTATTAGTGAGAGATCATATCTTGCTTTGCACTGTGAAGTTTGTTATCTGTTTCCCACCTTAAATTAGGACTGGCTGTCTATAGGTAGCAACATGTAAAACAGCAATATATATTCATTCATCAGGTTCATTGCAGGGCATTTCTCAATCACTGTGAAATGGGGAAAAAAGAAACAATGTCCTTTAGGGGGAATGCTCAATGTGCTCTGTCATTGTTAATAACCCTGTTTAGCATTTAAAAGAATGAATATTTACATTAAAAAATGGGGATAAATATATATTGGGAAAATGCCTGTCTGCATGTAGCATAATATCAGGAAACTTCACAAATTGGAGAAAGGAGAGAATATATCCAGTGTCCCCATTGTCTTTTTGCCTTTTTTCTTAATTTTGCTTTTTAAAAAAAGGTAGCTTTTTCCAGTGAAACAGCAAAACTGGAGTTGCGTGCTTTAAGCTTGAGAGAAAACAATATTTACTCTCATAGCACAGGGATTCTGTAAGCAGTGAACAACGAACACTTTGCTCACACGGCTGACCCAGTATTTCCAGCAGCATTCCTATTCAATTCAGGGGGACCAGGAAGGCAATCAACTCATCAATTGCTTGTCATCAGCAACACGGAGGTGAAATACCAGCATTTACTTTTCAAAACCCACAAAAGTTCGATTTGCTTGAATTTATACTTATTTTTAAATTTTTTTGAAAGAACCATAAACCAGTTTTTCTTATCACTGCAGTCTCACTTTCTTCACAAAAGAAGCATCCTGCTCTCTGTCTCTTGCAGAGTGCATGAGCTCTGTGTATAGCTTAGAATGGGCTCTGCTTTCAGAGCTGAAGAATTGTTGCTGATGTCTCTGCCTCCAGTTGTAATTGAGTACAATCTGAAAGCCATGTTCATTTAAACTTGTGAATTGGAAGAAAAATGGAAATAAAAATGGAAATAAAATACTGCATACTGATAAATACAGAGGCCCTCAGTAGACAGAGATGTTTAAAGACTAATAGGTTTATGTATCAGTTGGATAATTCAGTCAAAGCAGCTACAAAGAGACTTCACTCCATATCAAATTCATAATTTCTTTAAATATTATTACTTGACTTGATTCAATGCTTACAAGTGTTAGAAAAGTCATTGCAACTGGTGTTAGAGATTCTGCTACATAATTCACATCACTGGAGCACTGTCCTTTTCTCATCAGAATACATCCAGTTCTCCTCCCCAACCACTGGGTCACAGCATTCATTTTGTCTGAAAACACACCACTGACACTGAGAAACTGCTTCCATATGCAATTACCTGTTACTATAAGCCATTTCTCTTATACCCTTTCTGAATAAAATAAATGCATGGAATTCCCTAAATATATTTTTAAAATACATATTATACCAAACCTAAGTACCTAAGCTATATTTGCAAACTTTTTTCCTGATTTTTTTTTAAATTTTCCCATTGTTCTTTTTTAAAAGTGGCATAAAATATGACTGTTGTCTCAGCAATAAATGTAAATATATTGAATAACCTAGAAACTACCTCTCTTGTATAGCTTTCCTGAGGAAAACGTCCCATTTGTGCCTTTCTGATTTATAGGTCAACCAGTTTTTAATGCATTAGTACTAGAAAACAACACCCCAATCTACTGCTAATATTTAACTACATCAGAGTCAGATAACTTGAGGCTTTCATAGGAATATCCTTCTCTTCAGGCTTTCTCGTATAACATGGTTTTGTCTTTCTTGTTTCATGGCTGCTCAGATTTTTTGTATAATAAATGAAAATCCAAGAGGAAATTGGAATAAATGGCTGTGGGGTGAGCATGTCTTCCTGTTCACTGATATATTGCATCCACTGTCTTTTTTTTTCCCCTCCCACACACACCACTTATTTTCTTCCCATGCCTCAATTGTCCCTGCAGTACTTTTATGGTAACTTCAAGCCATCTCCAGGGATAGGGGCACACAGGGCAAAGAGGCAGCCACTGCACTTCTTGCAATCTAAGTGGAAGAAATCTCCTGGATGTGGAATGGAGATGCCTGACTTCATAGGCAACACTGTTATTTCTCAATCATCAGTAACTATCTTAAAACTTTTTTGCAACTGTTGCTTTTTTGCCTTTGTTCTTCTTGTAGACCACTGTCAGTCATCCCCAGACTGTACTGACATCTTCATTCCCAGTCCCTCACTGTGATCTTGTGTTTTGTACAATTTCACTGTTACCTCCAGTCCAAAAGACATCAAGCTCTTTCTCTATGACGCTCTGATCCTCCTGCGGACTATATCTAGCTCCTAGTTTTGGCTCACCAGCAAACATCACCATCAACTTCCTTCCTTCCTTCCTTCCTTCCTTCCTTCCTTCCTTCCTTCCTTCCTTCCTTCCTTCCTTCCTTCCTTCCTTCCTTCCTTCCTTCCTTCCTTCCTTCCTTCCTTCCTTCCTTCCTTCCTTCCTTCCGAATTCCTTCCTTCCGAATTCCTTCCTTCCTTCCGAATTCCTTCCTTCCGAATTCCTTCCTTCCTTCCGAATTCCTTCCTTCCTTCCGAATTCCTTCCTTCCTTCTTTCCTTCCTTCCTTCCTTCCTTCCTTCCTTCCTTCCTTCCTTCCTTCCTTCCTTCCTTCCTTCCTTCCTTCCTTCCTTCCTTCCTTCCTTCCTTCCTTCCTTCCTTCCGAATTCCTTCCTTCCTTCCGAATTCCTTCCGAATTCCTTCTTTCCTTCCGAATTCCTTCCTTCCTTCCTTCCTTCCTTCCTTCCTTCCTTCCTTCCTTCCTTCCTTCCTTCCTTCCTTCCTTCCTTCCTTCCTTCCTTCCTTCCTTCCTTCCTTCCTTCCTTCCTTCCTTCCTTCCTTCCTTCCTCCCTTCCTCCCTTCCTCCCTTCCTCCCTTCCTCCCTTCCTCCCTTCCTCCCTTCCTCCCTTCCTCCCTCCCTCCCTCCACCAAAGTCACAGGTGAAAATATTCAAAACACTCAGTCCAGAAGTGATTGCTGAGTGACCATCTCTCAGGTCAGCACTTCCCATCTAAAGACTTCTCAGTTTTGTCTCACTTGAGTGGGATCCTGACCCATGCCCTTATCCTTCTGCTCATTCCCTTCTCCCCCAGTTCAAGCGATCATTAGCCATTATCAAATGCATTACTGAAGCCTGGGTAGACAGCATCTAATGCATTTCCTTTGACTAGTAAATCATCTACCTTATCAGACGATCAGCTATTGGGATAATTTAGCACAATTTACCTTTGGTAGACAGGAGGCAGATGGGGAGGGAATAAGAGGAAAACCATACAGGGCGTTCCTCAGCCTGGCAGGTAGGGACTGTGGCATGCCAGCACCATAGACACTGCCATTCTCCCTACAGTAACTTATCTGAAGACAGGTTTAAGAAAAAGAGGGATTGAAGGAGAAGAGTACAGTAGTACTGATCCAAAATGAGGGGGTTGGAATAAGGAAAAGCAATGAATCTTATGATCATCTTTTCCAGCATGGCTGTGGACATGTTGAATGATGACAAATGGCAAAGGTGACCAGGAAACACAAATAGTATTTGTTTTCCTCATAGCAGGAGAGGTAAGAAATCAAACATAACCAAACAAGCCAGTTTTCATTGTTTTTACATAACATGTAATTAAAACAAGGAACTCCTGGAAACCAAAAGCTGAGGCCTGTACAGCTTGTGTAGCTGTGTGGAAGAAGAGTCCACCAAGAGCTTTCCAGCAGAAAGATAAAAGCCCATGTCAAAAAGTCTCTATGTGACAGACTGCTGGAACATAACAAGGCATCCTTCTGCACCAAGAACTCCTAGATCTCCTTGTTTTCTTCCTCCGCTCTTCCCTAGGACCTTACTCTCAGGTTATGTAGAGTTTTTTATTTATTCTGTGAGAATAAATTTTTCTTTTAATTTTCCATATGTGTAAATGTTCTTGAGATCCTTGAGAGCTTCCCACGGATGTTAGACCAGGTTACATTTGGAGTTTTTGTTTTCACCCCGGGAACAGGTCCATGAGCCTCGGGCAATATGATGTCCCGGGGTCAGGCAGTGATTTGCAAGTTAGTCTCTGCTCTGCTCTTGGAAACCACTTGGTCTCACCAAACCTACATCATATGCTAGAGCAGCCCATGGTGAATTATTTCCACTATCCCTGTGCAATCTTCTTTTCCTCTTTGAATCTACATCAATCATTTAGGAAAGTATTTTCTTCTAATTGTGCCTCAGGGGCCGATGAGCCATGGTCACTTTACGAATGAGCACTTGAACTCATATTCCCCAATTAGTTTTATTTTACCTATTAAGGATTAATGTCCAAAAGCTCATTGGCTGGTAAAATGCAAATACTTCTACCTTGACAGGAATGCCTAAAAAATTATTTGGAAGTATATTCTATGCGGTCCCAAATGATTAGCAGTAGCAGTGTTCGCAAAGACTAAAGACCAGCAAATAATAAAGTTACTATGCTAAACCAAACCTGTGTTGTGCTTTGATTTCTGTTTGAGGGTTGTACACAACTAATATAGTGCAGTAATGCTAAAGCACTATTCAGTAAAACCCTGAGCAGTTACCATTTACAGTATATCATAGTCAGATGACAGCAGGAATGGTGGGAGTTCATTACAGGGACCATGAATTGTTGGAGGTAATTTAGATTACAATTTAAAGTTTAATTTAAAAATCTATCAACAAATGTGAAAGTGCTCGGGGAACATTTTAAAATGCACTTTAATCTCACCAGCACAAATAGCTTTTCAGAGCCCTAAACATCATCACCTGGAAAAACAGTAAAACTTTACTGCATCTTTAATTAAATTACAAACACAAAGGATAATTAACTTTTTTTATTTTTATTTTATTCATGCCATTGTTTCCCTTCAGAGTCAATATCTCCAAGTTGCAGGACTACAGGATGTTATGAAGAAGTTTACAGCCTGCACATTCCCCCAGGATATTATTGCATCAAGCAGATGAAGTGCAATACACGTGCATGCACACAGACACACACACAGACACACACACTGAATCAACAGAGGTACCAGAGGCTGGCTAAGATGTTCACCAAAGCATGTAAGAAGCCTGGTTTGAAAAAGAGAAGAGGAATGAATCAATCAGCCAGCCAGCCGAAAAGGGAAGGCAGACTCCGCTGTCCTCAGCATGTACTGCAGGGGCCACACGGTTCATACCACAGGACAGCTGAGAAATTAGAATCCATCTTGCTCAATCTGGCCCTTACAGAAATCAAGCCATTCAGTCACATCTTGATTTACCTTGACTTCCAAAGCCCCATCATCTCACCATTATTTTTTGGCATTAAGAATTCAGAGGGCACGTATTGTTCTCCATGTTAATGTGCAGGTCTGTACAAGTAACTGCAGTACCAGGCCAAATTCTTGGTGGGAATGGTTATCCCTAATGCTTCTGAGCCACTGTTTTACTTTTATTTTATTTTCAAATTCAACATGTCTGGATTCAAACCTGTCTTGGGTCATGACTCTATGAATTGTCCTTGACAAGCCCCTGAGCACTGGCTCATATTGAGATATGTGCATTGGCTTTGCCTTTAAAGAGGTTTATGCCAAAGCATTCAAGTGCATTCTCATCTATATCGCCTGAAATTGGGTGGGGTGTGAGAGAGGCAGAGAAGAAACACAGCCAGACACTGGTATTTGCATAGCTTTACCTCCAAATCATAAGCACTTGGTGTTGCTCAGGTTGGTTAGAGATGTGAATAGAACAGGAACATGAAACTGTGCTTACCTGATGGAAAGTTGCTGCTTGGAAAACTGTGCATAAACTGGGATCAAGAACTTTGAAATTCTTGGTGTTATTAAGGAGTCTGGGTTGAGTTTCTGAAAAACCCTGAAATAAGGCAATTTTGATGTCTTCAGCACTGACACTTGGTTTTCCCTGCAGCCAGCAGCACAGCTCACCTGAGCACAAGAAATAAAATAAAATCTGCTCTCTATCATTATCCATGATTTTACTCCAGGATATGCCTATGTGTCTACAAGCATAAACTGCAACTTTGTGATGTCTGGGCTGAGCTCCTGATTTACTACCATGAAAAGAGGCAGTCCCATCACTGTCAGATTTTACCAGCTGCAGACCCTACTCTGGCCCTCGTGAAGCCTCCATATTCATTTGGCCTTCTGGTGTGCAGATCCAACTTGTTAAGCCATGGAAAAAGTCTACTTACTTGCATTGCTTTTCCTCCAGACTGGCAAGGAAAATTATCTCAGAAGATGCTCATGCAAGTACCAAAAGGCAGAGGATCACCTGGAGAGGGAAGAAACAAGACAGAGATTGTTCCCTTTCAGCTGCAGGGAGATATTACACCATTTCAACTATATTGTTTAAACATCCACTTCGAGAGATCTCTTCTGGGGCAAAGTGCTGGCCACAAGAGAGATGAGACTGTGAGCAGACACACAGCCTCTTGTTTGGTATCTCTGGGAGACAAGGCTTCTGGGCCAGCCTTTCTTGTTATGGGATTTCATCGGAGGCAGCATTACCCCGCCTGTTCGTGCAGCCAAACAGCTGCAAAGTGGTTTCAAAACAGAAGCCATGGCTCCTGAATACAGCCACACAGCTACCTCTTCCAAGGCAGATTGCTCAAGCCATAGGCAGAATAAATTTGGACCTGTCTGCAGAACACTGGGTAGACATACCAAGAGAAACATCTGACTCCACCGGATTTTTTTCCATTCCTGGAGGGAGCAACAAGAAATATTCCGAATTTTGGCTAACAGATTAACCCCAAGGAATAAAAGCCAAGAACACATGTGTTCAGTTGCCATGGGACTGAGCAGCTTTATGAAATCCCTGTCATGAGCCTTTGCTGCCCTCTGTACATGAACAAGTTACATGCTCAAGGCACAACCAGCACCTTCCTAAGAGGCACAAACCCCCTTCTGAACATGCTGGTCCTGCTCCTGACCCAGCTTTTCCAGCACTTACACATCAAAGGAATAACCTTCAATATCACCAAGGCTGCCCAAGATGAGTCTGCACAGCCCCTTGCTTACACACAGAGAGGACTGTGTGATATTGAGAGATCCCACAGGCGGGGGCACAACATAAAGACAAAATAATGTGTAAATATGTAAAATGAATATTGAAGGAGTGAGGCATGACACAGGGAGGTGAGAGGGAGGGAGAGGGACTGCCATCCTCTGTAAATAAGTGTAGGACTTCATTACATGAGCAGAAATAAAGAAATAACATGGAATAAAAGGAGCACCACACATACTATATATCATTTTAATTAAAATCTACTATCTGCTAAATATATGTACAGCTGTTGGATTTCCTGAGCCAACTGATTCAAATAGGTTTCACAAGGGTTCACAGATAAGGAATTAAAAAATAAAATCAAGGGTTCCTTGATAACTAGCTGGAAACTGATCCCCTTTTGGGAAAGTCTTTATTTTATGTAAGTTAATATGGGAGGGGGTGTTGATCACAGAAGACAAGCCTCTTAATTCCTTTCAAATAAAATGAGCAGGCATGACATGGTTCTATCACAGAAGAGAAAGAGCTGCCTGTGTGTATTAAACGTTAGTGCTTTGCCTGCTTAATTATTGGTTAATCTAGCAATTTAGCATGCTTCATTTAATTCTAATTAGGAGAATTAATAGGCAGGGAATAAAGATTTAAATAGACTGGCACAAAACAAAACTGAGACTTAAACTGCTCTTGGAAAATGCAGCTTTTTTTTTTTTTTTAAATACAATTCTACAGCTCCTCATGTCTCTCCTCAGCAATGCTGCTATCTTAAATGAGAGCGTCTAGGTCAAATGGGTGATTTTAAAATACCCTGAGCCCACTCCTCCCTTGGCACTGATGAGTGGAGCTGTGTGGATTTAAACCCAGGATCAGGGTTTCTTTTTTTCCTATTTCTCCCTCTGGATCTAGACTTTGGGGTTTGACTTCCTCCTCTGAAAAGGACATATGCTATGGTAGGAGATGACTGTATAATTTTTACACATCTCTCTCACTTTCTGTCTTTTTTTAAGAGCACTGGGGGTAGGAGATAATTTAGTAGTGACACCGTCCTCAGGCGTTACACACCATTCATGTTAAGTGATGCCTTAACTCGTGGAATTGTAAATTATTTTATTCTTTCCTCAGTCTGATGCCTTCTTTATTTTCTCTCTCCTGGCAAAGCTTTGGGGGATGAAGACACGCTCCTTTTCCACTTCACCAGCTGGCTGCCTTCCATTCCCGCCGCCCCCAAATGTTACAGCCTGATTTGCATGGTGTGTTTGTCTTTGCTAATCAAGCCGCGTACTCTGACAAGTCCTACGACATTGGACATGGCTGTTCTTCTAATTAAGGTGCTAATTGAATTAAATGGCTGCGGTAATGAGCAGATGAGCAGCATAAAAAGTAAAGAGTCAGATAGGCCAATTAACAAAAGAGCTGAGCATAATTATAACATTTAAAATACATGCAGCTCTGTACCAATATTGTTAATTGTTACAGGGGAATTTATGATAATTGGCTCAACAACAGGCATGCAGGCTTAACCTGGGATGGAGCCTGTAATTAAAAAAATGATATTCAACACAAAATACAGAGCAGGGGTAATTAACACTTGATTTACATAAAATACGTTTATAAAGTGAAGCAGAGTACTGCACAAATGCTATGGCAAACATGAATTATGCTGCATGGTGGCATTTAGAACTGTGACAAGGGTAGGAAACAGGCTAGAATTCAAGCTAGTTTTAGACCTAAGCATGGGTCAAGGCTGATATTCGAGACCTTATTGCATTCTGCTGGCAGAATTCTGGCAAACTCATGATCATCACCCTATCCAGCAGAATTACATCTGTCCTTGCCGTGGATGTGCTGTTGCTGCACAAGAGCACTTTGAGAGGTGTGAGCAGAGATGCCTGTGCTGGGAACACAGCTGCCTGGGCAGAAAATCTCCCTCCGTTACCACATCTGGATTCTCCACCAGGGGCTCTACCAGCACAGCGAGAGCAGCTGCAGCCTGGCTGAACCGTATCGCTGAGGTCTTGCCCAGAGTGGCCAAAGCAAATCCCTGGGAAAAGCCCTGAGAGTGAGCTGGAGCCCGGGGTTCCATTTGAACCTAGAGGATGATGATTCTTCCCGTGTTGCCTGCAGAGCTATGTCTTCCCTTTCCCTCTGCTCTCCCTCTGCCAGTGAATTGCCAGGTCCAGGCACAGCCTCCTCCCTCTCCCCTTTCTCAGCACAGCCCAGAGATAAAGACATTGGTCTGAATTTTTTCAGGCCAAGGGGTGGCCAGGCCTGCTTAAGGTTTCTAACCACTAAATATATATGCTGGTATATGCCATAAAACTAGCAGATAGATATCACAGCATCCTTTGCCCCTGTGTAATGGATGTTTGTAATCACCTTTAGTAAAGGTTGAGGACTTGGGCTCTACTCAGATATGTCAGTATGTTCAGACATCACTACTGACATGTCCTAGACAGACAGTGTGCCAAGAACTCACGGCTAAAACCACTCTGTGAACCCACCTGAAGAAAACTTCTGAGAACTCTCACTGCTTTCCTGTGGTTCCATGGACTTTCACCCTCAGCCTGCAGAGCCACAGTGGCTGGAGAACAGTTGCATTATAGGATGTAGAAATGGCCCAAACTCAGATGCAGCTCACATGACAATGTGAAATATCACTATATTTGGGGCTTTATTTTCCCCTAAAAACTGGGAAAACAGCACTGACATTGGCAATCTCATGCTCCTCAGGCTCATTGAAGGGAAACTACAAATTGCTTTGGTGCAAAATATCTTCTGACCCATGTTCATAGCCACTGTGACTTTTCAGTATCTTTATCTCTTCAAGTAATCTCTTCAATTATGTACTATGTGCAAAACTAAAAATGTGCAGTTATAGTTATATGAGAAAGGGCAAATTAGAAGTATCTCAGTTATAGTAACCATGTGTCACAAGCAATTTTATAGAAACAGTAGGAGGTGTTTCAGAAAATTACAGAACACAAATGTAGGTTTCTTCTTACTTTTAATTGTGCCCCTGCTGCCACATATTACCCCAGTCTGCCCTCTGCCTGCAGTTGTGTACAGCACTTAGGCAATCAGAGGCTGGATGCTGTCTTGCAAATAAATACATTGCACTGTTCATCAGAGTCACATTTTGTCTTAATGTGTGTGGTGATGTCCAAGGCAGAAAAAGAGCACAACAGCATTTACGGTGATTTTTTTAAAGCCTGTGCACCTCAGTTGCTGCCACAACAATGTTGAAACGACTTCAGGAGGCTGTTGAGGAAGGGTGATGGCCAAAGGAGCAGAAAAAAGCAATTTTTAGCAGTGCGATCAGCAGCCATCCTCAGCCAGCAAAGGAGCCTGAGAGTCTAAAGTTTTGAAGTTGAATGGTTATACTGACAGAAGAGGTAGCCAGGGTTTTATCAACATATGTTTGGTTTTCTTTCCTTCTTCTCCAAGCCAACAGCCATAAACCTGTTTAGTCCACTGCTTCATCCCTCAATCTGACCCTCCACAGAGAAAATTAGGAATGAACATGAGTACTGTAACTAAGGCAGTCTGTAGTCAGCTGTCTGCTATGCATCACTGTACTGTTAATCACCATAAGAGGCTCATTTATACCTACAGTCTCTTTGTGGGTCTTTGGCAGAGGAAAACAATGTGTTAAGCTAATTCTTGATATGTATGTTGTTTTGGAATGGCTTGGATGTAAACAGGCAATAGAAATTTACGTAGTGAACTAGTCCAGAAACAGAGATGTTGACAATTTGGAGAATTTGTGAATACACACAAATTCACAAACATTAAAATCACCCCTTGTTATATTTTTTTTTAGCATCTCAAAATATGTTAGGGCTGGAATGGAAACAAGCAAAAAGGTATGATATTTCCTCAGAGATTTTGGCATTTTAGGTTCTGATCCTGCAAATGCTTTGGCACAAACCTAAATTAGGGTGTAAATACTTCTATTGAACCTAATGTGGCTAATCATATAGGCAAAGTTGGATGTGGGCAGAAGTGCTTGGGGAATCAAGATTAATTATGCATAAATTTTGTCACAAAACATACTGACCTGTAAGGCAATTTTCCTAAGCTCTACCGAGAGTATTGGCTGCTGCATGAACTGTACCCTTAAATACTGCATTTACACACTTGTCTTGACAATGAAACCTTAAAAACAGCCTTTTAATGAAGATGAAGGCAGAAAAAATTTTACATTAATCTAATTTCCTTGACTTTATAACATGAAGATTTCAATGAATCAAATACCTGTAATGTTATTCACATCCTATTGTATATTTCACATAGACAGTCAAAAACTCATCCTGCCAAAAAATCACTAGTACAATGACTAAAGTCAGAATTTCAAAAGCAAATTAGCACTCAGCCAGTTGTTTCTATATTTAAAAAATTGTAGAATTCCACAGTTTATGCAAAATTCTAGAGCAGCTTTTTAAATTCATCAAATCTTATTGCTGAGTAGTGATTGGACAGATGGTGTGAGCTATGTGAGGTTTTTTTTGTCACAGAAAATTTTATCTGTTCACTGACTTAATGAGTGCATATTCTTGACATAATTAGTCAAATGTGTGTGCTTGAAAATCAATTTTAACTGACGTTTTTCTTGTACCAAAAACTGCCCGCTGTATTACTTAGCCAGCATGAAAATTTTGCTAAATAATTTGGCCAATAAAACATTCAGATCCATGTTCAAGGGTTGTAATAGTAGAGGTAACAAACACTTGAGAAGGAACAAGTGACCAGAGTTTCCAAGTCATTGGAAAAGTTCTTTGGAAATCTCACATAGGCTTTCACTCAGACACATTCCCTAACATTTGCCACAGGCACAGGACTACGATGCATCTCAGGGGTTTAAGGTGGAAAGACATTACCTTTTATTATGGGATATGAATTAAAGTTAATGCTAATAATGGGAACAAGAAAGAGCTGAAATATAATCTCCAGACACCATTAGGATGTCATCTGTACAAGGACAAGTGCAAAAGAAAATGTTTCAATTCAGCTCAAAGTCAAATTAAATTATGCAAATTTAATAGATGCTTTCTATATGATAGAAATTATATTTTATAAATATAGTGATATTTTTAATTGTTATAACTATTGTAAAATAAAACTATTTTGATTTTATTTTTTCCCAATAGAAAACAAGATCTTAGTAATAAAAATTTCTCAGTACCTACTTCAGTTTTGCAGAGACTGAAGTTTCTGTCGGGCAGATTGAAAAAATCCTGATCAGGCAAGGTTGTCATGGTAAAGTGAGCATCAGATAAGAACTTGTGTTTGCAGAAAATGAGCTAAAAGTAAGGAAAAAAAAGATTATTAAAACCAGGAATAATTATTGAATATTGAATTAATATTGCTCTAGGCACAATGTCAAGAGCACGAGCAGCTGCTCACTCTTACTTTTCTTAGGCAAAGACTGAAATAGGCTTTACCAAGACCTAAACATTTGCAGCGTGGTGTCCAGACATAGTTTCCTGGGGTGAATACACCCTCTTGGCTCATATTTTCAAATTTTCCCAAGCATCTCATGCTCCATGTAACAGAACAGCAAGCAATGTTAGCAGCTGACAGCAGAACCACTTGCTTACCTGTGCCCTTTCAGAGCTACAAGTGCATCCTCATCACAGAAATACATAACACAGGGAGCTGCATCACTGAACCCGAGGACAGGTCTACAAAGGAGACACTCACTGAATTTTTTGGCTATACCAGGAAAAAGGCATATGGGAGTGGCTCATTACTGATCTTTCCAGCAGGGTTTTACTCAGTACTGTCAGATTTAATGAGTTCAGTAGCATGTGAGTCCAAACAAAATGACAGAGAGATACAATACCTTGGCTGACAAATCATACAGCTCCGGAAGCAGATGCTTGAAGGGAAGGATAACACTTCTCGAAGTGAGGTCCCTGCAGAGGTGACAATGTGTCTTCAGAGGCTGGAGTGACAGAGGACAGACTTGAATTAGCAAAGATCAGAAATGAGGCCCACAAATTTTAGGAAGAGGTTTTTACCACACATTAAAAAGCATGTCAACAACCACAATATGAATATTTAGTAGAGGAGCTTTAATGTGACTGTTTCACTTTTGATCTGTGTAGCCCATATTTCACACCAGTCTATACATGCTTCAGGTTATAGTTTTTTCCATGGGGATCAGCTGGATATATCCTTGAATCACCTTCAAAGTGACCTTAGTTTTAGTGATTCAGGTATACTATAGGCCTGGTTAATTAGCTCCAAAATTCCATGAGCAAAGGAAGAAAGTAAAAAAGTGTGGCCATGGCCCAACCTGCAAATACAGGGAGAAATCTCCCATAACAGAAATGTTTAAAAGTAAAAACCTTTTACAGTGTAACTGTGTAATTTATATGTATTGAGAATCTTTCAGCTGGCCAGAGATGCTATAATTATACCACAGGAATATGACTATGAATTTGGCATATCAGTTTTGAAAAGATGCCCCAGGGCTTCCAAGCTCCCATAATTTTACTTGAGCAGTAATGGAATAAAATACAATCTAGATACATGTTGCTGTTCTTCAGCATAACTACTTCTTCAGGCAGATTTACCATAACATACTCGGAACAGAAAAACTATGGCTCATTTACAAATGTAATTTCAATTGAGGATAGTTTTCCAATCTTCTTTCATTTGAGTCTCAATTGAACTTCTTCTCCTTTTTGATGGCATGATTAGACATTGTGAGAGCTGTTGCAGATTAGTCAAGCACAGAGAGAGTAAATTGGGAAGGATGTTTTATCAGTGCACGTCACAATATATGAAAGCAGATGTGTATGCTCTGAGCTGTTCCCTCAAATTACTGTTATGGAATAATTTAGCCCTTTTGATTCTCACAGATTACTGCTTCCACTGATCATGCTGTCAAAATCAAAGTGAGCACTTCATTCCGCTTTTATTCATGCCAGATCTATTTTGCTTTCATAATGAGCAGATATTACCACTGCACAAAGAGGATAAAGACATTCACAGTGATAGATAGGCGAGAGATTAAATGGGATCTTTATGACTTCTTCAGCCATCAGTTTTGACTGTGCGATAAGACGAGTCGAGTTGGGCACTGATTTGTTCTTTATTGGAGCCAATATTAGCATGGGCTTACCGGTGCACAGTCTGATAAAATCCATTTAAGGTGGAATCTGGATAACAATTCACAAGTTGCAAGAACTTCTCCTATAAAATGCATCTGCAGCAATCTCTGCAGAGGCAAAATAAGCCATTTTACCATTATAACTCCTTACTTTCTGTGGCAATAATCAATTTATAATTAGTTTATCATTCTGTGATTTATCAGCCTAGATCCTAGAGCCACAGGTTTAAATCCTTTTACTCAAATGACCCCTTAGCTTGCCACTGTTCTAAGGTCTGTTTGGGCAAGCCCTACCTGATCTACCCAAGTTTTAGAGGTTGTATGGCAAAGTTTCCCCACTTTGGCTGCAGGCTTTCCACCTGCCTCACAGTTCTGTTTTACTTACAGGGTTTCTCCCACCTCCTCTACAGCCTGGAGAATGAACAGTGTTGCATGTCCATGGCTTGCAAGTCCTTTGCCACAAAAGGTCCCCTAGAAATACTATCAGATAAGGAGCAGTAAAGTGCATTATAGGGAAATTTGAACAGCTTCCAGTGAGAAGCTGAGGCTTTGGTAATAAACATTGTCCTGCTTCATTTTCAAATATCTTGGAGTGGGGTTGGGGGTCCCATGCCTTTCTGGCAGCACAAGTCTTGCTGTTTTTCATTCCAGAAGCAGATTACAACAAAGTTATGGAGGGAATGGCACCCTGCTATCCATCACCACTGTGGATGCTGGGATTGCCTGAAAATGGGAAGACAGGAGACATATATTATCATTCTGCAGTTCAAGGCTCCTGGGACCCAGCCCAATTGCTCAGCTGAAGGTCCAAGAACAACATTTGCTCCTCAGGATTACCTGTTCTGCTGGGGTTGAAGGAAGGAGTTATCACAGATGGATGGTGATCTGGGGATTAGGATCAGCATCCAGAGTTGCAAATGGTAGATAAATACATGACAGCTGAGTTATCTCTGTATTTTTGACTAGCAAAATAATCTTCTGAGGGACAGATTTTTTAGGAGATCAAAGTCTGCCATGATTCTGAGATTAATCAGAACGGGCTGAAGGGGTTGGGGCAATTTTCACTTCCAGATGCCAACTCAATTCTGCCCTGTTTCCAGACAAAGGTATTTGTTTACCTAGAGCATTTATGTAATTTACTGTTCCTCTGGATTATGAGTGGGCCCAAAAGCATCAAAGTCTCACTGAATTTGTTCTTATTCCAATTCATTCTGAAATCTCACTCTGAAAAGTTTTCTCTAAGGAATGCCCATGACCCTACCCACATTCCTCTCTGCATGTGGAAATCCCACAAGACTACAAATCTTCCAGTCCTACACGAGGCTACTCAGCAGCTGATCCTATGAGGTTATCCACTTCAGTCCATATCAGGAGCATGTTTCACACCTGCTAAACCAGCACACACAACACAGCCACAAGGCAGCAACTATTTTTGTCCTTCCTCTGCTTTTATTATGATGAACTAGCTCAGCTGCTTGGAAAAACATCTTTTTGGTATGTTTTTCAGTGTGCTGAGGAAGCAGTTGGTTAATACATACTTCTGTAGGGAAGAGACAATAACAACTCCCTGTGATGACCTGGATGTATATGTCATTTCTTGCATCTATAATTATAAATTATATGTATGTAGTTATGATTGACATATTAGCCACCAATTTATTTCAAAGTATAAGTCCAACCAACTCGGTAGACATCATGGTAGTCAATATATAGTGAACCAAAATTTTTATGGACAACTCAAGGATAGCAAGGTTGAAAAAAACATAATACAACCCAAACCTAGATAAATGAAGCATGCAGAAGTAATGATTAACTTCACATCTGTATTAACAGACAGGTGAATGGAAAACCAACAATAGCACAATAGTCACATGAAGTTCACAGTCAGCCTCAGGAGTGCTGAGGTCTCTCATCACTGGATGAATTCAAGGAGACCAACAGGTCCTTGTCTTTAATCATCTCACATTTTCTTCTTATTTCAAGCTCTGTCACAAATTTGCTATTTGGACCAAATTTACTACCTATTTTTTACAAGTCATAGGTTTTCTGAATAGAAAAACAGGCTTGATATGATATTTTGCTTTAAGACAACAAGATATCCAAGGTTTTGAGATAGAAATTGATGATTTCAATTAAGTCAACATCATTCCTTTGAACAGACAATACAACCCCAAACAGACAGTGCCTTCTACCATATAACACTCCAGATTAATATTGACAAATGACAACTTCTCATCCTGCCTTGTATTACCAGTACCCTGTAGGTAAAAGTCACAAACAATTTTCTTGTATTCGTCCATGAAAAGACAACTCCCCTGTGCTCTTAAACAACTGGGGATAGATGACTCTTGCCTCCAACACAGTCAGCAGTGCTGACCTGAGGCAGGGCTATGACAAGGTGCTTGTCCTCACAGACATGTGCCACCTGCACTACAAGTATATGGCAGTGTAGAAAACCCTATCAAGAAAAAAACAACTATTAAACGGGTCACTGCACCTTGTTTCCCACATCTTAATGTTCCTTTTCTTAGATGATTAGAGACTGAATTAAAAGAGGTCTTTAAAAGAATCTGGTATTTGGGCATCTACAGGAGCACAATTTATACTGGTGAGAAAGTTCTTACTTAATTTGGTATTACTTTTACTCATCTGAAAGAGCACATATAGAACCAAGGTAGGTGTTTTCCTGCTTCTTAAAAAATCCACAGATGGCATAAATATTTTAACTTCCAGTCTCTCTTCACACGAAACCAAAGAGGATTCCCCACTCTGGTTACAGAAAGATGCTTAAGAACTGGGGTGAAGTTCTGGTTCTGTTGGATAAGACACCTCAGTGCCTCAAGTCTAATAATGTATCATTTATTTTCTCAATTTTAATCCCATCAGAGCAGTAACAGTGTTTAAACACCAATAAAACCAGCACTGCCTCCATGTACAGAGGTTTTGGTGGTTGGGTCTTATTAACAATGAAATTACAAATGTTGTAGCTCATAATGTTGCATTTTCTGTGAGGACACATGTGGAGACCTGCTGCTCCCACCTGCTTTAGGAAAGGATTCCACACAGACACATGCACACATCCTTCTGGCCTCAGCAAACTGTTGGGTGTGCAAATGAGCTAGAGTATAAATACAAGAGGAAATACAAAACTGTGAGTGATAACTTTGCATACACACAAGCATCTTTCTTCCAGACAAAACATTTTGTCATATCCCTTTTTCAGCTTCCCATCCTGTAAAATGAGGATAATCATAATTATCTCACTGGCATGGAGACAAATTAACCAGCCTTCAAGAAATGCCATAAGAACTATGAAGGGTTTGTGTTACAGCAACAGAAAATATGAACAGAGATGATATACAAATAATGAAGCAGAGGAAGTTAGTGAAACAGGAGCAAGATATCCCATCCTGAAAATACAGTGGAATGTGAAGCCTGTGGAAACTCAGTCAGTATTTGATATGGCAATCAAAAATGTATCTGAGATAAAGCATTGCTATAAAAACAGTCATTCTCATGGATGTCATTAAATATGACCACATACTCTGATTTGTGCCAGTGTTATGGGATTGATTTCATCTATGTCTGGACTGCTCACTGTGTTAATTCCACCAGTAAGTAATTTTATAGCTTTATGTAGTGACTGGGTAGAAACTACCAAACTTCTGAACCAATGCCCACAACAAACCTCACCTGAGTATTCCATCATGGCATCGAAGGCTGTGCTACCCATCCTTCCAGACAGCAGTGTGATGGACTTGGACCAAGTTAGGGAAAGCCAGTGCAGGTCCTCCTGCTCCCAGCACCAGGAGCCTTCACACAGCTGGCCTCAGCACTAGGAGAATCATCCATAGCACAGGTTCCTGTCAAAGGCATTTCTGTGACCACATCTGAGAACATCTGGATTAAACTAAAGTTTAATTGGGATGATATGAAGAAATGGTAATGATTTCTGACATTAATGAATTATGGGCTGGTGCTATTCTCAGAAGACCGTTCTTATCTTTGCTAAAGTTACTTTAAGGAGATAAGGAAACACATTAAGAGGGAACCTAGGTCATTATTCCAGCTAAAAACCAAGGAACTCAAGGTAAAATATGATCCCACTGAAGAATTTGTGAACATTTCTACAGGTAGGTATGTGCCATATGCTGAATGCTATACCCAACAGAGGCTGTTTTTCTACACTTGTCTTAAAACGACAGATTTGTAAGTAGAAGTGTTTTCAAAGGTCAGGGAAACATGACTTTCAAGCACAGTGAATTGTCAACATACCTCAGAGGCTTAGAGAAAAGAGGACCATCTGGAATAAGTTATTTCTATGTCATTTTACTATCCATAGAAATGAAAGCAGAAGAAATTAGAAAATACAGCTGTGTAGGTAGCTTCTCATTAAAGTCCAGCCCCAAAGAATCATTAATGTCACAAGCATATGGCAAGATATAAACCAAAATTTTTCACATGACCTAATATGCTTCCTTTGTAACAGAAGTAAGATGTCTAGGCCCTCCAGCACTGATGAGAAGAATTGGTTTTGTGTTTGCATTCATCAGAGAAAGAGCCAAAAGACCAGACGAAGAAAGAGAAGAGGGAGAACATCTATCAGTTTCTGTAGTAGCACAGCCCTTAGGAAAAGCCTTAAGAAAACTGAGAGGTTGTTGTTGGCCCAAGTTTTATCTTAGATTTGGAATGATGAGAAGCGACAGCAGCTCTTGTTGCCTGGCTTCTGCCCAGCTCAGGAACATAAGACAGTGCAGCCTTAGTACATAGAGTGGAGCAGATGTTCCCACAGACCAGTTATTTGGTTATTAATCTCAAAGGAGCCATTCACAGAGCCTCTGCTGAGCGCTGAGAACAAAAAAATGTAACAGTAAGGGGTGCACAGTCAAGAGGGGCCCTGCCTGGGATGGGCACAGGCAGTGACAGGGAGAAATAGACACCACCAGAATCACCAAATGAGGAAAGAGATGCCTCTGCCTTCCCTCTCTCTCCTGACTTGCAGTAGTGCTACCGGTGACATTCCCATGAGCCCCTGTCCCTGCAGCATTAGAGTGAAGGCTGGGCCACAGAGCACATACAGCCCTGTCCCAGTGCCTTTAGGCAACAAGGCAGCTTAAAAGAAGATCAACAGATTATATTTGCCCTAAAGACTCCTGGGAAATCATGTGAGAAATCTGCATTTGGGTAAATTTGTTGCCATGTTGCCTTTGGCACATACAGTGTTTGTAATTGCCATGCTGTGCTGCTCACAGCACAAAACCACCATGTCCTGCACACCAAACACGCTTCTCCTGTCCATGCTGAGGAGCACGGGCAGACTGCTGGGAACAGCATTGTTTTAACTTGCTGTTGAATGACACTCCAACCACTTAATAACCTCTCCTGTTCCCTGATTTAAGCTACTGTCATAATTTAAAGTTTTAGCAGGGCAGGAGCAAAGCCACTGTAAGAGTAAAAACCAAAATGCTGCAGAGAACTAGAAGATGAAAGGAAGAAAAACAACTGTTCCTGATGTTAAATTCAATGGCAGTAAATCCCCATCTTTTTTCCAGTAGGTTTTTTTTTCAGAAATAATTTACAGTCCAAAACGTATCTCATGGCATACAAATCAATCTCTATTGAGCCTGCCTGCCATTAGAGAAGGTCCAGAAGGGAAAAAATAAAAATGAACAATAAATAGTTGCATTCTGACACATTTTTCATTTTAAAGATGTCTGTTGTTTACATTGTTCATAAACTTTAAATAAAAGTCCAGGTTGTCCTTCAGATGATGGCCCCATTTTGCAGTAAGGCTGGTGGACTACCAGGGGGGTTTTCACTGCTGCAGAGCATCTGGAGCAGGAGCTGTGCAGATGTGCAGGAGCTCCAGCAAGCCTAACCACAATTAACACCAGCAAACAGCCATCAAAACAAGACTGTTCTGTTTCAGCCCTAATTCCAGAACAAAACCAGCTCCCTTTGGTCCAACCAGTGTGTTTTAAATACTTTGATGAAGTTTCCACCTTAAGGATTGTGGGGAGGAAAAAAATAGAAAAGCAAATTGCAGAGTGTAGTCTGAAGTACTTGCGATCCTTGTGACAAATACTAATGTATAAATCAGCAGCCCAATCCAGGCCCGGGCCGCTGATCATGTTCTTTGCTGAAATGTCACCTGTTCCTATCTAACGATTTGCATAATGCAAAGCTTCTCACTCGTAAAATACAGATTAAGAGGGGAAGCAAAGAGTCATTCTCGAACCATGGAGCCATTTCAAACGAAAAAAAAAAGCAGTCTTTACTATTAACCCTGTCACAGCCACAGGCCTTTATTCTCCTGTTTCCTATTTGAAATGATAGCTCCATTGGGAAAGGGAAATAACCAGTAAGAATCCAGCCTTGCCCTTTTTACTGGTTTGCTTCATTTCTGTTAGACTCTCAAATTTAACACAAATAGAAGTGCAATAATTAAACCATTTAACACCATAATGCTAGTGAAACATTTAACTAGTCTCATAAAGCTGGTCTAAAATGCATGGACATCTATCAACAGATTCCTGTCAGCTTCAACAGGGTGAGGCTCCAGTAGCCATTTTGAGGAAGTTTCTTTACTATTTTTGTCCCTATACTTTCTAATTTACCATAAGATGTATGTCTCTGAGCACTGTCTCACTGCCTGGGACGAAGGGGGAGCTTTTTTCCTTCCCTGCATTGAAGACAACAGCACCTACATCCACACAAAATTCTTTTAAATTAGCTTTATGCAGTATTGGCTTTATATTGCTAATAAAAAGCATTCAGAGTACAGCTGGAATTACAGACACAAAACCAGAAAGGCATGTTGAACTTACTATTTCAGGTTTGAAAACAATTCTAATTGTTAAAGGTTAAAATGAGGCTTGTCCTTTCCCACATTATCCTAACAAAGACTGGTCTCCTGCAGGGCTCTCAGCTGTCCCTGTAAGCAGCTGGTCTTGGCCATCAGCAGAAACTGACTGCTGGCACTCATTTGGCTCAGGGTGGTAACTCCTTTGGTCCAACTGACTGTACTGTTCTGAGGCAAATTTTTTCAAGGGATGGAATTTGTTTTCTTGCAAGAAATTCAAACTGGCGTATGTGTGGGTAACACAAGAGCACAGTCCTGGCTGCAGCCTGTGCCACATCTTTTACAAGGACGTTTTACAAGGGCATGTAGTGATAGGACAAGGGAGAATGGCTTTAAACTGGGAATAGGTGATAGATCAGATGTTAGGAAGAAATGGTTTACTGTAAGGGTGGTGAGGCACTGGCACAGGTTGCCCAAAGAAGCTGTGGCTGCCCCATCTCTGGAAGTGTTCAAGATCAGGCTGGATCAGGCTTGGAGCAACCTGGGATAGTGGAATGTGTCCCTTCCACTGGGAAGGAGGGGAGGAGCAGGTTGGCAGGAGGGTTGGAGCAAGATGGCCTTTAAAGTCCCTTCCAATCCAAACCATCCTATGATTTTATGATCATCTCCCTCAGGCCAGTTGTGCCTGGCAAAACCCCTGAGATATTTGGCCTAGAAAAGGTGGTTTTTATAACAGTTTCAGACCTCCATACCTAAGAGACACGTTTCTGTGTGCTGTTGTGACAAGGTGGGAGATGGGAGCACACATGAATGCTGCCACATCCTACGTTTGACCGCCCGCAGAGCAGCCCTGGGGATTTTCAGAGAAACAGGCTTTATTCTGGTGTTCCCCACTGGGCTGCCAGTGCTAAAGCCCATTAACCTTCTGGGAATGGTGCAAAGCTTATCTATTTCTCGTGGTCCTGAACTGCAAGTTGCTGAAATCTCCTTGTTTTTCCTGGCAAGAGAAATATGACATAACGAACTTGCTGCACCTGTTTCTTTCAGGAAGCTGCACTTGTTCACTCACCACTGATCAAGCAGTTTCATGATTTTTTTCCTCAGGATTTTTAAATCCCGGGGGAAATAAATAAGAAAACCTGAGAATAATAAGGTACAATAATAAAGACTAAGGCTGCAGCCTTGTCTCATAGGCACACCCATGGGGAAGAGTGGGAAGAGTGCCACTTGTGAGGCTAAAGGTTTGGTCAGTTACTTTGGGATAAGGCAGAAAGCTTTGAAACATTAGATGTTTTCTGCTTATTTAGAGATTCCTTTCTGATGATACAAGTCTGAATGAGAATATGAGTTTGAAAATAACCTGAAGTTTTAAGAGCTCTTAGGAAAGAAAGGTAAAATTCAGGGTATTTAAGGCTTGAAGGTGTCACATAGCAGCAGAACCTCTTAGGTGATGCTGGAAGATGAGTTTAGACACAAAATTCAACACTGGTTTCCATGGGACTCATAAAACAGGCTTTTCCGAAGACATGACTCTTTCCCACAAAGGGTTACTCCCCTTCTTACTGCCGGTTTTCACAAAACTAGTCAGAAATTTCTCTGATCTTGTCAGTTCAATGAAGATTGTCCAGAAAACAAGACAAAAACATGGACAAACAGTGAAATACAGCACAGGACTTCATGGATATGAAGCTAAAGGTGGAAAATAAGGGGATTCAGCTGAAGAAGAAACTGGAAAGGAGGCATCAGAGGCTAATTTTATGTCACTGCACCAAAGAATTTTACATGGGCTTAACTGTAAGTTAACACCTATCATATCAGTGTGGGTGTTACTGTGTCTTTCCCTCCTTAATACTTTTTTTTTAAATGGAATTCAAACAGAAGGGAATATGTTATATAATACTGTTGAAAATATAAAAGTCTACTTCTTACATTAGAAAAATACCTCATAGAGAAGCAGCGCTTGGCTCTGCTCCCAATTCAGCAATTAATTCAGTCAATGTTTCAATGTCCAGTCTAAAAGAAGATACTTTCTGAAGTCAAGGGCAAGAATCTAGGACTCAGAGAAAAGCAACTCAGAAGATAATCCAACCAGGTTGCAAGAACTGGTGTCTATGGAGACTGCCAAAGGGACAGTGTTCTGTAATATTTCTAATAAAAATAGGCACAATGGCTGCACAAACATTAGCAAAAGTTACTGGGAGCACTTTCCTACTAACTATCTGGGATCACCTCTTCTTCCAGGTACCTCTACCTTGCTGGTGTGGCACAGGGAGGGAGAGCAAGGTGAGAATAATGCTAAAGAGGGACAGACTCCCATTACATCTGGGCTTTTCCCTCTTACATCACCATTTTTTTCTCCATTAGTGATTCTTGATCCCATTGTCATCTTCAGTCTTGAGAATCTGCTGGCAGATTACATAAAGTACTCTTCCTGGAAGTCTGTGGACTAGATGGTCTAATGTATCTTCTCCATCTCACATCTGTGATTTTTGTCTTTATACAGTACCTCAATCCCTGTTTCCCTTTCCATCTCCTTCTGCAAATTGAGACTGGCTAAGGGGAAGCTTAGAAGAGAATGAACTGTCACTTAAACTGTCTGCATCATTCAGTCATTCTTTAAAAGGGGATCTCATATGGCATCAGCTCTGCCAGGAAAGCCAAGCCACTCAAAATTCCAGAATATTCAAGACATGCAGAATAAATTACAAAGACCATGTTTGTCCAAAAATACTTCTCTTTCAAGAGGAACATTGCTGCTTGGAGCTGCCTGCAGCATGTAAGATGACACAGGGACACACACAGTCACACACACACACAGAGCCTTCAGAAGCTTCAGCACTTCCAAAAAAGCACCTGCACCTTTCCACAGAAGCTTGGGGCAATTGCTACATGAGTGTTTGTATTGCATAAGGAGAGCTGGAGGGTTCTCTAGGCTTGTCTGCACTTGGTATAAGGGTCTATAAACCAGTGCCTCCTCTGGACTCAGGCTAAATTACCAAATCTAAATTCTATCTTAATTTACACTGTACTTTTTTAGGATTATGTTTTTGACACCAGGAGAATTCATTCATCTTGCTGGACTTTTAAATGCAGAGGTTGCTGTGCTAACTCTATTCCTCCCCCAGCTGAAACTGAGCTGTCTATAGCCACACACTTAATTAACACAGGCCTCTTTAGTTGATGTCCCTTACCTTCATATAGAGGCTACTACTTATTTATGTCCAGCATGGGCAGAGAAATGGCTGCAGCACACCACGCTGCTGGCTCACAGATATGGTTCTGCCCTCAGGCTCAGTGGCAGAACAGCAGTGAATATTCACTTCCAGTGAGTACTGCAAGAATCCAAAGCAGCCAAACACTGCAACACAGGTTTAAGTCACAAAGTTAATTGCTGAATTGGGAGCAGAGCCAAGCACTGTTTCTCTATGAGGTATTTTTCTAATGTAAGAAGTAGACTTTTATATTTTCAACAGTATTATATAACATATTCCCTTCTGTTTGAATTCCATTAATACTTCTATACCTTTCTTAGCATTGCTCAGACCCCTTCATCTTCTTCCATAGCAGTATCTAGGATTATCATACATTGCTTCCATTTGTCCAGGTTAAACATTGTTTTGCACAACCTGTCTATGTAAAATAATAATAAAGATATCAGTGATTGCTGTGCTTGAATCTGAACAAATGGTGAGCTGTTTTTCTGCTCTATGGAGAATTCTAGTAATCTTCAGGGGAAAAAATGGAGAAACAGGCATGGGGAGAGAATCAAATGGGTTGCAGGGTCAATAGGTATTATCTGAAATATTAAAAAACCCTAGTGTCACAACTCTTTGGTTATAATTCTGTCCAAAAGAATAGATGTGATATGATCATTCTCTCTCTTTCTTTTTTTTTTTTTTTCTGGACAAGTACTGCTCAAGGAAAGTGAGTGATTTCCCCCTCCAATTCTTTCCCTCTGCTTCCGTCTCTTGAGAACAATTCCTTTGCTGATTCCCGAGGCTGAGATTACAGTCCCATTTACAAGATGCATCTGTCTGTCTTAAAGTGGACCAATGTGCAAGATAAATAATAACATTATTTATTTTCTGTGCTCAATTACAACAAAAGTTCAAGTTTACACAAATGCCATTTACTGATCAGGTTGTTTCTTATAAACATCTCAAAAGTAAGATGCTTATTATTTCATTGATTTCATTGCATTTTCCCTGCATATTCTTCTTATATTTTCTAGGATATGAAAATCTGCATTAAAAAATATCCTGAGGTACAGAGCTGCACAGATCCAAAACACAGAGACCATTAGACAAAACACCCCAAATGAGGTGTAAAACATCTGGTATTAAAAGCACCACATTGCTTTCTCTCTCCTACAGTGAATCCTAAAATTTACTAGGGGTGAAAAATTTCCAAGGTTAACTCCACTGCATTTTTGCCAAAAACCACTAAGGAAAAACCCCAATAGGAAGAAGAAAAATATTTTTTTGTCCTTGATTTTCCCTTGAATGGAGACAATCTGCTAGAATTTGCATTATACACCCGGGGGGGGGAGGGGGGGGGGGGTCCAGTTTCCTCCTGCCTGCCTTAACCACTCACCCCTGCTGGAGAAGTCAATGGGTGTTCGGCGTTCCTTGCTGAGGCAGAATTGATTTGCTTGTGTTTCAGATGCTCGTATCTCAGCTCTTCACAGTGCAAATAAATTGACAACTTTTCCAAACTAGGAACAACCTGCTTTCCCCCTGTAATCTCAGATAATAGACTATATGTATGTGAAATATGCATATTACAGAATAGAATAATTCAGTTGGAAAAGACCCACGATGATCATTAAGTCCAGCTGCCTATTATCAGCAACTTACTTGTTAAAACAAAAAGAAATCCTAAAAAGGAGGGGGGGAAAAAAAGAGTTAAGGTTTTATGCCTGTACAGCTAGAATTAGGGAAAGTAATATCTACAAAATCTGGTTCCTGAGCCCCCTTTCGTACAAACCCAGTAGTCACCTAGCCCATGGTTTGGCGTGCATTTCCTGGGAGAACAAGCTCTTGGCAGATGTTTCCAAGCAGCAATGCTTGCAAAGGACTGTGTATTCTCTGTGGTATAGATCATATGGTATAAAACCATAGCAATCCGTTTTTCATTGTAGATGTATGGTTAAGATATCAGAAAAGAGGGATGGAAAAATCTCCTCCTTAATATATTTAGAGCCACCTTGTGGTCCCTCTTTGGATATCTCCTTCACCCTTCTCCTGGGAGCTGACAGGTTGGAGGGCTCTCAGGCACCCGTGAGCTGAGGGCTGCTCTCACCACACCAGGCACTGCCATCCCCCTCTGCCCCACCACGGCAGACTTTTTTTATGGTCTGAGGCAACCTAGTTATTTGTTTACGGTCCTGCATAACATGATTTCCCAGACAATACCTTAAAAATACTTCATAGAATTTAAATAAGAAGGAAAGAAAATGAGCATGAAGGTAGTCTGCTCTTTCAGCCTTTCCTTTCAGTTTCCAAAAGCTGGAACCTGGTGATGATTTTAGTATTTTTCCACACCAAATGAGACATTTACCTATCCATACCACAGGACAATAGTGGAAAAAATTTCCTACGGCCTTTCTGAGACACTGGTGCACAATGCAGACAAGAATGGATTTCCAACTTGTGCAATAGTCCTGTATAAAAAAGAAAGCTGTCATGATACTATTAAAAATCCCCTATTTAAAATTATTTAAAACATCATATGTTGGGACTGCCTTGGCTCAGTAAAACCTTTTAATTGGTTAACTTTGACATATTAAGTTAGATTAATACTAATATTTTTAAAGTTAAACAAGTGTTTTGTCAACTCAAGATCTATTTTTTTTTTCCTGAGATTTTATTTCTGATGTTGGTGCAGGAGAGGTGACAATTGAACCAGGCAGGGCAAGATGATCTGACCTCTCTATGTAATTAAAGTCATTGACAAACTCATTCATCTGCTCCTTTTTTTCTCCAAGGAGGGCAACCAGCAGATTTGTTGAACAATTCAGGATGCCTAGAAGAGGTTTGGTAATCCATGTCCTGGAAGTGCTTCTCCAGGGGAGCCACTTCCATTGCAGGTATCCAAATGGCAAATTCCAGTGCAAGGTGAAATTACTGCTGCCCATGGCCTCTGCAGATGTTTTCTCATCCCTGACAGCAACAATTATTTAAGTTTGCGCATCAATTTAAATTTGTATAGCTAAGGGTGTGTTTAGAGCCAATTTAAATGAAAGATGGAAAATAGGTATGTGCTTAAACCAACCTAGAACATCTCACATTTCCATACCTCTTTCAAGCACAGGGGTTTGTTCGTACGGGTATAATTTTTAGCTTTGTGCAAGATTATATTTTTTCCCCTCAATTAGCACCTCTGCCAAAGTCTCCTGAAGTCAATGAGAGTCTTTTCAATGACCTAGTTAGATTTTAGATCCACTCAAATCCTTCAGTACATGACCTGTAATGATTCCAGGAGGCTCTGGTGGAGCAGTGCACTGAGCACCACACCCATACACAGATGGACATGTTCACCTCCCAGTGCATTCCCTGAGCTACTATTTGCTATTTTCTTAAGATGCCTCCAATTTCCCACTCCAGTCACAGTGAAGAAAGTGAAGCTGGCACTGAATTGCTCTGAATTTCCTCTTATTCAAAGGAAGAGTTCCTTACAACAGCTTAAGCAAAACATTTATTTTACTACTATTTGAAAAAAGGAGATCAGGGGAGGCACATTTGCCTTCCTTGGGATAAAAGGACGCTTTGGATTCACCTCATAAAGTTGTTGAATACATTCCTTCCTCTCCCTGGATGTCTCTATCCAAGCAGCATTGAAAGGATACTTATATGCCAGGCTGGTGCTGAGCTCCAGTTTTCCCAGCCTGGAAGCTGCTCCTACCCCTGCTCTAGGCCCAGGACTGGCCATGGGTCACCTCTGCTCAATGCTATGTCATGGAGACACCACAGCCTGGACAGAAAGAGGGAAATTTTTTTCTCTAGTTGCCTGTTGGAGACAAGGCATGACTTCTGGAAAAGGTCATGGAGAATACTTACAGAAAAGAAAAGTATAAAAATGTTCCAAGGGTGTGATAGGACTATCCATCCCACAGGACACACAGAACACAGAGTAGAGAGAGAAAATATCCCTCTGAGCTCAGATGCAGCTGAGTAACCATGTTCATCAGCAGACTCACAACAGCTGGAGCAGGTTTGGAGGCCTTCCTCCAAAATCCAACCTGTACTGCTCAAGTACAGGAATGGGATGGCACCTCCAAGCAGTTCACATGGGAGGCAAAAGAGGAGTGAGTTCATAAGGCTTTATATGGAAAGAAAATGGAAAAGAAGGAGCAAGAAAGAGAAGAACAGTTTGGTGTCTTCAAGGAGACTGAGCAAGTTTCAGTGGGCAGAGATTAGAAAAGAGCAGGGGAGGAGAAGAGAAGGGTTGGTCCAGGCAGGTGGGGAAGCCCTAGCCCAGTTGGTCCCTGAGCTGGTTGGGAGGGAAGGGAAAGCAAGGAGGAGGGGCAGAGGCTTTGCCCCTGTGCTGGGGAGTGGGAAGGTGCTGGAGTGAGGTGGTTGATAGACCGCACTCACCAGGAATGGCAGTGACACCTGACTGGGAACTTGGGGAAAGAGTTGGCGGCTTATTAAAGCAGCCGGACCCCGGCTGAACCCCACGACTACACGCTAGGATTGCTGTGTGCCCCTTGATAACTCACAGCTGCTGATAAAGTCCACTGGTAATGGCTTTTTGCTAATGAGAAAAGTGCTGCTGATTATGACAAATAGCCTTGGACCAACAGGCTAAGCTGCTACATAGGCTCCCAATTGTCAGTCCGGGTGATTTTTGCATTTCATTATTTCTTTCCTGACGTCCTGGCTCCTTCTATCTTTAACGTACTCCCAGAGCCGTGTGTCACAATTTTAATAACACTTCTTTATCTCAATTTTTCCCCCCTCTCTCCATGGGAGCTGAAAACAAAAGGCTGTTACAGAAATAATGTTTAACCTCTCTCCTGTGCTGCAGCAAAAGAAACCCCACAGCTATTGTTCAAGAATTAAAAAGGCGTAAATGGGGCACACAGAGCCCACTCAGCCCTTAAAGAGAGACTTTTAAAATACCTATTATTACTATTATTTGGAGCTCTTTCATGCACAGCTTTGAGGCCTGCCATGTTCCCTTTCTCTTATCCTGTGACAAAGGTACAGCACATATCTAAGCACAGAGAATGAAACCTTGGTGGACAGTGACACTGTCTCCCTGTTTTGAATCCCTTCTAATAATAGCAATATTATTTTAAAGGGAAGAATGTAGGGGGGAGAAGCCATCAAGGATTCAGAATAAACCTGCTATCTTCTTTGGAATTGGTTACAAGTCAAATTGTCTTTTAAAAAAAAAATGAAAGGGGTGGATAAAGCAGAGCAAAGGCCAACACAGGTCCTAAGAAAAGGTGTGAAAATGATGTTTTTCTGCCCTTAAGATTACAAACCAGCAGCAAACAACTGGAGTTCACTGAGTCCTTTCCTACTCTAGGATTTGCCGAAGAAGATCTCTGCTTTTGAGGATACACTGCTGCCTATGGTTCTTGACTTGTAAAAAGGGCTGGTCCCACTGTCAGATCCTTGCCCACCTTGTCCATGACCTGGTGTCCTGCAAGAGGGAAAATGGACAAACCCCAGCCCACAGAAGCTCCTTGCAGTGGTTGTGGGGAAGGCAAGGGCACGATGGATGTTGTGGTGGAAGCAACCCTTGGGCAACTGAGTTTTCAGCCTGCTTGTAAATGTAAAACCAAAGGGATAGAAAAATGCTTACAAGAGCAGAATTAAAGATCAATGGCAGACAAAGTGGGGGCACAGGCTCTCCCCATCCCCACTAACTAGTCAGGCAGTTAGGGATTTTAAAAGACTAAATGGTATGGGGAATCTGCAAAAGAATTGGGAGCTGCATCAGAGTTCAGAGCATGGGATTTAACTTTGTCTATCACTGGCATTTCTCTTTGTGATTTTATAAATTGCAGCACTAGAATAGCATTTGCTTTTCAAATGTTACAGCTACATTACACCAGAGACATTAAAATCATCTCAGTTGGAAATGAAAATTGAGCTTAAGACTCTTACTTCCCCTATTATATATAACATATAACTAAAGGATTCCTGCTTCAGGTTTTAAGCATCTTGAGAAATTTTGGGCTTCCTAAGCTTTGTCATCCCAAACTGAAAGTGAGGAGGGATTAAATCTTCAGTTAGATACAACCTTCACTAATACTTCTTTACATTTCTCTTGGAAAAGTTATAAATCATGAAAGTAGTTAAAAATACACAAGAAAATTATAGGACCTCTTTGGAGTTTGAAATTCCCTTTGTCAACAGCCTGTTTCTATAGTTGTCTATAAAATATAACTTGAAAGGAAACCATACAAAACATATGAAATTTTTGTACCAAAGACTATCTGTAAAGTATTTGTTAATCTTGTTTATTAGAATATTAAATTCTTTCTACCTGTATGACAAAGCTCACTCTTGCACTGTACAACTTGATTATTTAAAATGGTTATTATAAAGAAGTTTGCAAACTGATTTTATTTGCTTTACCACAATTTCTTCTGCTCCACAAGAACAACCTTTGTGGTATTAATTTTATTCATGTGAGGAAAGTTGACTTGATAAAAATAACACACTCAGTTCACATGAGTCAACTGTAAGTGCTGTTGCAAGATCAGAGCCAGAAAATTAATGCACAATCAATTACAAAATGACTCTCAGAGCAATAGCCAGATACTAATCGCTCCCTTAGAGAAGGAAACCTTCACAAATTTGGGCTGTTCCTTCAAAGAACCCCTTTGGTTTTCTCCAGCTGATAACCTGCTGAAAGTCATCTCTCCTCCTGAGCTCTGTAAAACAAAGCTTGAGGAATAATTCTCAGCTGGGCTGACATTTGTGGTACGTATGCTCCAGTTTTGAGTTTTACCGTGTAATAGTCCACTAACACAGAATTTTCATGTCCCAAAAATAAAAGTAGCAGCCAGGCTCTGACACTTAAATGCAATCTTCTCCCTCACATAGTGCCATTGGTTTCAAGCCACTTACTTGAAGAGTAGCCCATTGCATTGAATCTAAAGGGCCTATATTCAAAAAGTCCCTGCTGTTCCCCTCCAGCCAACCTCCAGCCTGCCATTCTCCCTCTAAAAGGTCTCCTTCCTTCATCCCTTACGCTCACCTGGAAAATGCCTAGAAGAGCACAGATGCCACTGTAAGAGAAGTAAATACAGCCACAAGAGAGTTCACACAAACTTTCTGATGGCTAAAGGGTTTTTAACATTTCAGTCAACATCTGGGTTGTAAGCCAAATTTTGTTACTGTTAACCTGGGAAGTTTTAATTATATAAGAAAGTCAGTAAAATCCCACAGCAGCTAGAAATTGTGTAACATGCTAACCTGGACACATCTAATCTTAACAGCAAGAACAGATAAATATTTCTAATATTAATAAATAAAACAGACAGGAATTAAAAACTGTGATTTTCTGATTGTTTTCTGCTTTTTAACAATATTTCCGAAAAATATCTTTTTACACTCCATTTGTTGTTGAGATTTTCTTGGCTTGATAGATGTTTGTGTTTGGTGAGGTATTTATTCTTTCCTATACAGAGAAAGCATTTCCCAAAATTCAGGTTTGGCTGCTATAAATGTGAGGGCATTGTTTTAAGGAAATATTTATATGTTTAGGTCTATTGACCGTTTATGCCATTATTTAAAGGGGTCACAGAAAAGGGCAGTGGTTATTAAAATGGAGAGAGCAAGTAAAAGCAGGAGAGAGACAGAGGGAGCGAGAGGTAAGAAACTCATAATGGGATTTTTCATGTGGAACGATCATTTTATCTAATACGTCTGAAAATGTAATCCATTACTACTAATTACCATGCTGGCATTGAAATACAGGATCACACTTACTCCAGATCCAGATAGAGGCCCTAATCTCCCCATTCATTGTTCTTTCCATCCCACCTCGCCTCCCTCCCTTTCTGCTTCTCCAAGAAGAAATTCAGCCCTTCGGACATTAGTGAAGAAGGGCCCGAGGTCTCCCTATCATCCTAAAGCAGAAGCTAAACAATATTAGCCAATCATTTTTGATAGATGAAGCATGGAAATTAGTTCCAGAGTTTAACTGATAACTGAAACCACACAGTTACATTCCATTATGGCAGCCTTAATTGATGAGCTCATTAAGCCCATTATTAGAGAAATTGATTTCAAATAGGCACTTAAAACTGGCTGGCAAAAGAAAAAGGTGAAGAGATACCGTACAATGTGAAGAAAGTAACTAAAATACATAATGAAGCAAGTAATTTTATAGGTTTGTTTAATGAAAGCCTCAAGAGCATATTAGTTGCTGTGTGGATTTTAAACACTCATTTTATGTACTAATAAAGCTCCCGTCCATTATGGGAGCTCTGAATGCCTCCAATCTTTAATGCAGCTCTGCTACTAATTAATTAATTAACCCCAGATGAAGCAATCAATTAGTCATGCAGAATCGACACTTTAAAGGTCTGCCAGGTAGCACTGGGTAACAGTGCAGAACAGTGGAAGCAAAGTTTCTTTTAAATTATTTTTATATTGCTTTCAGCATAACAGGAAAAAAACAAACAGGGTTGAAATTTAAAAGCTGCATTAGCAGTGTAGTAAAAATGAGTGATTAACACTCTGACCTTACATTATTTCAGAGAATAAAGCAGTGGAACAACACTGGGAATTTTAGAGATGGGTTCAGATTGAAGATGCACAACCCAGACAGTTAATTTTTAATACGTTAATCTCAAGCAGCCACTGCTGCTCAGATTAAATGCAGACGGCTGCAAGTTTCTCGGCAGTGCATGGAAGTCCATTTTCACACCTGGGGTCTGAGAAAGTGAACACATGAAGGAAAGATAGTAATAATAAATCCTCCAGAAGCAAATCTTAATTTTATAGTACTTATTTGGGAAAAGAGCAGCAGAAAAACAAACCCTGTGGTATTAGCCCCTCTTGCATCTCTTTATTTCCTCCATTTACCTTCTCCTGAATGTTAAAATGTAGAGCCTTTATCAAAAGGGCACTATATAAATGGTCTTTCATTAAACAAAGCTCATCAGCCATGACCGATTAACCTCAGTTGTAAAGTGAGATTGCTGTCTATGTGAGCTTAAGTGTGGATGAGCTGCTTTGCTGGAAGACTGAACTCATGATCTTTCCACTGGGGTGAGCTTGGAGGAAAAGCTCAGGAGATTTCACTGAGGAGAGAGTTTAAAAATTGAGCAAACTGGATTGTAGTTCTTCTTTCAAGGATCTATTATTGCTATTATTATGATGATTGTTATTAGCGATAGTATTAATCTTCCTTTTAAACCATAGACCTACGTCAGCTTGCTGAGAATTCTTGGCAGGTCTCTGGGTGATGTTTGGGACAGCAGAAGATCAGGCTGAAGTTCATTCTTGATAAATGGAGGGACATATAATTTTTGCTTTGGCCTTGGGACCACATTTATTTATTATTTTTAAGACAGCTCCAAAAGGGAGCTGATAAAAGACTAAGACAACTTGGAGTGTCCATGTCCAACATTGCAATCTGTCTATTCACTGCACTAGACTGCATCAGACAATATATTTTTAAGCTGAAATAAGGAAATATTGTATGCATGAACCCAGCACCAGACTTAACATTAAAACAAGGAATATTATTCCTGAAATCACATCCAGGAAAGATAAGTTCACACTGAACTGAGGCAGAGAAAAGTTTTGAAGGTGTCTTGAGAAATGGAGGCCTTTCTTTTTGAGAGAGCTTTGCTTAGCCTAGCAAAATGAAGGCAGATATGTGATATAGTTCTCCCTATAAATACATCAAAGGAGCATCTTCTCCAGCAGGTAGAAAATCTATTTAGGCAAAAGGGTAAAGTTGGCACAACAGCAAAAGCATACAAATAAATAATATTAAAATGATAAAATTCAAATTGGCTATAAATTTAGACTGAAAATTGGAAGACATTTACCATCAGAGGTCTGAGATTTGGGAAAAGTCCTCATGTAGAGAAGTAAGAGAAAGAAATCTAAAGGATTTCAGAGGCACAGTTATTTATGACAGGTTATGATAAAGACCGTATGAGCTGGTTGACTTTGATATGCCTCAGAGAGGATCCCCTTTCCTTGCCTTTGGAGGCTAAGCTCGCTGCACATGGCATCTGGGTGGGGTTTGCCATGTGCCTGTGCAAGCACTGAAAACCCTAAGCCAAAGGGATCTGATCAGTTTGACCTGGAAGTCAGAGAGCACAGCTAATGGTTCAAGCCATTTACATTTCAAAACAAAATTCCAAGTGGTACAAGAAAATACTTTGGATTCTTCCTTTTTCCTGCATTTTCTTGGTAGTTTAGGGTAATACTGTCTTATGTATTGTTGGTGCTTTTGTGTCCTCATTTCTTTTTCTGTGGGTTCAAACCAGGTGACTCCCCAGAGCCCCAGTTGCTTTCAGGCCAGGCACAAAATGAACATAAGGTAGCGCATTAGGGAGGGGATAATGAATGGCAAAGGAGTATTACAACCATAAGGACATTGGTAGAATAAAGGTGGTCTGTGATGTTTCACTTTGCACTGAAATACTTCAGGGGCACTGGCATCCCAAGCAAAAAAATTTTGGAGCAGGGGGAGAACTGATCAGGTGAAGGACAGCAAGTCTGAAACCACTACATCAGAAATTAGCATGTGCCTGTGTCCCAGGAGTAAATGAATCTAAATAACTATTAAGCAAGTCTTGATGTCACTAAGGGAGAAACAGAAGAGAAAGCAAAGGCTGTAAATAAAACTTAAAAATAGAGACTAGTGAGTATAAAAGCACATATTACAAACAAAAAGGAGGCATAATGCCAAACATATGACAAACATCACAAAATCTTATCAGGGACTGATTAGTGCCCGATTCATTCAAATCCTTCATCTGTGAGAAACCACTGGGGATCTGAATCCAAGCTGATTAGAATCAGTTGAAATATTAGCTTGAATACAACAGCATAAAACCTCTAAACATCACTCTGGTAAACATGCTTTATATACCAGGGCTGATTGTAAGCTGCCTGCTCATATGATGTAGAGAATGAAGCCTTAGACAATCATGTTTCTGATTTCACGCAAGTTTTAGGTTTATGTAATTCCAGTGGCTGATCCAGAGTAAGAATCCAGGCAGAATAATTGCTGTTTGAAAAAGAAGAGAAAATGGCATCTCCTCTGCTAAAACGTTCTTGTTTCATCATCTTACGCCTTGTATTTGATACCAGGTATTTGACAGCAGCTTTGGAAGATTTCCTTAATCAGCTGAATTCAGATGGATCCAATTTTAATTTTCTGTTTCAAGTATGACAGGACTGCATCCAGTGCTGACCCCTGTCCCAGGAACAGAACCCTCCATCCTGAGCTGTTTGCCCATGCACTTTGTTGTGGACTTCTTCAGCCCATGAAGGAGCACGCTTCAACACATGACATAGCTAATCACCATTCTGCTTACAGAATTGTGTTCAAAATTAGAGGAAAAAACAGATGTCAGTTCTGAGTCAGCTGAGCCCCATTCTGACCCAGGAGAAACACCCGAGAGGAACACACGTACCAAGCGCAATATCTACACGTCTTTTAATTCCCCCCAGGAATGTTGACTCCACCACTTCCTTGGGCAGCCAGTTCCAAAGCTTTTCATTTCACATTTCTTCAGGGAAGAATTTTTTCCTAATATCCAATCTAAACCTCCCCTGACACAACTTGAGGATGCTCCCACCATCCTATCACTTGTTACTTGAAAGAAGAGACTGACCCCCCCCACTGGCTCCTCCTGCCAGGGTGTTGTAGAGAGCAAGAAGATCCTCCTTGAGCCTCCTTTTCTGCAGACTGAGCTCCCCAGATCCCTCAGCTGCTCCTCATCAGACTTGTGCTCCAGACCCTTCCCCAGCTCTGTTGCCTTTCTCTAGACACACTCCAGCCCCTCAGTGTCCTTCTTGTTGAGAGGGACCCAACACCAAACAAGGGTTTTGAGGTGTGGCCTCACCAGTGCCGAGTACAGGGGGACAAACTGCACTGATCCTTCTTCCAGCCCTTCTGGCAAATGGGTGTCACATTTGCTGACCTCCAGTCACCTGGAACCTCTCCAGTGAGCTAGAGCTGCTGGTAACTGATGGAGAATGGGTCTGAGCCCTTCCACCAGCTCCCTCAGTGCCCTTGGGTGGGTCCCATCCACAGACTTGTGCACTGGTTGCTGACCATTTCCCTTGGGATTATGGGGATTACTTCTGATTTGGAGCCCTTTCCCCCCAAAGCTGTTGAGAGCAATTTCTCACTATGGGGAACAAAAATCAGTCCTGCCTATGCCTTGTGAAAACCATAAAAACAGACACTCTTGGTCTGAATTTCTCTTGCTCCTTATCTGTGTATGTCCCCAAGCTTACTGCTGCCAGTGATAGAAAGGCAAAGCAGGGAGTTCATAAGCTTAATAACCACTTGACTTTCACAAATACTTTCTGCTACAAGATGCTGAACAATTTAAAAATGTTCCAGTATTTATACTGCATCCCAGATTAAATAACTGTTGTCATTTTCTGCCTTCATTGTTCTCATAGTCAATTCAATTGAAAATAGGCCCATTAAAAGTATTCATTTGTAAAATATTGCACTATAGCTATTTTTTTTTATTTAGCAGTTCTGAAAACACCTACCAAGTGATTGCCATTTAAAACCCACTTAAAGGCCAATTTACACCACATTTGTGCTTGTGTAAATAAGGTTTGCTGTTATGCTAATGTGCAATTGCACCACTTGTGCTGTTTTGAAGGATAATTCACAATTTTAAATTGTACTGTATGACAGAAGAATTCAAGGATGTTTTAATCACAGCTTTTGTTTGCATTAATCAGATGTAAAAGCACATACTGTTTTGTCTGCCGCTGAGAAGCAGGTAGTGCAGAGACAAATGACTGAAAGGAGATTTACAGTTTTTCTACCTCAGATTTCCAATTAAACCTTGGGTATTTAGTTAATACTCTCAACTGGAAGTCTCATGGTAGAGATAATACACAGGAAGATCTATAACACTGTTTAAAAAAACCCAACAACAAAAAAAAACAAACCAGAAGCCAAACTAAAAAACAACCTCCACAAATTTGCTAACAGTACTGTTTTTATTTCAAGTAACTGTAATTTTTCCTCTGGGTATTGCTGCAGATTATGCATTTTCCTTCATGATTTTTTAATGAAGGACTAATTTACCTATTGTCCAAGTGCATTATAGACTGTAAGTATGATTATTTAATTCAGCACAAAATCCAGCATGTCAAGATTAATTCATATTTACTAAATGTTTATAAATTAGGTATCTAAATCTTCATGGATGAATGCCAACTTGTACTAAGACTTATTTCTTTACTTCACAGACATTTCAATAAGTGCTTATAGTCATACTGCAGAACTAGAAAGAACTGATAACAACAATATATTTACAAATCATCCGCTGAGACCATATAAACTGTATAAAGCAGGATTTTTTTTTAATTATAGGTTTATACAGTGGCTGGCAAAACAGAAATATGGTGCAGTAGTAGCTATTGGCTACTGCAATACAAATAAATACTAATAATGTGTATACATTAGTGTACAATCATATAAAGGCTGGAATAGATATAGTAGTAACATTCCTCTGCTCCCACTCATTTGAGAGCCAATCTGCATAATGTTTTCCCTTCAGAAACACTTCCACAATGTGTTTAACCCAGCCTCTGGATTGGACTGAGTTTTAAAATGCCCTTTAAGGGCTTCTGGTCAGCTGGTCCCATCAGACACTCTTCAGAGGCTCCTATGAACCAAGCAACTTTTTATTTACATTCATATTTCATTCCCTGGCACACCACCCCAAAATCCCTGTGTATTCATAATCCCAGTGTATTTAACCACTTAAATATAATGCAGGTGTAACACTTTCAATGTATTTGATGGGCTTTTTAATGTAGCTATCCTTTGTCCAAAAATCCTTCAGTAATCCCTTTCTGGCCTTTGCTGATCTGGTCCAAGCTCTTCTCAAATTGTCCCCATTCCTCCAGACAGGACCCCAGAGACTGGCATTCACATCAGTGTCCAGGGAACATCCCTGCCATATTTAAGGCCTGAAAGTTGCCGATCTATGTGCCTTTCAAGCAGTGACTGCACCACTTGTGCTGTGATGATTAAACCCTGAAGGACACTCTACTATCAAATATCCATCTTGCCAAGATCTTGTCTCTACCACCATCACAATGTCTAGAATATTAGAATCAGAGAATTATTTAGGTTGGAAAAGACCTCTAAGATCATTGAGTCCAACCATTAACCCCGCACTGCCAGGCCCACCACTAAACTACGTCCCCAAGTGCCACATCTACATGTTTTTTGAACACTTCCAAGGATAGTAATTCCATCACTTCCCCTGTTTCAGTGCTTGACCACCCTTTCCATGAAGAAATTATTCCTAATATATAATTTAAACCTTCTCTGGTGCAACTTGAGGCCATTTCCTTTTGTCCTACCCCTTGTTACCTGGGAGAAGAGAGCAACCTCCACCTTGTTACAGCCTTCTTTCAGGCAGAAGAAGCATGGCCTGCAGAAACAACATTTTTACCATCTAACACAGTGCAGGGTCCACACACACTGCACCAGGTGCTTTTGGAGAGTCATTCGATGAGTGGGAAGCAGTTGGGGAGCTACACACCAAAACTCACCCACAGTGGAGCTCTTTGCTTTTCAGGAGCTGCAGTATCATATGCCTCATGCATACAATGCTGCAACTTATCCTAGCAGAAGGTTTAGGCAAGCTGACTTTTATTGCTGACAAATTGAGGATCAAGAACATGTTGCTGTGCAATGGATGGCATGGAGCTGGTCATCTGTCAGACAGGATCTCAGCTCAGACTTTATTAATATTCATGGTTGGAAGGCTTCCTTGGATGTATGTGCTTCTTCAAAACATTCATTCCAGCTCAATATCAACACTTGAAACAGTGAATTTTAGCAGTGTGCCTATAAAATAAATTCCCACTACAAAACTTCCTTGCAACAATGAAGTGTATGTTCTTTAACATAGCTTGTTGTTGACAATAAATTTAATTACCCACCTCTTATGAAAAGCCAGGGATAACACAGGCATAAATCGTTGCTGTTCTGAAGGGAGCAGGTAGGTCTCCGTGCTGCTGGAAGCTGTTCTCAGCACTGAGGAATATCTCCTGGTTTTCCCTGTGATGCTATTTCCATGTTATCCCTGCTCTTTTCCCTCTTTAGCTGAGGCACTCTGGGCAGACAGGCAGAGCTGTCACCCCATGGATACAGGCTGCAGATGGCACGGGACAGCACGGCCAGTGCAGGGTGTGCACTGAGGATGTGGAAGATCTGTTCAACCCCCTGGAGCTGGAACAACAAAGTCCTCAGCCCATTCAGAGCTGTTTGGGTGGCATTCCCATATACTAAACTTTGCTGTCCCTGAGAAAGGACTGGACCTCCTGAGAATGATAAAATGCTCAGCCAGCTTCCTGAAGTGTCTCAGACACTACAGGGTTGAAACACTAAAAACCACCCTTGACAATATATTAAACTATTTCTGTCAATGCCTCCACAGCTCATCTGATAGATACTAATGGCTTCCAGCAACAGTCCTATTTAGCATGATTATTGTTTTCATTTTTTAAATGCACTCCATGCTCAGTTAGTGCTAGACACACCTTCATTACTCCTATCTGTTTGGAGGATCGCAGCCTCCAGACTGACATATGAGACATCTCAGGATGGCTGAAAAGCAGTTCATTACATGAATACATCACATATCCTGGTAACATCAATTGCAGTAACAATTCTTAATGCAGCTAATAAGGTGTTAAAAGTCCCTACAGTTTTTTTGGTTATCTGACTTGTTTAAGATACCAAGCTGGGTTTTCATCACTTCTCAATTGGAAGGTTTAGCAGATTTAGGTGTTGTTAAAAACATATATATTCTGTAGGTATGCATTTTTTTCAGAGATTCTTCCACCCTTATAAAGAAAAGTGAAAAGTGCTGGGGAATTACTGAGTACAAAATGATGTGCCGGTTGCAGCAAGTACAGATTGCCAGGCACTTTCCTGATCATTGACAGCTGCGGATGTTTATGTTACAATCCTACAAACAAAAAAAATCTGGACTTTCTTCTTTATGCCAGGACCTTTTTAAAAGAGGAGCTGTTTGTCACATGAGGTGTAGGCAACAGAATAAATCTAGCACTAAAAAATAACCATTCCAACATCCTAAAGCACTCAACCTGCAACACCCCTTCTGCACTCTCTATCATTTTCTATAGATCTCAGCACATGGAATTCAGGTCAGAAGTGCCAAATTCTGGAGAAGAATGAATTCTAGTTAAATTATACCAGATATTAGTCTAAAATAACACCCCTCCACTCCATGCACATCAGATTTTCCACACACAGATTAAAGAAAAGGTCTACTCACAACACAACTGCATGTAGTCCATAAGAGCTCAGTGGTCTGCTGGGTCTTGTTCTGACCTAGTCTGTGACTTCATCTGGACAAACACACCTTTGATGACTGACTTCAGGTCCTGAAACCAGGAATCAAAGTTCCATATGCATACATTATCGAACTTTAACTCATGGAGTTACATCCCAATGGACTGGTCCAGAGTTAACAATCTGTTTCCCTCCCCTTCCACCTCTGCTTTATGTTTCTCACAAATCCTTTCTGAGAAATGAGAAACAAACTTTCTAATCTCAATCTATTTTGTCCCTATCTCATTGTCCCTGAGAGCAATCGCCAGGGAGGTATCAGTGACTGAAAATGGCCTGAAGAACCAGATATTGAAGGACCTGCTGATGGCAGTACTGAGGATGGCACTGGGTAACCTGGGGGCAGCTTTCCCTGTATATCTGATTGTATCTGTTCTGACAGCATATAAGAGACCTCCAGTTTCCAAACTCTCAGTACAGCACATTATGCAAACATTAAATTCCCTTAAAAAATAAAAATCTCGGTGGCTGAGTTATAAACTCCTCCATGATAATCGTAATGGAAACATTTCTATGTCCCTACAGCTATAATGGGATTCCCGCAGTAATCCTACACTGTTTATGGTGCTGATATTTTAAATAATGCATTCCATATCTTTTACTTTTCCCCTTTTTTCATGGTGCTGTACACACTTGGCATCCTTTCAATGACAAACACTGAGCAAAGTGCAGCAATAAATTATTCCTCTTTGAATCCTTTTACTAAAGGAAAAAAAATCTATGTGCACACACAGCAGCTTGAGTCCAGCTAGTTAATCAGTTGCATTATTATTACCACCCACCTCCTCCTGTTAAAAAGCCAGATTTTTCTACCATTTGTGCTGCTTTTAATCCATAGGAAGTCAATTTTCCACTCATATATTAGTTTATTTTATATTTTCAAATTGATTCTACTATACATTGATTTCCTGTTGTGTGTATTGT
>NC_138785.1:68261975-68389475 GCF_965178545.1 Coloeus monedula
AACATCGGAAAGTCAGTGCCTCAGGTCTCATTTTTAGTGTATCTAACAACTGAATAGGAGATGTGGAGAAGAGAAAGCATGTTAGACTTTTGGACAATCAGCAAACCCCATGCTGAATAACTTGTCTTCATGTTTGAGCCAAGAGTTTAATCTTTACCATTGATTGCCCATAACCATCTAAATCCACAGTCACCAAAACACTCACTTAGTGCAGCCCAGTGCTAATTTGGTAACCAGACTGACATCAAGGTAGTGTTAACGTGCCTTACTCACACACTCAAATATTTCACTTTAGGCTCCCTAGGTTGGAAAACTGAGCTTTAGAATTATTTTGTCTGTCCAGTGCCCCATGGCTGAGAATGTGTTTTAGCTGTCAGCAGCACACAAGCACAGTTAACCTGTCATTTCCAGCTCTGGCTGCCTTCAGCTGTACCTGGACTCATTCTGACTGAGTTAAACCAAAATTTAGGGTGATAAAAGCATAACAACTTTCCCCCACCACCTGTGAAGCTGGCAGTTTATAACACTGGTAATTACCCACATCCTCCAAGAAAGAAAACTGCACATGCAAATGTGTGCACAAGTGTGCAAATGCCAGTGTACTGGCAGTGTAATTTATCTGACTGGTTTAGTCTTGCTATCTCTGTGTATCACGCACAGAGCATGTTTTACTTCTTTGTTTTTGATCCCCAATCTATGGATTTATTCACAGGTACAATTTAACTTGAGGTTTCACATTACAGCAGCTATTTCCCCTTGTAGTACAGTCCTGTCCTATGCAAAGAACACGTGGTGTTAATTACAGGGAATTGCAGCTCTTGAATTCATGGGATAATTGATAATACCTGCATGCAGAAAAATCCCCATCATGATGTTTTAAAGATTCAGTTAATTAGCCCTGTGTCTGGGAGATCAGGCATTAACCATTTGCCTTAGGACTCCTCCTTCAGGCTCTTTCAGAAACCTCTGTTATTTAGCTTTTAGGGGTGATTAGTACAGAGAAAGCCAAGGGAGGAAGGCTGCGTGTGAGATGTTGCCGCAAGGGAATAAGGAGCCCTTTGTCCTGTCAAGAACTATCCTAACAAAACATTCAAATCCGATTTAATCACTGCAGTGGTCTGCCCACATTGCTCTTAGGGTTAGATACCCCCATAAATCATGCATAGGTTGGAGTCGAGGGTGCCTTGAAGTGGTTCACAGCTGATTCTCTGATGCACAGAGCAAATCGAGATCACTTATTCCTTTCCATTGGCTTTTTGGTGCAGACACTCTGACTCCTGTCTTTCTTCCTTGAAAACCTAGCAAACCACAGGAAACAGGTCAAGAGTGCTTGCCTTATAAGCTCTGGTTTGGGTGAAGAATCCCAGCAGCTCAAAGCAGAATAATTTTGTTACTGATCTTATAGTTCATATTTGATTACATACTGGTAGGAGGGAAAGAAATGATCATCACTTTTTTATGTTACAAGGAATCAAAATCAATTTTCTTTCACATTTTTCCTTTGTAATAGATATTCTGCCTAAAGATGGGTTTAATCAATTTTTTAAACAAGCAAGACTACTTCAAGTATAGTGATACCCAGTGATTAATTTTGAGCTTTTAATGATACAGTTATCAGTCATGAAATTCCCATCATCACACTCATGTGCTTCAGCCATGGCCTCAATTCCAAGGAAATGGCAGGGTACTTCAGAGTTTTGTTTCTTCTGTGAAAGTCACAGAGGTTGTTTGGGGTGAAATATGTGATGTAAACAACAGAACAGGGAATTGTATTGAAATTAATAAATTTCTTTCCAGATTCTCAATCAAATGACTGCGACACTACACAGTGAGCAGAGCAGTAACCACTCTTGGCTGCTCTTGAGCTGATTCTTTCAAAGCAAAATGGTCAATACTGAATTCTTGAGACACCTGACCTGCCAGCCGTGGAAAACTGGCCATGACCCAGCACTCACAATTCAAGTGTAAATTGTGAAGATTTTGTAAAAACTGCAAATAGTTTCACAGGAACCACAAAATTCAGTTTCATCACACTCTTGCCTTGAAGCATGCTTTTCTGCACACAGTTCCTGCAGGGACTTACTTTTCAGATATTTATTAGTCAATAAAAATGCTCAAAAAAGTGAGCAAAGTAATTAAAAGTAATCACAGATAAAATGTAACTGTTTCAAGTATACAACTCTGTTACAAAAGGTTCCATATCCAAATATTTGAAAGGCAAAACCAAATTTAAAATAATTAAAAACCTGTATTGTCTGAAAGATACAGGTCAACGTAAAAATAGTACTATTTAATCTAAAAGAAAAAGTCATGGGGAGATTTTTTTCTACACCAGGCATGTAGCACTACATCCTATCCAAACCATTGCTTAAATTGTTTGCTTAATGATTGATATTTTTGGGGCATATTTTTCTGCATCTTATGGAAATAAAACTATTTTCCAGCGCTCCCAGACTGTTGCATTCCCCATCACAGGATCTCAGCACTGACCATTCCATCACATCTTTGTATGCAGAACTACTTCAGCCAAAAGGATTTCTTCCAGTAATCCTAATTGGCCAAGTTTGACTTGCAACTGCAAATATGGCAATTACATATGCAATTACATATGCAAAGTGGCTAAACATTCAAAAATCAATAGATAAACCAGAGACAAGGTTGACTTTAAATCATATGTATACAGTCAGAAAAACTAAAAATATTTGTAAATTGTAAATTTTAAAATTGTAAAACTTGTCCTTTCCCCAGGAGCACCAGTAAAACTAGAGCAGTGTAGTCTAACTGAAGATATCTCCTGAACACCACAGAGATAAAGCCAAGCCCACATAAAATTGAAATAACTTTGGAACCAGCACCATTCATTTTCTCTTAGACTGAACTGCTCATGGGCCTTCCTTCATTTACTGCACCCTGAGACTTGTTTGACAACATTGGCTTCAATGGTGTAACTCTTGATTTACGATGATCAAATATGTAAAATTTATTATTCAGCCTTAGAGTGTTTGTAAAAATACTAGCGGTGTCTGTAAACACTATAACAACTGGAAAGACATAGGATGGGATAATTTCATCTGCACAAATTTAATACATCAGAATCAAGCCCAGATTTCCTTTCAAAATATTTTTAACTTGGTCTAACTATGTTGACTTCATCAGAGTTGTTTCTTTTGGACATGAGATAACATGAACAGAGAAGTGGGCATTATACATAAGCTGCCAATCCACAGAGAAATATTTATTCTATATTCTTTTTACAAGAATTTATAACTTACAGAGTCACTAGGAGGGCTGAGGCATTGCTTGTGGGTACCAGCACAGCTCCACTGGCTTGAGACAGACACTGAGCGTGAGTGCCAAAGATAGGGACTTCTATGAATTTGAAACTAAATGTTCTTACTAAGAGCAGAAATTAATAAATACCCACTTCTCTTCCCTCCCTCTCCCAAAATCAGTTTAAAAAATTGAGCTTCCCTTTCTATCCAGCAACAAAACCCTGGTATTCTGTATTGTACACTCCTGTTTGTGTTATGAATGGCATGTCACATATGGCAAGGCTACACCTGCAAGGGAAGGAATGAAAGTTGATACAATCTCTCCAGGTTCTGCAATGTCAGGACACTTATCAATTTGTAAAATGCAAGGGCAAGATTTAAGGCTTATTAAAAGAACAGAAAAAAGGAACAGAATACTGAATGAAAAGATATTTTTGCAAGCTTGTCTGAAGGTTTATGAGGATGCCAAGAAGTGCATGACACTGCTATTGGGAACACACATGGCTATTGCCATGCACAAATCTCAGCTTACACTGTGGACACCAGTGAATTACATTCCCCATTCTGCAAAAAGCTTTGCTGTTGTGATTTTATGAAGGTTCAAGTCAACATAATATCACCTCCTATGAAGCACTGAGAATATAAGGCTGTGCTCACTGATGGAAAAACTGGAGTTTGAAGACACAAAGACGTAAGAAATTATTTTTTTATATCTTTTTTTCCTCTGGTCCAATGTCTCACTTGAGGAATAAAACAGCTTAGAGATATGCTACTATCTTTTGGCTTTTTCTTTTACCTTTAACACAGCACTTTAAATTGGAGAAGGGGAGCCGTAACATTTTTTTGGAAATAGCCTGGATGTTCAACCAAAAAGCTAAATTTGGGCATGATTTGATCCTGACTATTATTGGTTGTTGAGTCTACAACATTCCCTTTCCTTTTGCAATCCATGTGATGAGTCTACAATTTGCTGCAATCAAATACATGCAAACCAGTCAAAGCTCATATATTGCAGGGAAACCAATAGACACACATCACCTCCTCCCAGAAACCTCCCCAGACTGAGTTCTTCCAGTTAGCTTTAATGGAGGCATTTTCTATTATAGCTGGAAGACTTAGACAAGCATTGTCTACCATTAAGACGGAAATTCCCAGCAGAAACTCTCATTTTCTCCTCCAGGCCTTTGTCAGACAAGGAGGGAAATCAATAAATCCTGAAAATAAAAGGAAAAACACTGGGGAGGGTTTTGACTCTAGAAAAGAAGGAAAAAATCCCAAGAGCTCTACCAAGCTCTCCACATCAGGGTTGCACTCCAGACACTGCCACTGTGGCCAAGGCTGTTAAAACCAACCCCAATGAATCACTGAGTAGACCCCAACCTCACCTGAGCTGCCCACAAACTGTGCCCACTGGCTGCTGCCTGGGACATTCTCAAGCCTTTCACACACAGATCCAGCATCTGATACCAAACACTCCACCCAAGCTTGCAACCACTTAAGGATGTCAGATTCACGCCCCACTCAAAGTTGTCTTGCCCTTAATTTGTGCAAAAGGACAAAAACCTGTGCCTACTGCCCAAGGAGGATAAATCGTTCTCGCTAGCCCACATCTTTTCAGAGATCCTATCTGAAAAACAGCTGATGAGTGAAGGGAGGCACAATGATATTCTCTTTCAAGGCATATGGATCCTTTAGAGCACCTGCTGTTAAGAAGTCCCTGCTCCCCACAATGGTCTATTTATCTCTTTGAGCAGAAAGAATATATACACTCTACCAGGCAGCTCACAAAGCCATTTTAATAGCAGAATGTAATTCCTCAGCTCTAGAAAAATGAAAGTGAAAGGTCTATGAATTATTACAAACCTCTGGCCAGGCAGCAGTGCCCTGAACTGTAAAGGCTTTTTTCTTGTGCTTAAGTTACCATGGAAGATGAAATAGTCACACAGGCATTCTGGCCAGTAGAAACAGACATTTCTAGCTGTGTATCATCTATAAATACTTCTTTTTTTTCTGGTTTATAACCTATCTCCATAAATGGGAAAAAAAACCAAAAAACAACCAATCCCCAAACCCAGAAATGGCATGGGTTTTTCTGTTTATAAGCAGAAACTTACTCAGCTTATATTTACTTTTTCCAAAATAGTATTCAGGATGATAAAGTTATTTGTGAGAATGCATCAGATTATGCACTATATCGCGGTGTGAAAATAAAACTCATTTCTGTTACAGTGAAGTTGTTTTCTGCTATGTGAATATCTTCCCAATACATCTTGGCTCTAGACCATACTGTTTTGCAGCCTGTTATCTTGTTGCCTTTCTCAAGGATTACTGTAAGGCTTGGCATGTAAACTAAATGCTGACTAAATCCCTCCTCTAGAAAAAAGTCCATTTTCTAAATGCTGATGGACCAAAGCCTCTTTCTAATAGGTTGATTCTTGTGATTGACCACAGGAGGATGCAGGTGAGTATCTAGGCAGAAAATGAGGACACAAAAATGGAAGCAAAGAGGGAAGGAGCTTTAAAGGAGAAGACACCAAACTGAGTGTGAGGAGCCCTAGACCCTGTCAGAGACATCTCGGGTGACACTGAAGGGCTGCACCTCGGGCAGTACAGTACAGATGGCATCCACCATGGACTGTGCAGGCCTTAAACCTACCCAGGCAAAGAGAGAGTAAGGAATTAAACAACACCACACTTACCCCTTCACAACAAATAAGTGTGAGAAATAAATCCCACTGTCAGGAGAAGGGCCACATGGTTCTCAACAGACCTGGGCAGACATGCAGGTGCTGCCCTGTGAAAGGAGATGTAAGAAGCACATCCTGCTGTGCTCCTTACATCCAGGAAAGGAGATTCCTGGTGCACATCCTGCTGTGCCTCTTGCCCATCCTGTGCACCCAGGGGTGTGAAGGAGCATGTGAGCCCCCAAGAGCACTTCCCAGAACTACAGGTTGAGTTTGGAAGGGACTTCTGGAGATGATTCTGTCCAACTCCCCTGTCCAAACATAATCAAGCAGCTGAAGAAGAGTCACCAGTTCAAGCAGTATCACCCACAACAAGTTTCCTGAAACCATTCTATATGGCTTTTGATTTTCTGAAATGATGGAGATCTGCTTCTCCCCAGCTGTCTCTCTCTTCATCTGCTGTTACACATGTTCCACACCTAGTTACCAGGAGGTACCTATCATCTAATAAAACAATTGGTTGCATAATTTCTTATATAGCATGAAATATTGCAGAGATTGGCTCTATTAATTCTAAACCATGAAGAAAACTGTTACAGATCTCTGATAGCTTCATCACCACATTGCACGGTCAGAACAGATTGAAGAGATATGAAATGGTTTCTTGGCCCTCAGGACTGAAAAAGTACAGCAGGAACTTTCATGCTAATAATAAGGCACACAGGGACAGGACCCCAAATATCTCAAACACACCATACAACTCTAACAGTGAGTGCTGTCCATCCAATGTGAAATAGTTTCTCATCACCCCAAGAAATGACACTAAAATAGCAAAATTTGACTCAATGTCATCCCATTGGAAATCAGGGAAACAAAAAAGTTTTAAATCCCGTGCAAAACAACTCAAACCGTTAGCAGCACTAGACTTTGCCATCTTTGCTAAGCCAGAAGCAGAAGCCAGGCTAGGAGACCTCTAGTCCAACATGTCAAGGCACCCCTTTCATCGTCAGTCTTCACAAGAAAGAAATGTGGTGTGACACTTTCACCTTGTTTGATTAAAACATTTGCATTCTAACTTGTTTGGGGTTAAAAAAGTATTAGGAACTTAATATTTCACATTGGTTTTGGTCTGTGAATTTTTGAATCATCTAGAGAATATGAGCTCCTTGATGAAAAGTACTATTTTGTGTTATGAACCAGAAAATAATGGCCTATCAGACTATAGAAAGTGGTCTAAAGCATCTATCTTTAATCTTCTTGTGTAAGTGTTCTAGACACTGTAATTTCCAATAACAATAATGGAATAAATACCTCATTAACCCCTTTAAAGCTTCCAACACCATGACAATATCTAAATGAACTGTCAGAGGAACAGGCATTGTTCAGTAAGACAGCAGACCAGAAAGTTAATATTGAGCTATATTCCAATGAAGTAACTGAAATGTATTCTCATCCTCAGCAACCTGATGGCTTATATATTGTCACAAAAGGCAGAAGGAAAAATGTTAAATAAGAGTCTTTTAAGTTCATAAATCACCTGACATTTCAGATTAGTTTTGAAACAAGAGATTAAAAAAAGCACAAACTAAATTTTGGAATGGAATGTTTGTTTAGAGTTTAATTCATGGAAAAGCCACTGATTGAACTTCATATTTACACATTTCTGATCCATAAACCCTTTGATATTACACTATTCCCACCATAAATTAGTGTTCTGACAGACTAATACTCATTGCTGAGCTGAATGTCATAGATATTTATTGAATAGGAAGTAAAAGTGTAATATCTAGTATAAGCAGAATATTCACATAACAATAAAAAGTATAGATTTGGCTTCAGGGAACAATTCTCAGAGCCTGAATGCATCAGAAAGGAAAATAGGGAACTTGTGCAAAAAATATTAAGATTTTAATTATTTGGTATAGGCTTATGGTGGAAGTGTCTACATCAAAATCAAAGCCTGTGGGTGAAAAAATCAGGACTATATTATACAGGGCACTGGACTTTCTATTGATTGGAGCACCATGGTAATAGCCACTGAGGTAAATGCACCACAAAGAGAAATAGAGAACAGGGAAAATAAAGCAAGGAGACAGAGTTCAGCTTTGCATGCAGGTGAGGAGAACCTAATATCTATGATGAATTCTACCACACAGCTCTGAGAGAAGCATTTTCCCCATAAAAGGGTGGTGGGCAAATTTCCCTGAAGGGAATATCAAATAATTCTAAACAAAATTTAGGCTGAGATTTTCAGAACTACCCAAAAGAGTAAGATACCCAATTTTCAATAAAATAGGTATGTGTTAAACACCTGTATCTCTACAAGGCTTTGCAAATTCTGTCTTAAATGAAATTGAATCTATTTTTTAAACAGTAGCTGCCAGATCATTATGATCATGCTCAGCCTATGGCACACTGAATTTCAAAAGCACTTTAGGTGCCCATCTGAAGTTTAAAAAAGGCTCAATAAACATAGATATCTTAATAGAGGATGCATTTTCATGGAAAAGTGGCCTGAAAAAGCAGGCTTCCTACATGCAGGAGAAAATTGTTCAGAAAAAAAGAGAACACCACCTTCAAATTAGAATTCTGACGTGAAGAATTAGACTTTGAGTTTACAAAACAAACAGGACAGTGAAACACTGCAATAAAATTGTAAGAACCATGTAGCAAATCCTCCTGAGTCCAAGATCTCACCTGAACTTGGAGTTACTGCCATGAGCCCTTTCCATTCAAACACAGGAATGAATTTCTGTTTATTTCTTTTTTTTTTTTTTTTTCTGGAAGCAAAGCCAACTTCTCAGGATTTCTAATGAGGAGTTACCTTGGAAAGATCTGCAGCTGTGTGTTACCAGCTGTGAAGAGTGACCTGAAATGGCACTTTTCCACCTCCTGCACCTTGGGCAAGATAGCAAGATGTGCAGTACAAACCATTTAGCTCTTCCTTCAAAACACTGAGTGTGAGAGGCATTCATTTCCACTGCTTCATCATAATCACTAAGGCAATGGGTCACACATCTGGACTTACACCAACTTGTGTTTCATGGTGTCTTCCACTGTTTCCAGTGATCAGATTTTCCTAGTGTTAATCACATCCTAATGCAACTCTCTTAACTTCAGGAAAACAAGGAGGATGTTCAGCCCATAGAAGTCAGCTTATGCCAATCATGCCTTGAACTAGATATTAACTTTAGAATACATTTTTGAAATCATAGATTTTTAGGACCATTGTACAGATGATGTGCCACTGTCTGTGCTATAGACAACTCTGAAACACTCTTTTGAGTTAGCAGCAAAATGCTAGGATGGGTTTAAGCTATAAACTTCACAATTGATAACCTTATAACCCAAAAACCATCCCCAGCATGAAATATGTCACTTGATGCCTTGATCTTTAGCAGCGAGTATTTTTACATCAGTCTTATTTTTAACCTCTTAGAGACTATAAAGCAACCCCTACAGTGCCTGTGTGTGAGAAATGAGATTATCATGAATAAATAGCATCTTTATGAAGGGATTCAATCCAGAGCTGTTTGTTTTCCACGATACTTCTATTGCCAAAGTCTTTCAAATTGCTTTGAGAAGCTGCTCACACCAGAGTTATGAACAGTATAGCAACTGGTTTGTGTGGTTTTTTCCTGTTTTCAGTGGTCAGAAACTGCTGCTCAATCCACTAATGAGTGTGGAAAAAATGATTTGTTAGACATTTAGAAATCACATCACCTCCTCCCCAGCCATAATAAAAAGCAGAACAAAATATAGTGAAGCTTTAGAAGCAACTGAAAGAGACCAAAGCTGCTCTCCTTCCACCGCCTCCCTCAAGCTGGGGGAGATCTCTGCCTCTGATGGAGTCAGAGCCATCTTTGGACATTGCTCAAGTTTTCCTCATTAAATCATCTCAAAACTAACTCACTGCTTACTTACTGAAATGGATCAAGTTGTGCCAAATGGCCGATGTTTTCATTAAAACATCTTGCAGCACACAGCCCCGGGGTGATGACCAGCTCTCTTCTGTGTTCTCATCTCCTTTTGGATGCAGCCAAAGGGCACCAGGGACAGAACAGAACCCTGGCCTTTTTGCCCTCCAAATACTGGACAGCCTGATTACCCCAGCATGCTGCACTGAGGCTGATGTTCATCACGACAAACTGACATTTCGATACTGAACATCTCCAATATGGACCAACATGGATGTCAGACTTTACACCAACTTCAGGACAAAGTTTTCTTCACAGTTCTCAAATGAGCAAAACTGTCATTGAGTGGGTTTAGTTCCTTTGAACAGGGATTTCTGGCTGCATCTTTCTTCCCAGCCCTCCTGTCTTCATGGGGACTTGAGCAGAGCCAATTGCACCCCTGTTATGACACATCTGCCAGGCCCACCCTAGCACAATAGTGAATAAAGGACATGTGGGTACATGGCAGCACAGACAAACATGTCACAAAGACAGTGTTTTGAAAGTTTCACTCTCCTTTCTCTTATCCTTCCCACTCTTCATCAGCCCTTTCACCTTCACTTATTGCTGGGGAAGCACTTCGTTCTTTTGGGGACAACTTGGTTTTGCTCAGTATCAGGATGCAGCAGAAAGTGAACTCCTGTGCATTAATTCACTGGCAGTCCAGTTCCTAATACTTTCTCATGCCCTTGAAATTTCTGTGTTTTTCAGCACCCTTGTGCTGAGGCCTCAGTCAGGAACACAGGCAATACTTAACACAGGATGAAGTTCAGCAGAAGGAACATGGATCCAGCTTGCTTGGCTATTTGAATGCAAATCCCTTGCCAGGTCTGTTCTCTCTTCTATAGGGCTGCATTGAGACTCGGAGAAACCATGTTTCCCCAAGGATTGCCTGATGCTGCAAAGAGCAGGTCAAGTATGAAGCTGTGCAAACAGTCCCCTCTGTGACCTACACCCTTGTGTGGAACATGTGTCCAGGTCACAGGATCTGTTTTCAGGGTTTGAACCACACTCTGCGTTGTTAGAGGAGGTAGGATGGCTTGCAGACTTTATTATTTGTATTAGATATACTTTTTGCCCAAATTCTGTGACCTGGTCAATAAGCAATTAGCATTTTATGACAAAGTGCAAGTGGCAGTGTTAATAGCAGTTTGTAGCTACATGCACACATGAGAGCCAAGAATAATTTTTATGACTCCAGTAGAAGTGTGTGTAACAAACAGAAGTCAATTTTTATGGCCATAATGATTGTATGCTCTCAATGCCTGTAGAAAATAGCTTTACGCAAATCAGTTAATTAGCATCCAAGTGCACTTGCTCACAGACTGTTCAGCTGTTCCAGCCAATACTTGGAGAAGCTTTCAAAAGAGGTTTAATACATTAAAAAAAAAAAATTAGTAGCCAGTCAAAATCTAAAATGTAAACTTCTAGTCTAATTTCCACTTAAAAATAGCATTTTATAATTTTTTAAGTCATTAATTCTAAAATTTATAGCAGCCGACTTCTTTAAAACAGACTTTTAAACCTGAAGATAATAAAAATTTATTTGGTTATCACAATGACACCAAGTACTTCAACTGAAAATTTCGACCCCTCTGGATTTTAGTATTAACATTTATATTACCTCCATCTTGACCTTTCAGAATTGCATTCAAAACGAATGAGCTAACACTCCTTACAGCAATGTTATCATATTCTGTCCTTTATTATTTCTCTGGCTAAATATTTTCTTCCCCAAGACTCTCAAGCTGATTTAATACCCTTCCTACTTAGCCTCTACCTTATGCATAGAAGCACAAGTCTTTTGCATCAATTTAAAGCCAAGGTGATGAATGGAATTTAATGATCTTTTTTGTACAGTTCTGTATAACACTAAACAATGGCCAATGCATTCATTCATGATCAGTTTTTTGCCTTGTTTTTAATTAGCTTCCTATCTGGAGGGGTGGTGTGAAGAATTGCACCCTGGGCCTTACTACATCTTTCTTTTATAAAATGTATGTACAACAAATAAAAAGCACATTTTAACCTACCAGCTACCTATTACGTTAAATGTCATCACTACTAAAGACTGGCAGCTCTGCTAACAAACGCCCTCATTATTTTATTCCAGCTCTACTTTGGGTATAGTCAATCAAATCACACTTGATTTATGTCAGATGCTAACAAAATACAGTATAAACAGAGCCATTGAGTACAATTCAGTGATTCTGTGTTTATTTAGCTCTAAGCTATGAAGCTAAAACAGATACCATTTATAACCAAGACTGCATTCTTCATGGCCATAAGAGTTACCAGGCCATAGCTAGAGCTCTTTTAAGCCTCAGAGAATATAAAGTGTTCCTATGAGCAGACTCAATTTTTTTTAAGTATACAAATTAATAACTTATATAAAGATAGAAAACACTACCATGACATATATAATTTCTTTTTTTTTTTCTATTCGAGAAAGTTGTTTGATGTATTTAAAATAACCCAATTTGCAATGTAGGCCTCATTATTAATGGTCAGTGATTTTAGTACTTTCCAAAGGTGACTTTCTACAAGGAATGGTGTTTAGGAATATGTGTACATTACACTTTCAGTCACACGGGTTATTGCAAGGGGGTTTTATGCTTTGTCTTGACGATTCTGTACATCCGGGCTATTGACCTGGGGAAGCCCAGTTCAGTTGTGGAAAATTACAGAAAGCCAATTGTGTTCCCTGAGTGATGGAAGAGCCACGAGCAGTACTTCCTGCATGTCAGCTGGAAACCCTTCCAGGGAGTTCAGCACACCAATTCCTCTCCTCACTGCTCTCTACTTTCAACAATTCTTTCTCCTCAACAGCTATAAGCTGATATTTATATTATACAGAAAAGACTGAGGCAGACAAGACTGCAGGTCTGAACACAACTCCAGTTCTCCTAGAAAAGAGATACTTTAAAACTAGATATTTCAGGGCTATGATGGATGTATTGAAGTGAATAATTTGCAAATTGCAGATATGCATCCAAGAAAGGATAAGAGAATTCTTGTTAGACATGCTCCAAATTGTGCCTTTGGTTATAACCAGAAATGTAGTTTATTGGGGGTGGGGTGGGGGGAGAGGAAGGAAACAGAAATATTTTTACTGTAAATAACTTTAAAAATTGGTAAAAATCTGGTAAAAATTCTATTCTGTCATGCACACAGTGGGCCAAAACCCCATCTCTCCTGTGCTTGGTAATGATTTACCAGAATTAGCATTGAAAGGTCAGCTAATGACATCAGACACTCTCACTGTATTTCACCACTATTTCAGATCCTGACACCACTCAAAAACCATGAGAACTGGATGAAGGTGTTTTCCATGAGTTTCTGACAGTGTGAGGACACTGTGAGATACACAAATCTGGGTGGGTTTGCACGCCATGTATCCTTACTGCAAGGTCCAGAGGGCAAATTATTCATGGCACACTTTTCACAGGAAAACATAGGGTCAAAAGTTATTAATTCATTGCCTCCTGCCACTTTAACCCAAATCTTTCCCCTTTGCTCAAGGCCACAGTCATCAATGCTGCACAGATTAAAGCACATCTGGAATCCTGAAAAGGCTCTATACATGCCCAACATCATTATGGAAAATGTCTTTTAAACACGTTGCCTGACTTGACAATCAAAACTGACAATCTCCCCAGTAAACAAGCTGTAACAGCTACATTAAAGTTTCCACTGCACCATTAAAAAACCCCTAAACTTTACAGTAAACAAATTAAGACTCTTGTCAAGTGAAAAAAGCAACAAAAACCTGGACATGATTTGTCAAAGCAGTGCAGTAACAGAGGAAGGCATGGAAAGGAAGTTCTCTCCCTTAGTTTCACTGGTAGAGTGAAATGCTATAGAACTATGAAGCATCAGGGATTGGTGTTTCCAGAAGAGATCAAACCTGAAATGTGGCAGTAGAGAGAAAACAAAAAAGGGGGGAAAAGTTAAGTACATAGATTCCAGCCTGGCAGCAATATCTACAGGATACAAACTCTAGAGACTAGAAAGATTTAATTTGAAAATATCAAACAGTAGAGGGAGGGATGGGCTTTTCCAGTTCATCTGGAGCACGGACAATGACTTCTTCCACTAGAGAACCACTGGGAATGAGCAGGTGCCAGAGATATGAGCTAGAAATTAAGATTATGAGGAAAAAGATGGGGCATTTATTTTTGTTTCTTTATTTCACCAAGGGCTGACCTGTTAAAATAATGGCAACACAGCATTGAAATGATCCTAGGTCCCTGTCAGACAAATCATGGCTCAACGCATCTTCTCTCAGTTACATCAGAAAGTATGAACTTGCAACCTTGGCCCCAGCTCGTTTAATGGCACACTGACAGGGCAAGAATAATTCACAGGTTGAGCTAATCAAAGGTGAAAAGGGAGAATCAGTAAATGTCGTATCCTTTTGCCACTTTCATCAATCCGACTAACTGAATTTGAGCTAAAGCTTGGCAAATTTTCTGCAAAGGGAAATTAATATGTAACACATCTGAGGCATGGTGCTGGCCAGCAAAATTGGAAAGCCGGCGTTATATCAGAGGGCGATTATTGAGGGAGAGAATGGCCAAAGCTGAGATAATCAGAAAGAAGCTCCTGCGTGTCTCTCTCCTCTGATAGCACTGTGACCCTCACAGCCCTGCACCTGAGTAGAAATCCTTCTACTTTTCAATTTTTCCCCATCAGGAATATATTCTATTGCCCATTTCTCTTGCCCACACATGACTGAATCAATTCAATTACCTTGGAAAAGTTGATACATATTCAGGCCATGAAGACACTCAGGATAGAAAGAGAGGAAAAGAGACAAAGAAATCCGTATTTACCCAATAATAAGTTTCATTTGGAGAAGGTTTGAAAACAATTCTCCCTCGCATTTGTCCCTGTCAGATCACATTATTCACAAATGAAGTTTACAAAATATCAATTCAATTTCAATAAGGGAGCCTGAATCCCAACACACGAGGGCTGAATTTACGAAATCATAACACTTGAGGGGACCCTGGTGGCTTCCAAATATTTTCCAGTCAGAGGTAATCAAAAGCAGACCGCTGAATACTAATACATTCAATTTCACCCCTTTTGTTCGCATCTGTTCCCTCATAATACTATTTTCTACACTTCCAAATCACTGATGATGGCAGTTTGCAATAAGAAAAAGTGCATGGGGGGGGGCATCATATAGCTCAAACATTTTTGTGAAAACACACTCAAATATGTCCAATTAATCAATGTACTGATGAGCAAACCCATGAGCTGTAGCATGGAAAAGAAAAAAACCACGATGTTCCCCATACACCACCCCAGATTGTTTTCTAACCACATTCTTAGCCCACAGAATGCTCCAGAACTTGCTGCTGGCATTAAAATTTGCCAATGATAAAATAAGTTGTCCTCATCAATCTGTTCTCAGCTACTGCCCCTGTAAAGAGAAACAGAAGATAGGAAAGTACCAGGTCCAAGAAAGTATCCAGTGCTTTCAGCTCCTGGTTTCCTATGCTTAGTCAAAACCATCATGTTTTCTTGGACTGGCACTGGTTTGGGCTCTTCATCATACTAGGACACAGATCTCTCAGAACAAACTACGTCACAGTGTCTGATGGATCAAAGTTTCCTCTAGCATTTAGTGCAACAGCTTGCACCATGCTTCCTGAAGCTAAGTAAGCAATCCAAAACCATTCCATGAACATGAGGAAAATACAGGGTTTCATGACCTGCCACTGCTACTAAGAAATGCTGATGTAAAATGTATTACAGTTTTAATAAATCAGTGAGTTCTAGTCAAATTGCAGAGCACACCACGCCATCCTTCATTAACTGGTGATCAGCATGCTATAGAAAATAAGAAAATTTTCTAATGAGCTTCGTAGAATTTTAGGAGAGAAGTGACTCTAATTCTTCTCATCTCCCTGGTATTTCTATGGCAAATGTGTCATTCAGACATCCTCTTACTACTCCAGAACAGTGTTAGATTCTTTTGTTTCTATTCCTCAGAAACAAGAATGCATGCAACAAGTAGGAACCCAGCCAAGAGGCCAAAAATTATGCAGGGATAATTTGATCTGTTCAGTGGCCAAACCATTCTCAGTGCTGCAAAGAAAGACCACAGATCTTCAGGCATTCCTTCCAATTAGGTTGTCAAGGAAATTTTTCAGCCCAAGTGACTTCAGCTAAACACTTGACAGAATCATCTGGGCCACCTGAGTACGGGTCCACCTGCTTGGTGTCATGACTCCTCAACAGCCAGTCTCTGTTGCGTCGTAGAGAAACAATACAGTAATACCAACATAGAAGTTTAGTTGTACATTGAGTAAATTCATCAATGAGGTCACAATGTGAAGGTCATCTGGCAAGATCTCTCTGGGGAATTGGAATAGTTATGATCGAGACCAGAGTCCCTCAGGACAAGAACAAAAGGGCTGACTGCAATTGCATGACCACTTGCTGCTTCTGTATGCCCACAGGCCAAAGTATTAAAAAGCCAGATGTAAGGAACTGTTTAACCTCAAGGTGCACCAGCCGTACTGATGCCATACTGGTTTCCCCTGCCTTTATGCTTTCACATTTTTGGCATTGCATACTAAATTTCTCTATCCTCAATTCCCAGTCACTGGACTTCACCAAGTCCTGGTCAGCAAGGCTGAGGAGTCCCTGATATCAGCAGTGCTCTTTTGGGAAGTATAAACACAAAGTCTATTGTGCTTAAAGAAAAGGTCAGGTCCAAACAGAATAGTTGGCACTGTGTGCCAGTGCACCACTCTTTTATGGGATGCATCCACTGAAACCTAAAAAGAAATCTTATTATGATGTTTTGGGATCTCCCTAAATCCTCCTTTGCAAAATCAAAGAGTTTATGCCCTCACGCACTCTCCCCTATTGTGTCCTTCTATTACTGTTTCATCTACAGCTGACTTGAACTGAGTCTGCAAGTGTCCAGTGACAATAAAAATAATGTATTTTCTGAAGATGAATAGTACCATGGCTAGACATAGGTGCATGGTTGAATCTATCTGAAGATGAAGGTAGATGAAGGTGAGATTCACTGATGCACTTAACTGGAAAACTAATCCTGCCGCATTCATGGGATATAGACTGGTCCTGATTACATAAAACCAGCACTTGTGGATTACTTGTACCTGTAAGGTTTACCTGAAATGGGAGTCATAACCTAATATTTAAGAAGAAAAAAGAAGCCTGAGGGATCCCACTAATCAAAGTTGCTTCCAGAGTGTACTCGATCCTGTGCCAACACAGTGAAGTAATTCTAAAAAGCTGTAAGATTCACCCAGAGCAAGAAGACTAGAAGTTCTTGAAGTTCAGAAGTTTCTTCACATCACTATCTCTTCTGGTTAAACCTTTTTTTTAAAAATTTCATCTTGATGTAGAAAATAAAATATACATGAAGCGACGCAAAGATATGTGTCCATCTTCATCTGTGGGGACGTGTGAGAACAGACCAATTGTGTGTTGATTGTTCCCTCTCCTGTAAGTGTCCAAGGCCAGGCTGGATGGGGCTCTGAGAAACCTGGTCCAGGGGAAGGTGTCCCTGCCCATGGTAGGGGGGTTGGAATAAGATGATCCTTAAGGTCCTTTCCAACACAAACTGTTCTATGATTCTATTATTCTATGAAAAGAGTTGAAAATAAGTTTCATTTACAACTACGGCATGTGACTGAAAAATACAGTGCAAATTGCTTGGCATGAAATTTTACTTTTAAGCTTATTCCATTACAAAAATCTTCACAGACTTCTTTCCCAATTTGCCTTTTTCTGGCTCTACGTGGAAAGATAGTCAGTGTATTAGCCCCATGCTGTTATAAAAATGGTTTTATACTTTGTGAAATTATGGCAGGACAAAAATAAATAGGTCAGCCTAATTTAACATTTATACATTATTGTGAACTATCAAACCAATACTTACAAAAAAAATTATATTAAAATGGTGGTTAATCTAACAATTTACAAACCATTCCATTTTAAAAACATAGCAATTGCTGTTCCTGGCTCTGTCAAGATCACATGCTGTGCAGACACCTATTAAGGAATCCAAGCTTTTCTTAATCTATTAGAAGAATGAAAATGTGTAATTGGAAAAAAAAAAAGTGAAAATTCCCTACAAAAGGATTTAGCATGGACACATCCTTCAATGGATTATTGTTACCAGTTTCACCATATCAACTAACAACAATGTTCAAGTCTATACTTTTTTATAGTATATTAGGAAAAAATAAACATTTAATGGTATTTTGAGGACACTTAAACCTCATCATTATAGTCTAAAATTGATCTTGGTGTTTCTGCTTCATACAACAAGCTGCTACACTGTTTTTGTCAAATGTTAAAGCCAGTTCCTCTGGGAAGCCAAAAGAAACATGGTATAAATTGTGGGTCATTTTGCTGTCTGGATTCAGCTCATGTCTCCCAGCAGATGAGCAATGAGATGAGACAGATAAGGTAAGGTTGGGGCCATTTTGTAGACATCATCCCCAGGGACAATGGGCCGAAGTATCCGCTTCAAAGAGGAAGGTCTGGGAGATACAGAGACAAGATAACAGACCTGCATTTTTGCAGTGGCTATTCTTTCATCAACAATTGCAATTTGCAATCTGGGGTCTTACCTGGGAAGTCTCACCAAGGTGTTGACTTTGCTTTTAACTTTTAATATTTCATACAGCTTTCACAGCAATACTCCCTATATTATGTAATTGAGATTTTAATATGGATAAATCTGTGATAGGATAACAAAGCCAATCCAAAAAGTTACAAAATTTGAGCCAGCCTTTGAGGAAAAAGCAGTCCTGTACCAGAAGCTTGCCTGCAGCATGGAAGGAATAATTTATCTCAGAAGCCAGAAGCAAAGCTGGTCACAAGCTTCCAGCAGCAAGTGGTCTGCAGACCACATAAGAAAGGGGAACTGGATTCCTTTATTCTCAAACACATCTTTTAAACTATTTCCCATAACTGGGGATAAACTCTTAAAGATACTCTGTGCTCTTACTTTTATTTAAAGAAATATAAGAGATTTTATTTGACTAATTTATTCTAAATTATGAAAAGCCAATATACAGCAGTTCATTCTTTCAAATCTCCCTATCGCTTCATGCAAGTCCCTCAGTTTTAGCAAAGAAAAAACATCCATAATATCAGCTTTACTTTTGCTGATCATTTCACTTTCAAATACATAGTGCTGGAATGTTTGAGCTGCTGATACAACAAGCAAGGTTTTAAAATGTAAAAATATCTGCTGCCATTGTATAATGAGCAAGAAAAAGCTCCTAAGCCCCAAAATGTTTTGATCTGCTTCAAAGATTAAAGTGTTTATTTAAAAAAATTCTAAATTTGGAAATATAGATAAAACCTCTATTTCTCATCAAAACGTAAAGCCAAACAGTTTGAAGTTCAGGGAATGAAGCTGCTTTGCCTGGATTTATCCTAAACACTGTATCCTCTTTTCTTTTTCTAATGTTCCCAATTTTTAATGCAGATATATTTTCAACAACTGCATAGTTATGTCCTGTTGGGATGGAATCAAAAAGTTAAAGTAAGAAAAGCTTACAAATTATTTACTGACCTCAATCTCTTGAACCAACCCAAGGTTTGGAATCAGCATTGAAGTACAAGCAAACAAACCTACCACAATAAAAACCCTCAAGAAGGCACTGCAGGTTCAAGTTCACTCTAGGAATAATTTTTCCTACTTTTTCCAAGGTTAATTCTATGCATTGAAAACTATCCTGATGCTTCAGAGCAGTCCTTCATGATGTTATGCTTATTCTGCCCATTAAAGGGACCAAAATACCCTGCTTTGCAATGTTTTCAGCATGAGGAAAGTATACCCCAGTCAGTTCCTGGAGCAGGTAAATACTGACATATTGAAGAGCCCAGAGTGGTTTCAATGTATTTTGTTTTGGAGCAACAGCAGATAGGTACCTAGGGGTTTGGACATTAGAGAGTCTGAAATTCAAACAAGATTTTGCATAGTTCTGGAATTCACTTCTTTATCAGCTCAAAAACATAAAAAATGAAGAGATATTCAAGGCCATAAGACATGTAAAAAGCCATGCTTATGGAGAACAAGTATGATAATTGACCTTCCATAGCTCTATTGCTTGTTGTCCTCTTTATCTGGATTTTACACCACCTTTAATGCTGGAGAGAATCTCATGCACCACTCTGAATTCCCATGGAGGGGCTACTGCTTTGCTTAAAACAGGGAACGTGCTGAATTGTGTCCAAGTCCTGGAGACCACACCCACCCCTGCAGAAGCTGCAAGTTCCTCACATGGTTCCTCCTCCTCCTCTTCTTCTTCTTCTTCTTCCTCCCTGGTACAGCCACGGGTAAAGCATTACAAAAGGATTCAGTGTAAATAAATTCAAATTATATATTACATAACACAGGGAAAGCCAGGGAGCCCCAGTGGATGACCCAGGTCTTAAACACCCATTCTCTGCTGCCTTTTCCCTTCTGTGTAAAACTGCTGTATTTGCTCTGAAATCTTTACTCCCAAGGATAGTAACTGGCATGCTATTCCCTTGATATATTGCTCTTAGGACCAAAGCACGCTGTAAAATGAGATGATCATAATGGGATTTAAAGTTATTACAGGCAAAGTTGTAGTAACCTATAGTAAGTTCCTGGCATTTTCATTTACCAGTGAAAAATCACATACCTACAGTATGTACATTGTTTAAAAACCACTGTAAAAGACTTTCAAGGCCTGGCACCTATATTTTGCTGCTAGGTTTACATAATTATCATAAGTAAACTTTTATGGGAGGGGGGAAGAAATAAGAAAACATTCTATTAACGGAACAAGAGTTTCACCAAAGGCATAATGTATTCAAAAATACAATAAATGTCACTAAATTTAAAAGACCTTATTTTGCTTTATAATATTGCTATTTTAAATGACACTGGCAATATAAGACAATCTACTCCCCTAGTCCACCTAGAAATAAAATAATTATAAATAAATCCCCCTTTAAACTGCAGTCAATGAAGAAGGTCTTTGTGTGAAGGGAAACTGCACTCAAAAATAGCAAAGTCAACTTAAGAAAAACCCCAAGCAGCAATACTGGAACAATGACACTGGTTAAAGATGAGCCTTTTGGGCGGGGAAAGGTGGAGGCCAGCAGACAATCTGTAACCAGAAAATACTAGGAAAAAAGAGAGAGTCCTCAATTGCTGATTCAGCTCCTGGTTCTACTTTTAGTAGTTGTGCAGCAAATGAAAATGGAATTTTTGTGAGAGAACCTATGAAATACAGAAGAAAAAAAAGCTAAAACAGGAAAGAAAAACATATCTAATTGATTTAAGGCAAAAAAGCAAATCATGAAAGGCCTAACCCATCCTCAGACAAGAAAATCAAGGTGCAGGACAAAACAACACAAGACACTACAATCAATTATAGCATAAGATCAAAATTACTCTTAGACCAAAAGATGAGAATTTTTCCACCAAAAGATATCACCTAATCTGGAACTGTTTTGGGACCAAACATACAAATGAGGAATCCAAAATACTAAGATCCAGGGGACCTCAGCCAGCGGAAACACTGAGGCCTGAAGGCCAGAATCCACAAAAAAGCAGAATCTGGAAGGTGACACCCCGTGGCAAATCCCACAAATAGGTTGCACAATTCTTGCATATATTTACCAAGTACCAGTGGTGTGAACACAGCATAAGGGGTGACTGACCATAGCTCAGATAAATTAATCATTGCTGCAACAGCAGATGAGGCAGGCTATCACCTCAAAACAAGTGGAATTTTTTTTTTATTTTTAATCCAGATGTAAGTCCATGAGTCAGCTTGTGATAAGAAAGGATGACATTAGCAGAGAAAGAAAAGCTGTTGACAATTAGAAAAAAGTAAAAAAGAAACAAGACTGCTGGTGCTGTTAAAATCTGCCATTGGGGCTAAGAACTTGCAGATGGAAAACAAAAAAATATGGCAAAGAAAAGGCCATGTTATGATTCGAGATTTCAGAATCTCAAAAAAAACGAGCAATTGAGATCATCTTTGATGGAAAGAAATTCCATCTAAAGAGACAGAGGGGGTTTATAGCCCAGCCTAGGAATTATCATCCCAACTAAATCCAGCTGAAGGTGGATTAGCTAACACTTTCTCAAGAAATCACAGAATAGGTCAGGCACTAACTGGACCAAAGAGGTTGTCCAAACAACAGAAAACAAGCTCAGCAAGCTTGGAGAACTGGTATCCATGACATGGCACAAATGTCACAAATAGGACACACTGCCAAAGGAATCTGGAGGTCCACATGAACATGCAGGATATTCCAGGGAAACTCTTTATACAGATTGTAAATTCTGGGGTATATCAGCAATGATTTTTCAATGTCACTACCATAATATCTTTCTTGTTAAAGACGATACTATGAATTATATCTTAAGGAAGTTCCAGAGTGACCGGGACATCTTTTTTCATGTGGTAACAAAGCTCATACAGCATTTAGATAGGACTTGCACTCCAAAACCAGATCCCTCCCTGGCATCGGAGTCTTGGAAAGTTACTGACCACTATAATAACTCCTCAGAACCTGCATGGACAGCCACCACAAGGACCCTTCCTCTGAAGCAATGAAATACATAGGCATCCAACCAGACAGGCCTTTTGCTTCTGTTCTTATCCTCTAGTTTGTGAACCTATGGAAACCTAAAACACCTTAGGAGATTTACACCCAAGAAATTCAACGTAGTGAGGCATCTGAAATCGACTCAAGGAAGACTCTAGGGCCCAGTGAAACACTGCATAGACTCATCAAGTAGGTATTTCATGGAAACATTTTTAGAAGTTATGCAAACTCTCCTGTGTCCTAGATATTGGTAATTTTGCCTCAAACTTGAAAGCCATTCTGAAAGTGCTCAGTGTTGCAATCATAATACAGAGTTACTGCTCTGTCACATATATCCCAAGAGAAGCCTTAATAGACCTGCCTGTGAATTTTGAGGGTTATGGTCTAGGTCAGCAGACAAAAACCTGCACCATCACACAAACTCCACAGATGCCTTGCCAGCAGCCTTAGCAGAGTGCTCAAGATGACAGAGATGAATTCTTCCTCTCATGCAAAGAGATAGAAACTGTATATCAGAGTTGACACACACAGGCATGATCCAATCCTTCAGTTTGCTTTGTTTAAACTATGCCTATTTTCTAGCTGAATGGAATTCAGTGCTCAGAGCTATGCACCTGAATCCACCGCCAGAAAAATCAGCCAGAAGCTTATGAGCCTGCAGACTGTCAGCATGAAGAAAGCAAAAATCCAATAGGACATTTAAGTAAAAAATACAAGGAGGACCAAAAATAACTTAAAAGGTCAGTGCTCTAAACTTTTTTAACCAAGTGTTTCAAGAATATTTGAACTGACTTGGACATTTTTTGACAAAATAATCGAGTATTGTTCTCATAACTGAATCTTCCCTCACAAGCTGTTGAAGAGAAGGGTATGACGATAAGAGACCACACTCTTTTATACATCCCTGATCTTTTGAGGGGGTGAGTGGCATTTTGGAAGTTAGCAATAATAACTGAAACACTGAGAATATATTAATACTAACCAGTGGAATTGATTACAACTACCATATCAGCCCTGCTCCCAAGCAAAGTTCCTGCTCCAAATGAGATAATGCTGAAGCTGCAGGCTGAGCCATACAATCTACCAACTTTTTCATATCCCCAATGGCTGTTTTCTTTTTACAGGTTTTTAAGTGGAACTCCCCCATTTCACCATGAGCAGAAACATCATGCTGAAGCGCATGTGCTTCTAGGAACATTATTTCATGTGTAATATAATTCAGGGTAATTATTGTTTTCCACCTCTCTTCTCCTGATCTGAGATGTGCTTTGGATATTTCACTTCTGGATTAGTGTCCAATCGAGCATTTTTCAAAACTTCATCTCATTCGCTAATTTCCTGTCATGTTTCTAACTTATCCAGTTAAGTATACCTATGTCCCCCTTGATTTTCACAACTCCTCACAATTTTGGTTACTTCCCTTTCTGGGTCACTTAAGGTAATGTTAGTACTGAGGAAAGAATTGCTGTTCAAAAAACTGTCTTCATGTGTTTTGCAGTGCTGTTGAAGTCATCAGGATGTTAAAAGTCATTTGCTCTGAGTGACACAGTGCTCAGCTGCCATGAATATAAAATATTTTGTCTACCTTGGTGGGACTGAAGACATGAGTAAAGTTAAAGAAGAGGACGTATTTTTAGCCTGATATCTAGCCATAAAGCAACTTTTTGTGGAGATTTCATGTTACCAAATGGCAGCTTCCACATTTATTCTTTTTATCTTTTTGTCTGATTTTACATTATGCTTGCTTTTCCACAGTTAGCTGGCAAAGTTTTCAAAGTTATTTTAAATTTCACAATCAATTTTTAATACTCCTAACACATAAGAAATGATAATACTCCGAATAAGATCTAGAATTTGCCATCTTGAAATCCTACAAAACCACTCCACAAATCTGTACTACACTAAGCTGTACTAAGTTGTATTTGTTCAGTAATTCTTGGTTTCTCTTTGAACACAGGCCTTTCCACCTTCTCTTTCTTCAGTTCCATTTTTTTTCAATTTTTTTTTAATTTTTAAAAAGAGTTCATTATCTCAGCTATTTTCAGCTGGAATAATCCAACACAATTCTCATTTGCCTGTAAAGTGCAGTCAATGTGAATTGATCAAAACCAAATTAACAGCAATTGGTTCCAATATTTTCCCTGTTTACACATTAGCTTGCTACCTTTAACATATAGATGTATTGAATTCAGCTTAGCAACCTGAGCATGAATGCTGTGGCCTTTAAAGAGAAACTTATCTGTAATTAAAATCATGCACAAGTTTTAGTGGGAATCTGTTTACTAGCTAGAAAGAAAGCTGATTCTAAAACTGAATAGAATTTAGCTTAGTAGTTCATGTGTTTGATTCTGAATTAAATCCCCTAAAATTATGGGGAGCTAGCTTTATTAAGTTTCAGATTACATGAAGGTTATGTCTAGTTCTGGATGGGTTTAAATACAAAAAATAATTCACAGGGTACCTCTCCTTCCCACTACACCATGGATTTCTTTTTTTAGGATATCACTGCAAACTGATAATAAGTTAACACAGTTACAATCATTATGAGCATTTTTTGCAGAAGTCATATAATAAATATGCATTGAAAGTACAAGCATGCAGTATAAATCATGTGGCACAGTGTTCAGATGACAAGTAATAAGGGCTTTAGAATAAAAACTGAAGCACATATACAGCGCTTGCTATAAGGAAATGATTTATCCTATAGTGTATATTGAATTGCTTATTATAATTTAGAATGGTAATTGCTATGGCTTCACTATACTGTTTAATTGTTACAGTACACTGATATATACCAGGGAAGACACTGCAGTAACTGCTGCCCTTATATAACAGCATTTGCATAATCTGCACTGTAGTTTATTCTTATAGCAGATAATGCAGTATATGCAGGAATCAAATTGTTTCACACCATATTGATTGCAATTAAGGCCACAAATATGAATACCAAGATAAGGCTTTTCTCAAAGTATTTATCACAGGATAGATGCAAATTTCAAGTTGAAGTCGTTACTGTGCTAGTCTTTCCAGGAAAATAATTATAGAAATGCAGCTACTGGGATTTTTGTAACACAAGTGTAAAACACAGTTCTGGATTTTTGTGCAAAAATTTCCATTTTCCAGGCTGGATCCTTCCAGAAGCAGAAGCATATTACTTCAGAAAGAAACCATCACTGGAAATTTTCTGACACCAAAGATCAGCTCAACAATTCTATCAGCAATGTCCCAGCTGCGCTGGACAGGGAGTGGAACTCACCTCCAAGAGAGCTGGGGCTAAATTGCATCGAGCTGTCTGGATCACAACCATCCTTCTCATTTACTTGTGAAATCACATCTGCCTGGGGGGCAATAGAAAGACTACAAGTAAATTATGCCACGAGGAGAAGTATTACTGTGTGTTCAAGGTGCCACAAGAAGCAGCACCACATGTTTAAGATGCCACAAGGAGACGCATCGCCATGTCTTTAAGATGCCAATTTCTTTATTCCTTGATTCTTTGCCTTAAAAATGCAATGGAAATCTTAGGAAGGACTTATGGTTGTTCTGACTCATGAGTGTTTTAGATAATGAAAAAAAACTCATGGATCATAGACACCAGCTATGTTAAAATGCTTGAAGAGATGGCTTTTCTGATGGATTTATTTGTATTTTTATGAAAGTAAGCAGTGTGTTTTACTTCAATTTGGGAGATTCATTGTTTGTTATACCCACAGATTCTGACTGGCACAGCTAATTTGTGAAACTAATAGCAACTTAACTGATATTTTGGCTTCAAATTTGGCAATTCATTACTCCCTTTTAAAAAAAGCCAAAGCACCCAGTGTAGAAGCGGAAACAAAATCATATCACAGGGCTCAGACAACCTCAGTAATGAGTTGTCAAAGAGGGGATTAAGACCAGACAAAAATACTTGGCAAATAATTGCAAACACCTACAAACAACTCACTGAATTAAAAAGGGAGAATTCCTAATGCATCTTTTAAACAATTAGCTCAGCTCTAGCTCTACTGCAAAAACAAGGGACTGCAAAAAGTTGTTAAGACAACTGACTTTAAGAGCAAGTCCCGTTTCACTTCGTGGACTTGTGTAGTTTCAAAAAGCAGCTGATGGCAGGGGACATTGATGTACGATAAATGTAGCATGCAATCACTCTGATTGTTTGTGATTGTGACATTTTACGAACGCTGCTTCTCTGTCATTTTCTAAAGTATTGTTTTAGAGGGTTGTGACAGAGGAAAAAGGAAAAGAAAAACAACAACAGCAACAACAAAAACCCAAACAAAACAAGGAGAAATGTCACCCCATCTCCCTGGACAAGCCAGATTGAAAAAATTGAAGAGAAACCCACTTGGATGAGATAGATTCGTAGCACTGACACCATACCAGCAAAATCAGAATTAGATTTTGATATTATTGAAGTAATAAAGCCACAGTTTCTTTTCAATGTGGAAATTCTTTTCAGGAATTTACAGTATGCTATCTATATACTGTAATGAGAGTGGCAGTACTGGCTTGTGGTCAGAGCAAGAGCTTGCTGGATGTTTTTTTATTTGACTCTGTTACTGACATGCTGTGTGACCTTGAGGTTCAGACCCCACTTGTGAGATGGGGATAATAATCTTAACCTACTTTGCAGCTGATCAGATGAAATCTCTGAGTGCTCAGTTTAGATGCCTGCAGCCAGTAATTAATGCACCTTACACTTCATTGTTTTTCTTATTTTGTAATGGGAATTAAATACACTTTGAACTTTTTTTAAAAGTTTCCCTGCCCTGACAACAACCAACACTCAGCCCATTGCATCTCTAGATGAGAGAACAGAAGTGGGCCCAACTCAGTCACCCCTTCAGCCACAAAAGCAAGGTCAGACCATAGATTCAGCCAATCTGCTTGCAGACAGGTGCTCAGGCAATATCTGAACATTTGCTATTTTCCACATGTACAAAACAACATATTTCAGACTTTCTATCCAGCTAAAACTCTCATCCAAACCTTATTGTTTCTTCACTTGAGTATTCCAGGTCCTTTTTCCCTTCATCTTGGCCACTATCCATTAGGAAGACCTGATGCATGAACAAAATTTATTTATTCCTAATGACTTTATTGTTTCATTAATGTTTACTACTGCAGATAATACTAGGTGTGTATGTGATTTAAAATTTTTTTAATAATTGTCAAGAACAGCATTTATTAAGTCACTTGAACAGCCACAGAAAAAGCTGTTTTTCTCTCCATTTTTTTCTTCAGCTCAGTGGAATAATGTGATTTGTGTGAATTGAATGGTTCCACCAGAAACAATTGGCCCGACCATACACCTGAACATAGAGATGTGCTTTAACTACCTTGATACTTCAAGGCTAATTTCTACATGTTGAACTTAAATTGCCAGGATGAGTAAATACAGCCCTGGTGAGGCCACATCTGGAGTGCTGTGTCCAGGTCCGGGCTCCTAAGGACAAGAGAGACACAGAGCTCCTGGAGTGGGTCCAGCAGAGCGTGACAAAGATGATGAAGGGACTGGAGCATCTCTATCAAGCATGTCCGGTGCCCTACTGCAATATCATGTCTTAGTTTTCCTCAGCTGGCATTCTAAGACATTATCAGCTTCTCCCCCAAAAAACAGCATGCTTTCCCTCACTATTGGTACTCTGAAGGTGAGAGACTGAAGGAAAAAGATGAAGATTTGCCATCAAATCTTCATTTAAAAGGAATTCTACTGTCACACCTTTAAACCCAGACCACTACAGAAACAGGCAGCAGCTGTGAACTATTTCCTTCTCAGCTGAAATTTTCTGGTTTTGTCTGCTTTTCCTGAAATCCAACAGCCCAAACTCCATATCCAGAACTAGCAGCATTAAGCTAGATTTTCTCTTCAAACACTTCATTTTGTTTGTAACTTTTAACCTTCATCTCCTTGTTTGTATTTGCAGTACTCAAATGACATTTAACGCTCTAAAAGCCATCACAGTCGGAATATCTAGAATCCAAAAACCCCCAAATTAAAAACTGAAGTCTCTAATTTTCATTACTCTGAAGAAATGGAAAGACCAATCATATAAGAACAGCACAGCGCAAATTTCGCTATGGTCACACCACAAATAGGACTGCTTGAGCTCAGAAATTACCCTGGCTCCGAATATACAGATATAAGCTGATCAATCATAATTTTTACCTGGAAATTAAAAGAAGGTTTCTAATTAGTAAAATGACAAAGTTCAGGAATACCCCCCCCGCCCCCCCCCCCCCCCCCCCATCGGTGTGTTTTATTAGGGGAGTTGGGAACAGGAAATGTGAAACAGTGAAATTATGTGAAATAATTCCTCTGAGGATCTGAAGGAAGTCCCTTTTTCTGTACCCAAAGCCCCAGCGTAGATGCACTTATACTGTTAAAGGACTACATGTCCCCTGAGGTGCACCATGAGCTATGCTGGTAAAAGCTACATAAACAGAGCAGAAAGCTTCTTGTAGTGCAGACTAAGCTGAAGAGAGAGTGACAGAGACCCTCTCTGAGAAAAACTGGGTGATGTGGTTCTGGCTGCAGTAATGGAGGGTCAAAGGTACAGACTGACTCTCAGTGTCTCATTCCTAAGGTTAGAACAAGAGGCATTTTTAAAACCTTTGAAAACTGCCAGTTTTCCTACTGCTAGGAGATTCTTCTTGTGCAACCACAACAAAGACTATATCACCGCTAGACTAAAAAAATCAAATAAAATCTTCTCAGCTGAACTTTCAATAAATATTTTATTGACAGGGTTTTTTATTACCATCTGCCATTGTATTGTGTAAACGTGTTAATATGGTTTTTAAATTCCCGGAGAGTTTTTGTTTAATTAAAAGGAACTGAATTTTGTCTAAACTATTTCTAGAGCTTGTTTGTAGGAAATCTATTTTATTGGACTTTGAATACCATTATTTAAATAATATACTCAGGCAGTAACTGACAATAGCTAACATTGAATTCACTACACAGGAGCAAATGTAATGTCAAACCTTATTCTTTTGCATGTTACCCTGATCATTTCATACTGTGGAAGTGACTTGTTAGACACCATCCACAGCAAGCTCTGAATAAATATCCAAAGCTGTAGTTGAAGCCCAGAGATAGTGGATGACCTAACAGCTTGTGCTTTGCCTGCATGAAGGTGTTTGCAAACAGTTTATTAAACAGAAAACATTTGAAATTCAGACTTTGCCGGATCATGTCAGCCCCACAAACACAAGGCACCTAAATACCATTGAGGCTCTTGGTCTGAACAATTTTCTCGAGGTCATCCACAATATTTGCAGCAGTATCAGGAATTAAAGCCATGCTGTCCACATTTCAGACAAATACCATAACAACCAAACCATCCTCCCTCTGTAAAATGAATGTACAACAGGAATCTCTATTTCCAGATAATACAGGGTGTCACCCTCCACTACGTGAGGATATTTACACTTGGGGAAGAAAGAAACCAACAGTTCTTCTGTTTTAACCTTTCTTTTGATCTTGAAGCTTCAATCCAACATTCTCAGTCTCCAAACAAAACCAGTAAATTGACATGTCATACAGCTTGTAAAATGAGGAGTGTTATCAAAGACAGGCTTTGTAACTAGGCTTCGTTCAGTACATAAGCACAATTCATATTGTTCCCACCTATTACCAGAGCTTGAATACGTAAAATATGAACCATTCCACAATCTGCATACTCATTTATATCACCTATATGTGAAACTTAGGAAATAAAAAATGTTCTCTTTCCCCTTCAAGAGTAGCGCTCTGTGTAACACAAGCCAGCTAAGTTATCTTTGTGAGACCAGGCTTTGACATGTGCATTGCAAATGAAAAGTGGACATTTACACTTTAAGTTTAAAAGTGAAGCTGAAACTTCCAGTAAGGGAAGAGATTACACTTTCTGAAATTTGTGACACTTCTGGTTTAGGATTGGTACACATATAAAATTTTCTAGTTGACACAGGAGAGACTGTAGTTCTAAATAAAACTTTAGCTTAACATATAATCTTTTTTCAGGGCTTCAAGGTAAAGTATAAAGTAGGGGCATCAGCTGAGTTTTACTCCAGTTTTCCCAAACTCAAGGTTGAAAGCAAAACTTTAGGATAATTTCAGGCAAAAGCAGATATTTTGGCACTAAATTCTTGCAGAGCAAAGCAATTAAGACCCAGAATTAAAATAGCATTGGAAGGATCTCCACTGAATTGCTTATAGCATCTGCTCCAGTTGAACTTAAATACTCCAGCTGAAATTAAAGTGTGAGAAATGAGACAACTCTTAAAGAGATTAATTTATTGAAAACAGAAAAATTGAAAAATTACAGGAATTAGAAAAATATAAAAATTTGGGATCCTATGGCCCAGTAGATGGTATGCCCCAGGAGCACAGGGATTTGAGATCTTCTGGCTGAGACAGCACTAGACCTCAGGTAGAGAAAAAGGACTTGCAGTGCTGGGCTGACTGTTAGCTGGTCCAAAGTCAAAAAAATTACTAATGGCTCCTTAATAGGAGTAGGCTTTTAACACCCATCACCGACGTCTCCCACATCTGGTCTGGAGACAGCAAGAGGGGAAAAGAGACCCCGCCTCTCTGCTTCATTCTTTTTATAGTTTTTGCTCCGCCCCCAGTCCGCCCACAGCCCGCCCCTTTGGTCCAAAGTGATTGGTGCTTTCCCTTTGATGGATCATCTCCGTCCACCAATGGCTCATCGTTGTCGGGGGGAGGGGGGGGAGGGGTGTGTTAGTTGAGATAAGGGAACTACAATGCCTTCATTAAAATTCAGGTATTCAGGTTGCCATGGAGCTTGCCTGCAGAGTAATGGCCGTGGCTAAAAATAGCTGCTGGCTATTAGAACTAGAAATGGGGGTTTTTTGGCCTTGGAATCAGAACGCAAGTGAAAACCACCTAAAAAGGTATTAAAATATATCCAACACATCTCAAAACACTTGTAAAAGTATACAGTAAACACAGGAAAGGTAACTCTTATGGTGTACAAGTGGTTTGAAGTTTGAAAAGGGAGCATAAGTTGGTGATTTTAACTGGGAAATTTTAACTGGGAAGGGTGCAACTCTCTTAATAAACCACTTTGAACAATTCAAAACACTGATAATGGAACTGGATTTTTGTACCTGGGCTGATGGGTTAATTTTAAGATTCAATTTAAAAATATTTAACTCAAAATTAATTAATTAAAGCACTTAATATGCAAAGACCAAGCACAAATAGGGATTTCATGAATGACATAAAGCAAGTCCCTTACTCCTACCACGCATTTGTCCTTCTCCTCTAACTCCTACTTCTTTAACATTTCCCAACTTCTTTTTTATTCTCAACCTTCTTGCCTGAGCTATTGCTTTCCCCACCTCCTGCTGTTCTTACAGGATTCTCTTTACTACTCTTCCTCATTACACCACCCATTCTGCTTAAGTACCCCCTCATCATCTCAGACACATCTCCCTTTACTTGTGGTAATTCTGCCCATTTTGGTGTTTCTTTCTTCTTCTTTTTAATCTTTCCTTATTCCTGTTCCTCAGCTCCTCTGCTACCATTTCCTTGGACCAATTTACCTCTTGGCACCTCCTGGCTATGCTTCTCTGCCTGTTCTTACTCTGGGAAACTTTCCTAATATCCAACCTTAGTGTCTGGCTGCAGTGTTATCATACTTCTTTTTATTTTAGCCTTCACAGACACAGCCATGGAAGAACTCTACCTTTGTAGAAGCCTAGCAAATATGAGACTGTTACTGTGAACAGAGCTCCAGCCTTCTCTGCTTCAGGCTGGAAATCCTAATTAACTCTCCTTATGGACCATGTTTTCTCACATCATTCTTGTTCTCCGAAATTTCAGTCCATTTCTTGAAATAAAATACTGCACTCTGAGTAACATTCTACCACCAAGACCTTATCAGTACCAGGTAGAGAAAAACACATGATTTCCCTCTAATCAAGTACCTTCTTTTCTCCATTCAAGTTCTTTCTTTACCTGCTCTTTCTCAAAGTCTTTCTATCCCCTGAATAACTTTAAGCCCAGTTGTGCCAGAGATCAGAAATTCTGGTCTCTTCAGGGAATTCTAGTTGTAAGCTATACATATTCCTCAGAAACACAAGGGTAGTTCCAGTCTCAAAATAAGAGCACCCTGAATACAATTAATTGTTTACTGTTCCAGCTCAATAATCAGATGTTTTTTGGTATTGTGATAAATGCTAACCTAGGAATTTAAAGCAAAATAAACTGGTAATGTTGGTGGATATAATCGCATGTGGAAAAAATAACACCGACTCTTCTATTTAATTAAAATATTTTTTTAACTTTTCACTCTGTTTATGGAACTGAGAAACAGGATCAGTCTAATCTGATTTGAAGATTTAAAGACATACGGATTTAAGTAACACTTTCCAAAAAAAAAAAAAAAAAAAGAACAGCTTTTGGCATTACCTTTAAAATCTGTGCTAAAGTTACTTTTGCTTAGAGCATTTTTACATGGCAATACCATATGCTTCCGTAGTTATGGAAGACAATAGGAAAGAGATTTCTCACTTTTACTGAAAATAAAAATGTCATGAACAGTTATTTGCAGTTAATCCTCAAAAAACTAAAAAGAGCCCTAAATTATATTTTGCTCTTTAAATGATATTGACAATTCTGTCGAGTGAGATCAATTTTTAAAGTTGGCACCAAGAAGGATCCCACTTTTTTACCTGATTTATTGACAACCACTTTACATATTCTCTCTTATAAGAGTGAAAATAGCAATTTAATTTGATCTCAAAATTCCTCTGCTTCAGTAGGTTCTTTGTAGTATATAGATAATAAATTACTCTGAATTGTGGTCTGACCACCACTTGATGCAATGGGGAGTGAGAATGTGCTGGGAAGCCTCTCTGAACTATTTCAAGCAGCCTTTCAAGAAGCTACCCAGCAAGGAAGATTAAACATTAGCTGATTACCGACAAGTAATTAACAATGTCAACGAAACACAGAAACTGAATTAATAATAATTATATCATCAACACGCTGATCATCTTGTAGAGAATCCCAGGGAAGAGGAGAGGTTAATTACTCATTGCTAGCAGAACAGCAGGAAGTCGACCAAAACCATGCCTCTGCATGGTGTTAACTGCCAGGCAGATAATTAATTAACATCATAATTGTAATGCAGGCAGCATGAAAATATTGAAATATTACTTCATTTCCATTCTATTACCAATCCAGCACAATCTGTAACTTTGAGGCTTGAACTGCAAAGCTTGGTTGTGTCCAGAGTCCCAGGTGATGTGGTTTTGACTTAGTTTTCCATCAGAGATCTATAATGAATGAGAGACTGAGAGGTTTGTGAGAGGACAAAGAGCCAGCAGGGAGTCAGTTCAGACAAAGATTTCTCCTGTCTTGACACAAGATGTTCAAACATGATTCAGGAAGAGATAGACTTGTGGGTGTGTGTGTGGCTAAGGAGAGTCAGACTGTCAAAAATTTCTCCCAAAATAAATTAAGAAGATATTTGGAAAATATATAAAATTACATGGAATCATAGAATAGAACGATAGAATCACTGCTGTTGGAAACAACCTCCAAGACCATTGAGTCCGACCATAAACCCAACACTGCCAAGTCCACCACTAAACCACATCCCCAAGTTCCACATTACACATCTTTTAAATACCTTCAGGGGTGGTGATTCCACAACTTCCCTGAGCAGCCTGTTCCAATGCTTGACAACCCTCTCAGTGCACAAGTTTTTCCTAATATCCAATCTAAACCTCCCCTGGGGCACCTTGAGGCCATTTCCTCTCCTCCTGTCCCTTGTTACCTGTGAGAAGAGCTCGATCCCCACCTGGCTACAACCCTTTACAGGGAGTTATAGAGAGCAAGAAGGTCCCTAAGCCTTCTTTTCTCCAGGCTAAACACCCCCACCTCCCTCAGCTGCTCCTCATAAGATTTGTGCTCCAGACCCCTCAAATGAGGGTATGTACTTGATTGAAGTCCCAAGCAGATCTTCAGGAAGAAGTTGTGTGGACATTACCTGTCATACTTGCACTCCCCTGCTGAATATCATGACCTTCAGCTCTTCAGGTCTTTCTGCAGATCCTTTTGTTTGATGCCATCTATGAAAGATGCTCTTCTTCCTTCACAAGTTGTGTGGCTTGAAGCAGGAATGCTGGCAGTCCCCATAGTGGCCTGCAGGAGGGGAAGCATTCTGTACAGTTCTGGTCAAACTGATCCAGCACAGGGTAAACTAAGGGGTCCTCTAGTGTCTCCATTCTGTCAAACAATTAGAAACAATTTTACATGCCCACTTGTCCCACTGGAAAAACATTACAGCACTTTGTGTCCAAAAATATCTGTCCTATAACCACAACCTGCAACTTAAGCCTGGTGTAAAGAGTCCGTCTCTATAACCTTACAAAATCTCCTTTAAATCAAAAGAGAGAAAGGTGAAGGCAATTGGCTTACTAAAGCTGGTCTCATGTTCTGAATTTGTGCCACAGTAAAAAGAAACAAACAAACAAACAAAAAGAAAACAAAAAAAAAACCAAAACCCAACCCAAAACTAGGAAAGCATGCTGGGAAAATAATGACTCTGCAAAATGCCCAGGGAGAATTAGAGCTGAAAGCCTCCATTACCACCAAGTAAGGAAAAAGCATTGGTACTGGAGTACATTGAGCTGAAGTGCACATGAAATCTGGCTAATATTTCTTTGATATTGTGTGTCACAACTGATCTTCTTGGAGGTAAACAGCAACATAAGACAAAACGTGCAAAGATAAGCTTCCTTGATCAGAAGTTATTGAATTTTGATCATCTGTAAATTTAAACTGCGTTTTTTAAAGTGTCTGAGAGCTTGAAACAGAGTATTTTTAAAAGAGGTACAATTGACCTAAAATAAAATAAGCTCACCAGACTCAGACCCTGTTAGTTTTTAAAAGAGAATGCTCTGAAAGAGTTATGGTGAGCTGTAAAAATTCCCTTTGTCACCCAAATTCACTAGATGTTAAGAACACGTAGTGCATTCCACATTTGTGCAGTTGACTGTTTGCAAAAGGAAGTGTGCAATTGCAGGCTGGCAGAAGAACAGGTTGGTGGTTATGCCTGAGATGTGGTGAAGAGACCATGAGTTCACTACCAGGTTTCATATGACCTTTCTGTATAAGGCCTTCCTGCAATATACATGGGACTGTCATCATTTAATTAACTACTTGTATAGCTCCATCAGCACCTGTAGAGCAGCATAAGTTATACCTGGAGATACATAAATAAGTTCATTAGGAGTTTGAAACATGTTCCAGGAGGGAACACGCATTACAGTAGACAGATTTCCATAATACTTCTGGAGAAGAGGACAGCTACTACCTTTTGGCCAATATTCTCTTTGTAACAGAGGATCTAACACCCAGAGTGTGTTTGTGACCTCTCCCTGCTCATACAAATGCTTGTGCAGTCACGATACTATCAATCTTTAACTCATAACCTTGACAAACACTCTGGGACTGACAGGAGCTGCAGAGCACCGAGTCCCTTTCCATTCTGCCTGGGACCAGGTCTTATTTCAACATGCAGCCAATGAACTTCTCACTGGAGGTCATGCTTGGAGTATTAAACAGATATACTGAACATTTACCAACAACATCAAGCTATTTGCACTGTAATAAGTCAGGACAAATCCTACTGTCTTCAGACTTTCTCCAGTGCTGGTGGAAAGAGAGATCATTGGAAGAACCAGGTCCTTTACAGTCAGCTGCAATCACTGCTGCCCTCACACCATACACAGCCATATCCTCATGGGTACAAACAGAACTCAGCTTACCCTGCAGGCTGTAAAACTCAGAACACACCAAGTACAGGAGGGGTGAATATGCAGAGCATTTCTTTAAATCCCTGGATAACTGCTTGAATTTCACTCATAATTCATTAAGATGATTTTTGCCACGACAAAATGGTAATAAATGCAACCCCACAGCACCTGAGGTCAAGGCTTGAGACTCTTTATTCTATGACCTAAAAAACTATTTCACATTAAGAATAAAGGATAGACATTTTTATGGCTAAATGTTGCCAAGAAATGCAAGGATTTGCAGCTCTGAGTTAAACATCTTATATTACCCCAAGAAGAAAGATTGTCGTTCAACTTTCAACATTTTGCAAACATCAAAGTCAAACCAGCCTTCTGGCAACTGAGTCAATGACAATTCAAATTTTACAAATGACAAGGATAGTTAACAACTCACCTGTACTAGAATATTTAATGTTGTTGGAAAAGCTTTTTAAGTATATTCACATCTGGGAGCCCTTCCAGGTAGTTTGTCTTAGCAGGGTATGCTGATAAATATCTTGTTGCCCTAGTGCCACTGCCTTTGGTGTGATGTCCAGCTCCCACACATCTTTCTGTTTCCTCCCGTGATAAACAGATCCTTGTGTGCTTGTGTAGAACAATTACTTAAAAATGTAACAATTCCCTTTGGGAAATCCTAAACCTATTCCTTTCTTTTAACCTTTCCATCCTCTTTTCCAGCAGAAATCTTATATTTATTTTGGAGGTTGAAAAAATTATTCTATCTCTAAAATAAACATCTGTAAATGTCACCTTCTGCATCTTCTGCATTTCCTTAAGTTGAACTTTATTAAGCCGTGGTATATAACGTAAATATAAAGTAAGAAAATGGGAGCTGCCAGCCACTTTGGCCTGCATCCTTGACTCACACAGATTTATTAAAAGCAGCTCACCGTCCCAATTGATTTAAATGGGCACAATGCTGCTGTAATGATTACTTGTACCTCAAATGATGGTGAGAAGACACATTCATATGTACCTCATCCTACAAAACTGAAGTAGGCATGCTTGAAGAATGGTAAATTTTTAGGAGTTTCTTTCTGGATACTGTAGTCCATCATTATTTTTAACACTGCCGCTGGCTGTCAGAGGAGTTGTATGAAGTTTTAGCGTGGATTTTAAATCAGTTTTTCATCTGTCCTTTTGTTTTCCACACATTAACTTCTTCTCAAACTCCAGGCTAGATGAGTCCTGAAATCAGCCCCTACTGCTTATCCTTACACGCCCTGTATTTTACACATGTAAAATGTGGAGGGTTTTTTAATACAGAGATGAACAAATGTGAATAAAATTTCCAGTGTAAGCCAGCTAAGCTAAATCAAAACAAATAGAAAGAGATCGCCAGAAGGAAGTACATCATAGCATAATGGGTTGATCTTTAATGATACAATTATATATGGAATATTTCAAGTAACTTTGCCCAATTACATCCAAAGACACTGGTTACTACACTGAGGGTTTTGTTAATCTCAATAAAGGGTGGTCTGAAATGCAGCCACTAGATAATTAAAATTAGAATGCAATAGATGGCTCCTAGATTACTCATTTTATATAACGAATTGAAAGCCTAATAGGAAAACTCATAATACCAGCCCTCTTAACATTAACAATTACCATGATTAACAATGATACTCACAACTCATTTTTCATTAAAGACTATGGGCAGAGATAAGCTTGTTTATATATAGACTAGCTTTTGAACTGATGAGCTATTTATCACTCCAAAAGCCATGAAAGGACAGAACAGTACCCAGCAATTAAAACTTGCAAAGTGACCTCGTGACAGTGAAAGACCCACCCTTCTCTGAAGCAGCAGTGAAGCAATTGTTTCCAAATCAGTTAAAAATGGAAAGATCATTTGTTGGTTTGTTAAAACATACATCTTGGCCTTGTAGTGACTGGAGCATATTGCTTCACACAGAAGGCCTCTCATAGAAATGCAGATTTTACAGTGTACACCACAAACCAGAGAGGTGAAGTTTTAAGAGATGCTAGATCAAAAGACTGCTGTGCAAAGGATCAATAATGCTTTATATTAAAATAGCAAATAGAGAAACAAGGTTTTGCATAGGTGTTATCATAGGCAAAGATCAAAGCATATGCCATGTTTGTGTCTCGACTTGATATCCCAACCAGTCCTCATTTTCCTATTCTTATTTTGGGTTTCCTGTCTCATTGCTGTTTTCTCTCATTACTTCTCCCAGACTAAGCTTTGGAGAAGAAGAAAGTCTCTTATTTACCTGTCACCAAAAAGAAAAAAAAATCCAGCTGGGTCCTACTCCAGAATCTTGAAACTTTTCCCAGGTTCAGTAGAGAGCTGAGGAGTCAAGGCAATGCACATATTAAAAGAAAAGGAAAATAGCACAGAAGTAAAAGGAACAGGTCTTTCTAAAGATGGAAAAAAGTAAGCGAGACATGGCTAAACGGTTCAATTCAGGTATCTGATCACTGCCAGGCATTACTTCCAGATTCATCACTTCAGTCACGTGAGATTCAACATGCTCAGAGAGCAGTATAATATTAAAAGAGACTAAGAAATACCACAAAATATAAGACATCCCTGCTGGCAATGATTCAACTACCCATTGAGAAGGGAAGCAAACATTTAAGAACAGCATATGTTCACTCTATTCTTACCACTAGAGCCCTAAGGAAACATAAGAAAAAGAAAATTCAGAAGAAGGTTTGCAACGTGACCCGTTTGAAAGATATTATATTTATATGCTTAGCCCACATTTAAGTCAGGAGCTACCAAGGATTTTTATTAATCAAATTAATTTACTATTCAATTAAAAAGCAAAAATAAATGTGAAAGCTCTATTATACCACCTACATCAGAAATACACATGCCCATTTATGCATATCCACTCAAATTAAAAAACAATGAACTATCTGTCCATAGGTAACATATGTCTCCAGAAATTTTCTTGATTTACTTTGGAAAGAAATTAGATGTAAGAAATGTGCTTGCTGGAGGAATGAGAGGGAATCAGGCAGCAGCCTTCAAGAGCAGATATAATAGGCTGTGCCTTTTCCATGCTTCTGCATTCTTCTGGTACTAATTGATTTGGGGTGATGTGCTGCTGAGCAGTGAGCTCAAGCTAACTAAACGTAATTAACACGTGCTACACTTATTTCCTCATGGCTCCTCCCATTGTTACACTTCTTTTCAGCAGCTGATGATAATACCTACAGCTGATTTAAAATGGGTAACTCCTTCCATGCCAGCACACCTTGAAAATTCTGGGTAAGTTTCTGTGAGGATTACCACGAGCTGGTGGGAAGGGAAAGCATGTGCCATGATCTTGTAGAGCCAAGGCTATGCTGAAGACATTGGCAGACCTACTGGGGGACATGTTCTGCTGCTTAGACATCAGTTAGAATCCCTTCATCCTCCCTTCTGCAGCTACTGTTTTGGGAAAGACATCCTCCAAAACATGATCTCCCAGTAACCAGTAGAACATTGGGTTCTGCTGATGGGAGCGACTCATCAGACTCCTCTTCCCAGCCATGATGGAATCCCTGCTTTTCTGACAGCTTCTGAGAAGATGTCATACTATTTTACCCCCACTATGATCCCAGCTTATTGCAGTGTATGTATATAAGCCTGAACGCTGTTTTCCATCAGGAATGTAATGGTTACTTTACTGAAAGGTTTTGTCCTTGTTTGTCAGCTGATAATGCACTGTCTACTTCCCACAAAACCCAGCCCAGCACCTGTAAGACACAGCATGTTTGTATGTGTGGAGCTTCACGCAAACCCAAGGGTGTCACTTTTTCAGCTTGTCTGCCCTCCTCCTGAGCATCTTGCTTTTACTAATAGAAGAGGGAATCATGCAGGCTGTAGGGTCTGGAGAAGGAAATAATCAAAAATAATCCTGGCTTTCTCTAATATATTTACTGGTCCAGTTAAAACCACCTGACTCCTTCTGGGTCAAGTCTATTGATTACAACTTCCTCTGTGTCCAGAGTTCGTGGTGCCCCAGAGGTGTCCTTACTTGCAGAGTAGGTGAGTGCCAATATAAACACTACGCCATTTGCTTTTGTAGTGAAGATATCAGAAAAGCTGACAGATTTTCTCCTTTCAGGGGTCTTGAGAAAGTTCCCAGACAGTTCTGACATCAATAAATGCGAAGAAATTTGCTGTCTAAGGGCTGGCTGCTTGAATGCATATTTCCAAAAGGGACAAATTGGATGAAGGTCAGACATGATGAATGGGGCTTGAAGTTTGGCATGGTCCAAGACTACATTAGGAAATAAACTCTATATTCCACCAGTGAAAATCCCATTTTTGCATAACTATCTCTTCCAACAATTAATTTACAAAGCTCTTGTGGGTAAAACCTGCAATTTCAGTTCCAAGGCTGTGAATCAAAACTAAAGTTTGTAAAGTAAGTGACCAGAGTAATAAACTCACACCTGGAGTATCTGCCAGCAAAATCCCACTGAGCAGATTCCTCCTGCTTTTAGTGTCAGAGGAAGAGGAAGTAAAGAATTGTTTGTCTTGAGTTTGTTTCTTTGACAGAAGGTCTCAAACTTGGTTTGGTAAATCAAGACAACAAAGAAGTTAGATAGGAATTTAATCATGATTGACACATAGATTGCAGTCTCTTTAAAGCAAAGTGATACATCATCTGCACTCATATACCATGTCATACTAATAATACCTGATACACATATCTAGATAAATAGCATTGGAAGATATTCTTTACATCCAGTTTTCTTGAAAGTAAGATTTAAAAAGGATCTCTTCCAATACAGGTCTACATCCCACAGATTATAAGGTCAGACAACTTTTAAGGCCTAGATAACTGAATCAGCTGGAAAGGGACCTTTGGAAGTCTCCTGGTCCAACCTCTTATTCAGAGTGGGGCTGACTTTGAAGTTTGACTGGTTTGTCCAGGGCCCTGTCCAGGACAGTTTTGAGTGTCTCTAATGATGGATACCCTACAGACTTCCTGAGAAACCTGTTACAGAGCAAAGACAATTTCAAAAGTGCGTTTCCCCTTCTCCCTTTCTTGGGGAGAAATTGAAGTCTTAGGGGAAGGTCAGTTCCAGATTACTCTTTCTTTAGAAAAGAGAATAAAATTTGCCCACGAATATGGACAAAGCAACACTTACCTTTAATATCTGTGCTTTCTGCCATCCAACATGGGCTGCGTGCTCTCTGCTGTGGCTCTGTTCTGAGGGAATTCAATTTCCATATATGTTATATACAATTTGCAGAGGCTTTAGCTCAGTTACCAGGTTCTGTTACAACGGCAAGATATGGAAACAGACTTTTCTTATTCCCACACCTTAGAAGACTTGCCCCAGGTCACCCAAATAGACAGCAGAAGAGACAGAATTGAACCCAGTTTTCCTCAGTTACAGAGAACTCAGTAACCATAACAGAGAGATCAGAGAGGACAGACATACAAATGGACAGACACTTGAAGCTTCTAGGTCCAAAGAAATATAATTTTCTCATTTCTGCAGTAATTTTTTACAGCTTGCTCTGAAATGTGAAAGAATATTGAAAAAGTCACGTTTATATTCCTTACTGAAAGCAAAATGGGAAGTGGGCAAAGAAAGTGTTGATGGAGAGAACACCCATAAAAACAACCACTATGACTTGGAAACTGTGTTATGCACAGGCATTTGCATACGCATCTGAGTGATACCTTGCAGGTATGAAATTGAGACAATGAATATAAAGATATGCACTTTAAGCTTGTATACCTAAAGCTTCTCAGGCTCATTTTCCCAGATCTCCTTATTTGTGATTTATTTCTGAAGATTAAATTAAGTTTTTAAGTAAACAGTTGCAGTGTAACAAGCTAATCTGGGAACTATGTAACTCATTTCTCACTCTTATAGATAGGAAAAATATTCAATTAGTATTCTGTCCATGTTAATTTTTAATTTAAAGCCTTTAACCAAAGTACAATGGACTTTTGACATATAAATATTAAAAATTAAATTTCCTGAGTTCATTATCTGATAATTAGAACTAAATAACATCTTAACTGAGAGACAAACCCCACGCAAAGCAAGTCAGTTCCATTTAAGATTCCATTAGAAAAGTGTTTGAGCTAGTATGTAATGGACCATAAAATTTAATTTGGAAATGATATTACCAAAAATGATGGAACGATACTAGTCACAAAAGGACATGTAGGCAGCCCTCATCTTTTCATTTGGCATGATGTTCTTCTATTGATTCTGTAGAATCAGAAAGGAATTACTTAATATTGCACAGAATAACATATGTAGGGTTTTTCTCCTTTTCTCCAGCGCCTCGGTATTTAAAAGTCAGAATTGACCAGTGTAGCTCCATGTAATTACAAAGATTTCCTTATCTTAGCCTATTTGCTGAAGTCATCCTAAAGAAAGGGTCCCCTAATCCATTGGCTGTCTCATATCTCATTTACATTGGTGGTAATCCCCATCCTATCTCAGCATTTAGGTAATGACTTTGGGATTAAATTGCACTCCTTGCAATTCTTTACTTTCAAATCTCTACAACATATCAGCGGGCCCAGCTGAATAGGGCTGTCAGAGGGCTGGTAATGCAGCCGGGGAGGTAAGGCCTCCGACTTCAAAGTGAAATTAACTTTCTCCATAATAAGACCTTAAAAAAAGAAAACCTTGACTCTGTGTTGCAAAGTATTTTGGGACGTTATAAAAAGATGCTGGGATTAAGTTATACTAAGCTTTCTAAACAAGTGTATTTAGCTATTTCTGCTGCATTTATAGCTAAGGTGGGTTTAGTAAGTGATTTTCAGATAGTTATCATTTGAAAAGATCTGCAAATGTTGGGTGTATCTTTAATTTTGCTTTTTGAAAAACTCTGAACCTTACTGCTCCAAACCACTAGGATCACAGCACTGAATTTCATTTAGTCTTTCACATGCAATGAGAAAAACCTGCTGTTTGTTATGGCCTACTACTGAAAATTAAAATCAATTGATTGGGAAATTAACAACTTAGGCCCAAATTCAAGCAGATATCTAAGTACATTTCTAATTTTAAGCATGGGAATAATTTCACTGAAATGAAGGAGTAGGGAAATGTATTCAAAATTAAGTATATATTTAAATATGGCTTGGTATAAATTTTTTTTAATCTAGTCTTTAATAAGAAATTTTTCATGAGTCTTTTTAATCTATTGCAATATTGCAATAAACCACAGTTGGGTAAAATACGTATCTATATTTGTGGGGAAGCCAAATCATATATAATTACAGCTATGTTATGAATATGAATATAGATAGTGTCATGTGCAGATGTTGCTGCATAAAGCTCTGTTATAGAAAGGTATTTTTATTTGCTGAACTTAACGTTTCAAAGTCCTTAAATTGCTTTGCTTTTCAAATATCTATTTACTCACATTGCATCTTTTAAACTTCAGCTGTTTCCAAGACTGGGAGAACCCCTTGTTTTGCCAGATTAAGAGCATCCTTTCAGCTGATTCACTGAGGTGCTTTAATGCATCAGATATCAAATGAGAGACCTCACTTTTAGCAGGTGGATTGTGATGCAGTAGAGAAGGCTATGGTTTTTTGGTCAAAGCATCAGTTTGATCATTTCAGAGTGAGGGGAAGTTTGCCAGAAATGCCAAAAAACTGCCATATAGGCTCTTTTATTCTCATCAATTAACCACTAAGAGATGAAAATAGCTTTATGAGGCAATAGTGAATCCAGTCCTGGAAATATTATTTCAAATCACCACTTTCTGGCAACTCAGAGTTGCCTAGGAATCACAGACACATTGTTTAAAAACTAATTCTTTAAATACAAAATCAAATTTTTGCCATACATGCTGGTCAGAGGCAGCATTAACAAAAACCACAGGTAATTACTAAGCAGTTACATTCCATCAAGACAACACAGAAAGGCAGTGCTAGGAATTTAATAGCAAGCCCTATTAAAATTTAATTAAACTTATCCTTGTTTATACTCTTGGTATTTTTACGACAGCCTGTAACCCCTGTGCTGAGGTTTCTGAAATTTCTGACTGTCACAGATTCTGTGCTGTAAACAAGGCTAAGTAGCCCTCATGCCACACCCCCAATGTGGCATCTTAACCCCACACAGATACCATGAGGAGCTGGGGGATGGCATGAATTCTGAAGGGGAGATTTTGCATTCTCCACCTGTGCCCTGCGATGGCATTATTCATCTGGAAAAGGGAGAGGCTTTGCCTTCCCATCCCAGGAGAAACAAGTGCTTCGCTTTGAAGTGGAGCTGCATTCTCTGATGGTACCCAGGACCTGGGTTTGTAGGTCAGGAACTGGGCAAGCTGCAAGGCATCTATAGTATGTAAGATCATTAATGCTGAATTAACTCTGTGCTTCCAGAACCTCAAAGATATATGGACATCAGCCTCACAAATTTAGGACAAAAATATTTGAGGTTTTGATGTTTATGTGCTTTTGAAGAGTACATCCTTTACCTGGCAAAGAAAAATAACCTTCCCACTGTGAAACAAAGGCAGAGTGTAAGTGTTTAAGCTCATTTTACCAGCTGCTGTAAGACTAAGCTCACATGTGTTTACAAGAATGGTGAATATTTGTAAGTCATGCAATTTTTTTTTTTGCAAATAATATTTGAAAGCAAATTGATGAAAGGCACACCTAAAACAATGTGCAAAGACAACTATCACTTCTGCTACAAAGCCTGGAGACAACAGAAAGCATTAAGCACATAATGCCTCAAGTGTGCTGTACTATGAGGGTTTAGCCATCTCACATGTCTCCTTGCAGCCTTTTTCATACTCTTGGCTCTGTGGCTCAGCTCGGTTGTATCCAATGATGAGTGATAATTGGAAGCCCTCCTCCTGCCATTCTCCAGGACGATACGGAAATTAATTCTTGTACACTCTGCATTGCATACACCAAGGGAAGTTGACCCTATCAATTTACATACACTATAGGGGCCTGCTATCACACTGCAGCCAGCAAACAGCTTCTCTTATCTAGGAAAGACCCTCATTTGTTATTTCTTGCTGAATACACCCACTCCCATTATTTCTGTAATTCTTTGCAATAATAGACCTTACCCTAATGAAACCCGCATTATGAGAAGGTTATAGTCCTGACCCAAAGACGATTAGCTCTGTGCTCTGTTATTGCTACATATGTAATTGTATAATTGATTTTAAAATTTACTTTTGTATCCCCAAACCATAAAGTGAGCAGCCCATTAAGGGGGAGAAATATAATTAATATATCTGTTAAAGAGGGGCACGATATTATTGCAATTTTAGGATTATGGAGTGAGTGCCCACAAAAAACTAAGGAAAAATACAAAAGTTGAAATTCTCATCATGCTTCACTTGAGGTAACGTGCAATGGATGTGAGTTTTCAGTGCACAACAAACGGCTCAGACACAGCTCTGTAAGATGTGCGTGGTAGGTTGGGGTCTAATTTTATACACAACTCTGTGAAGCCAAGGGTAAAGTATTCTGCAGGCCTGAGGCTTTCTTAGTCTATGCTAATGATGTCATGAAAATCTTTGTTCCCACGTTATTTACTTCTATGCATATGCATTACTATGCATCAAACACAATGTGAATGATATTCCTCTCAGTGAATGATACATGCTAGATAATTGACAATTCATGTGTCAATAACTAAATCTAAATAAATAAAAACACGCATGATGATCACCATATATTTTTAACTCAAAATTATTTTTCCCTTATTTACACCTACTCCTTAATGTCTAACTAACTGACCGCTTCCCATCATCTAAAGCAATATGAGGCACACAGATCCCTGCACTGCCTCAGCTGTTAAGATGGGGACATTCTCTCTTTAGACCAAGAATTGTGCTGCACTAAAAATTCTGCACATTTGAGCCTACCATGAAACGTGGACTTTCACCATGCAGCAGTCCTGTTGTCACTTGCATATTGGCACCTGAGACTAGACTGGAACATGCCCAAGCCAGGGCAATTTTTGCACTGAGAGCTCACATTGCAACAGAAAAGACGAATCTGTCAGTGGGGAGGTGGGAGAGAAGAGACTTGCTGGTGAAGTTGGCCAGGAGCGACTTCTCTGTTGTTCCCCAAGGAGCTACACCAGGGAAATTCAGCAGACTGGGACACAGCTGACCTAGACACATTTCTTAGGGACTCACCTGGTGCCACAAATGTCATTTTGATGGCCTTCATCGTAGATTCTTGCACTCACCCTATAGTAGCAGCCTAGCACCTCACACCTGAGCTGCTGCAGGAGAACAGAATAGCCAGAGCCCTCAGCAAGGGCTCACTTTCACCAGTCAAAATGCAGACATCTAGTGTTATTTCACAAGCCCCACATGCTCTCCTGATGCTGCTCCAGATAGCTGCAAGTGCTGACAACCACCAGTAGCTTCTCTGAGGATGCCTGAAACATCACCAGCCCTTGGGGATGGCTGGGTTGTGTCCCAAGCAACTTCCTGAAGAGAGCAGTGACCTTCTGCCAAGAAGGCTGATGACTCTGAGGGTGACATTTATCACATCATGGGTTGGTGTCGAATGCAAGTACTGCATCTACGCTATAAAGTGTGCCCTGGAGTCTAGGACAATCCCAAAAATGCTCTGTGCTCTACACCTACAAAAGACAACTTGCAGCTCCTAAATCAATGAGATCACTGCCAGTACCTTCTGCCTTGCCTGGGTCTGGCTTAAAAATATTATGTTTAGGAGTCAGAGCTTTTCTCCATTGTTAGACAAGTTCGTATTCCCACTCAGAATTACTCATCAGAGAACCATTTTACATGGACATGCCACTATTGGATTTGTGAGACACGTTAAGGAAAAGGCAGTTGTGCAATTTGCACACAAAGTGGTTGGAATTGATCTAAAACAAACCTTTAACTTTCAAACTGGTTTAAGTGGGGAAAGGACCATTGGATAATTACATCATTTAACACATTGATTGTCTAAAAGTCAATTCTAATGATTTCAGAAATAGAGGGTATTGTGCTTTCCTCATTTTTAAGGAAAGATTTTTGCTCAGTGTGGAGGAGTAAATGGTGAATATTTTAAAAGAGACAATGTAGAAGACCTGCAGAAAACAAAAGTTTCATTATGCCAAACAAGGCTTAATTCACAAAAGCAAAAAAAAAAATCAATGGGACACAATTAAACTGGGTGCATCTCCCCTTACAGTACAACAAAGTATAAGAATTCTAAATGATTTGTGTGTATTCAGAATACAGAATTAAAGAGGTAGTTTGCATCATTAGTCTGACCACATCTATTTTACTTTGAAGTTATGCATCCTCTCTGTTATGTTTGGTCATTGTCACTCGATCATTAATTAAAAGGTGCCACAGTCAAAGCCCTAAGATTACATTTTCTTTTTTTTCCTGGTTACTTGTACCATACTTTCTCTATCAATCAGAACACAAAATACATGAACATGTAAAAGGACACTGATGTTTTGCATTGATGTAAGACTTCAAACCACTGGAAGGAAAACTTCTCCTTTTACTCAGAAGACTGGCCAAGTGGGATTCTTTGCACACACAATGGAAAACTGAATTTTAGCTCCAGATCTCAAGACACTTAAAACCTACTGTAAAAAAAGTTGCATTCATTTACCTGAAGAAAGGTTCTTAAATCAATTTAGTCACACCACTGCAAATCCACGTGGACAATATTAAATCAATTTGAACCCGGCTTATTTCAATTTGGCTTAATTCAGAAAGGGATCCATTTAAGCTGAAGCAATATATGCAAGGTTTACATTTGTGTAACAGTTTGCACAAAGGAATTTGCAATAGTTCAAGCAAATCAACTTGGGAAGTAACTTCAGGTTCTCTCTACATTTAGAGCATTTCAACAGCACAGAAACTCTGTAGCTCTGCACTTCCAGTGTAGTTTTAAGGATACCAGAGAAATTTTGCTTCTTAATGCTACAGTCATTTCATTCCCAGTAAAAAATTGTTGTTAAGCTTAAATTCAGGTTTCTGTCCCAAAATTGGAGATGAGGGACATCTTACATCATTGCATCCTTACATCAAGAATAACATTATGTAAAGTAGCTACTGAGTTATGCAGCCTCCTCATTCTGCCAAAGCACAGCCATGAGTGGTTAAGAGAGGGCAGGGATTCTTCCAGTATTTCTTGGATGGAATAGAATCTTATTGCAAGAGCAGCAATGACATCAGTGAAACCCTTAGTACAGAGAGTACTTCTAAGAATAAATAGGAATGTGAGGTGTTTGGTTGTTTTTCTATTAAAATGGTATCATTTTTTTTGCAGCACAAATATGTGCCAGTTCATTAGGGGGAACAATTAGTCCCCAGAACCTGTCTCCTGTAGCTGTACATATTCAGACAAGCAGTCAGCTATCACCATTGAGATAAATGCCTGCAGGTAGCAGAGCTTCTTTGAACCAAGGCAGGTTTTGTTAGAGTATAGTTAGACATTTCTTTAGGTATTGGAAAAGAAATATTCACCATTTACTTTCAGAACTTGTGGCTGGAATGTTTAAAGCTTTCTTTCAAAAGTAATTAAGTTCCTATCAAAAATCCAGCTTTCCCAGTAGGAACTGAATTAAACCCACCTGTTTCTAATTTGGCAGTGGGATCTGACCTTGGTGAAGCAATCAAAAAAATTTTCAGATAAACAGAAAATAGGAGATGTTGCTTCACATCGTAAGACCTTATCTCTCTTTTTGTCCATCCTTTTGTTCTATGTATATAACTCAGAGGTTTGCATTGCTCTGACAGGGGAGGTCTTTGTGCTGGTGGCATAAAGATGAACTTCTCTGTTGCTCACATTTCCAATCCATTTGCTTCAGACAAATATAAGAAAACTGAGTTTTACTTTCCTAAAAAATCTGCAGGAAAGGCTGTAATGTGACAGAGTAGAAAACAGAGAAGGTGTGACAGACAGTAAGAATCCTAAGGAAGTTAAGGATCTCCTGCTTAAACAGTATATAAATCCTCCTTTTGTGATATTCTTTGCCATGGACAACAGTGCCTCATGCCACTGGAAAAGCTTTCCTTTATTTGTAGGTTCAGTGCCATTTTCAAAGGAGCACTTTGGAAGGAGCACATCAGGTGCTAGGGGAGCATCTCACCCATGAAGTGGCTTGAAGAGGCAAAATGACATAGTCTGCACTCAGCAGTTGCTTGTAGCAAGGGTCAAGGGCTTCATTCAAAGGCACCAAGTATTTCCTATGTTTCAAAAAGCATCACTCAAACTGTACAGAAAATATGACAGTGGAGCATTTTTCCAGCTGGAGCTCAGGATCTCAGACAAGGTTGTTGAGAGAAGCTTAGCAGAAGGTTTCCTATCCTAATATGTGGAAGTTCTTGGCAAAAAAACCCACCATGATACCATAAATTTAAGACCCACAAGACATTCCAACAGAATTTTGGTACTGTTGCCTGTTGATTTTGTTGACTGACTGCAAAGCCTTTTCCAGGGACTCAGCAGCAGCAAACTTCAGTATTTTTAGGACTCTGCAATTGCTGATAACGTGCCCGGCACCAACCTTCAGTATTTTCTTAGCTCAGCCACCTGCAAACACTTGCAAATCGGGCTTTGCTCTGCCAGTAGTGGAAATGAATCCACCTGCAATTTAGCCAATTTTAGTAAAACAAGCAGAAGACCCCAACCCACATCACCCCCATCTGATTTTCATTCCAACCTGGACAACCTGACAGCAATGTGGCAGGAGAGTGTGCACTGATGCTCCAGCCATTCTCTCTATCAATACTGAAATGTCAGTAGGAAACATGTTTGCAGAGGTGACAACATTATCTGGTTACTGACAGATTCTGCCTTGTGGATGTGGCCAATGAAACAAGCCAACAGCAGAAAGGAGTAAGCTGTAAGCAGCATGGGCAAGTGGCAAATGCTACAGAAAAAGGTATTATCCCTTTTGTCTCAAATAACAAATGGAGACTGCAGAAATTCTACATTCTTCATCTTATCAATGTGGAAAAACACAGACAGTCACAGCTATTACACATGGTATTATAGGAAGGCAAGAAGACATAAATTTCTGCTGAAATTCATCAGATAACTTCAGTAAATCACATGTCAAAATATTTTTGAAAAGTGAAGGTTTGGGGAACTGTTTCTTTTGCTTATGTTAAAGCAAAAGAATGAAAAAAAATACATTAAATAAACTGAGATGCTTAATCATGGAGACGAAACTGAGGAAGATTATTCTGCCTTAAAAATAGAGTTGCAACCTGGAAGTGCATTTTTAGAAGTGATTTTATTACAAATTGGTCTATCAAGAAATAGAATGAAAATTATGCTGAAGCATGTACATTACTCAGTGACCAAAATGGTTGTAGAGAGTCTGAAAAGGTAAGCAATTTAGCAGGAGTTGAATTGTCTTACAGAGAAAGTTGTGATGAAACCATTCTCCTACCATTGTTTGGCCATCAATCACACAGCAGCCACTGTGTGGTGGGAGGACACGTTCTGCTTCAGGCCATCAGAGAACCCAGACCCTTAACTTGGATAATTCAGCATGTGCTAACCCTGCTGGCTTGGTAGTCCCAAAAATTTTTCTTTACCCATGGGGGAGTAAGGATAACTGTACCAGGCCTGCCATGGGTCATTGGGACTCTGCTCTTTGGGTGCAGGGAATGTTTCAAACTTCTTGCTCTCTTCAGAGTGTGCAGTAAAGGCTCTGTGCGATCCACCCAGCTGAGCAGGTCCTCATGGCCAGATCCTATAAAATGTGCTAAGCACACATGGTCCAAAGTACAGATCTCCAGAAACTCTGGAAAGTAAGACATCCAACATGGGGCTTTTGGGGGACCCACAAAATCTTGGAAAATCTGCAAAATCAGGAACCAGGGCAGGCAAAGTTCAAACCCATGAGGATGAAGAGAAAACAACACAATTTAATGAGAGAGAAATGGGTAACATGCAGAGGAAGGAAAAGGACAGATAAACAGGGTGCTGAAAAATATATTAAGATCAGTTAGATACTACATCCTTTTTATCATCTGACAACTGGAACCTCTTTTGGTCTACAATTATATCCACACATTGGTCAAAAAAACTCCAACAACAAATGCAATTACTGAAATGCAAAAAAACCCCACAAAACCCAGAAATCTCACCATTCTTCAGCCCAGAACTCTGCAGGCTATGTGTCACAGTGGGTTCCCTCTGGTCTGAACTGGATTCTGGTTTTTCCTCTCCCCAAATATTTGCACTAAATGTAGGATACTTGTAACTGTAACATCGCTGTGCAACATGTGAAACTACCTTGAAACAAAATGGCATCTGTGTTTTACATCCCAAGAGAAACAGCTGCATTCTAAGCCAAGCCCATCTGTCTGAGCAGCTACTCAGACATCTCTAACAGCACCAGTACTTGAAATACAGGGAGACAAACTCTGTCGTTTGTTGTTGTTGTTGTTGTTGTATGGACTAAAAGAAACCAAACTGCTGAAAGGCATTACTACCATCAGGAAAATTTACATTAAGAGCCATCACTAACATTTAACAAACACCTTTTAGACAAACTCTCTGTAAGTAATGTATCTCTCCAGTTTGTATTTGCAGGCAGTCTGAATGCCTGTTCACATCTGAACAAATTCTGGTGGCGCACTTGCAACATTTAACAGGTTTTTGATAAGGAAGAGCAGCAAAGACTGCTTGGATTTCAGCTCTATTAGTTTTTGCTGGGTGGGCTGAAGATTCGTTGCTTTATGCCCAAAACACTTCTCCAATACCTGCAGCTCAGATTACGTGCTTTCATGCACTTCAGCTATTTAGTTCTATTTTTGCAAATGAACTCCAAAAATCTTAGGAATGCAAAAATTATTAGGTTAAAAAAAACCCCAACAAACACCACACAAAGAGCTATTCTTTACACCGAGCTCAGAAACTCATTTGCTAGTTCTCTCTGGTGGGCATCCTGGGCACGGCAAACCTATGGATTGGCATCGTCAATTACTGACACCAGGGAGCATTAGTTCACCTGAGCAGTCACAAAGGGTTAAGGAAGGCCATCATATTGTTCCTCCAGGTACCACCCCTCGGTGCTCAAAGGTATCACATCGCCCAGCCCCTCACGTTGCTTGCTGCAGTTTGATATATATTGGTGTAGGATAATGTATTTCTCACAAAAGGATTTGGTGAGAGCCTGATTGAATCAAACACGGTTCCACTCAAAGCTCAGAGTCACTGTAAAAAGACAACCAATGGAAAACCTCTATAATTATTTAGTTTTACATTTGCAATCTATATTTCTGTTGTTTTTGTTCTCCAGCTCTTGGAAAGCAGTGGTGCCATTCAGGGGTGATTTCCCCCACCCCCTCCTTCACCCCCAGGGCTTGCATATGCTTGACACTACTTGGAAAACTGACTAACAGGGTGTTCACTTTTACCAGGCCATTAATTGATAACACTTAATTAATCTGCCGTGTGAGAGATCAAATGAAGATTGTGTCCCACAACCAGCAACATATATTGACTTTGTTATTCCAATTATGTGTCTGACCAGAACAGCCCTTTGGTATAAGACTTAACCTTTGAATCACCCTCAGCACAGAACTAGATCAGCTGCTGGGGATCTGACCTGAAAAAGACCTTGACACTGCCAGAGCTCTCGATGTGCTTGAAAATGCTCCACCTTGTGCTTGTCATAGTCAGTGTTCGTGTTGTCATTTGCAATTACATTTGCGTGTTGGACACGATTCTCCAATAAGTGGCCGATAATTAGCAGGAAGCTCGGATTACAATTTGCTGTTTCACGCTGGCACACATTTTTGTTTATTTTGCTTTTTGGTGTTGGCTTCTTTTTTTCTTTAAAGAATGCCCAGAAAAGAGCAATTAGTTTCAGCAGCAATTGGGTAAATGCAGCAGACAAAGAGAGCAAATTGCCTTTAGCAGACAATTTATAAATCAGCTGTAGATTTCCAACTCAGTTTTTATTTTTGTTTCTGTGGGTTGTCTTCCACTAAATTGATGGGTAACATCATCAGAGGCAGTTTTGGTGTCATTTACTATAACAAAACATAATTAAAAATATATTCATCAGATTTCCTGTGGCTTTCTACAAGGGCAGTGAACAGTAGAAGCATAACGAGGAGTAGCAATTGACCTTCTCTATCCACTAATTTTTTGACTTTAAATCCATGTTTTTTCTCCCATAGATGTCAGTATAAAATCCAGAGCAGACATACGCAAAACTGCGTAGCAAATCTTAGTTAGCATCCACCTGCCATGAACATTACATACCATTTTGTCAGACATGGATCTGACCAGGATATGGATGGCTATTTTATGGTGCAATTTTCTGTAATGCAGCCTTTCTCCAGTAACACCCTTTCCAACCAGAGGTAGAGGTTAGCGTGCAAATGTGACAATGAATTGCACAACGATGAATTCTTGAGAAAAGAACCCAAAGTACAGTAACACTTTTTTTAAGAAAAAAGATCATAATATTATTATGAACTAATCTCATCATTACAGCATAGAACTTAGCAATATTACTAGCTGGCATAGGACAGGAAAAAAACAAAAGCCTGGTAGGTCAGAGACAGCTATAAATAACAAAACCCACAGAGGATAGAACTATTTCAGGTCCTCCATCTTCTCTATTATTACAAACTAGTATGAAGTAAAACTGCTCATAGTTCTGACTCCACTGATGTAAAACCACTGAGGTAACTCTAAACTCAGATAAGTCTGAAAATTTTAATGGGGAGAGTTATGAATTTGAAGTTGCTTTAAGAAGGCAGAGCATCAATCTGTTGTATTAGCAAATAAAAATATGATGAGTCCAATACCTACACTGTTATTTTAATCAAGGTTTATTTTTAATAAACACCAGGAGGGGTAGCTGGTCCAAAAGATTGACATATGAGGCCTATGCTGGTGCCATTTAAACAGGGTTCAATAAATTACTAATTTCTTTGCAACACTTCTACATAAGAAACAACTATCAAACAGTTTAATTGTCCTGATTAAATCCCATAGAGTTCTAATAATGAAAATCTCCAAATGTAGAAGCTAATAGTAACTCACATGTACAGTGATGGTCTTGGAAACATTTTGTTTACAAAGTACTAACCAAGACAATGAGTTTTCCTACTCTTTCCATAAAATGCAGCAGAGTCTTTAACTTTTACCTGCCTGGGTAACTTGGCAAGCAGCAGAGCTGTGCAGAAGAAATGCCTATGGAAGGTAGTGCCTGAAATCACCAGTATGGTATCCAAAAATGCTGTAAATCCACTGCAGGATGAGTCCCCAAGAAACACTTCTAATATTGGGGTGAATCTTGAACCCACAGTCTTCTAGCTGAGGTACAGAACTGCTACCAAATGAACCAAAGGCAAATGAGAAACATTCAAAGATAAATTAATATACGCCAAGGCTTATGTGTGCTATCAAGCAATAAATACACTAGGAGTAAGAAGTGCAAAAAGTAATTAAGGTTAAAAAAGAGGCATATGCAAGCTATAAAACATTAGATAGAGAGGAGGACTAGAAATATTGCAGAAGGAAGTTAAGAGAGTGTAAAGAAAAAAATTAATACAAGAGGCAGAGATAGAAGGGGAGATTGTATGAGAGGTTAAGATAAATAAGAAGATAATTTTCACTTCTGTAAGGCTCAGGAGTAAGATGTTGGAGAAGTGTCTCTAGGAGATGGTAGAGAAATTCTCTTCTAAAAAGCAGACACTGTACTAAAGCAGATCAAAATCAAGTATTTCTAACTCCACATTTGGATGCTCCCTATGGATTCTTGTGGTAATAGCATACACATCTTGGATAAAATTGTGCCACTTCCACAAAGGGCTGCAAATCAACCAACCCGCATACGTATTATGTTATATTATGATGTTATGGTTGTTCTTTGTAAGGACAAATGGATAAACTCCATTTGGTGTGAAACCACATTTAGTGAGGTACCTTGAAGTGCTTGGAAGGATGTCAAGAGACAAGGTGCAAACAGGTCAGATAGAGCAAAAAACCTCAAAAACCCTTGTAAAAGTGATTTAATATTGGCCAGTCATATCAGTGAAAATGACATTTTAACTGCCAGAGGACTCTTTTGCACTTAGGCAACAATGGAGAAATATTAAATGGCCAGAATATGATGGGTGGCTGTGGAAGGACCTTTTCCATCCTTTTCTTCCTGAATGTGTTAATATTAACTATTTGGGAAGCTGCTGCTGATGTAAGAACAGGTATGTCTTAGCAAGAGACTGTGTAAGTACACATAGGGACACTTTCACCTACAAAATCTGTATTCAAACAATCAAGTCCTTGGCAGAACAGCAAAAGGAAAAGTATCTCTTCTTTCTGGCAGTAATGGGAAAGGAGTGCTGGTATGAAAGTTAATTTTTCTGTAATGCATTTCCCTCCCCACCCTGTGTGCTTTTAATTCTTAGTATTTCCTATGTAAATATTTTTTGAGTATTTACATTGAACAGTGTTAAAGTACATCACTTAGAAAGTTTGAAAAATGCAGCTAACAGGGCACATACTTGTACCTGGGCAGTGGTGGAGGTGGCAGCACCACCTGTTCAGCTGGGGCCTGGTTAATGAATCCAAGGGAAAGGTTGGAAAAGGCTGCAACCGGCTTCCTCCTGCTTCTCATTATATCTGACCACTTAAAAAAGAAAGTGACTGTAAATTCTAATACAACCTGGTCACCTTTGGCACTGAGCTGAGGAAATGAGACTTCACTGAGACAGAGGACCCCCACAAAAAAGTGTGAAAAATTGAAATGACAAGGTTGTGTTGATAGCTTGTTGAATGAATGAAGGGAATGAATTGAAATTTACATTTATATAGCACCGTTCATCTACACTGTATCACTCAGGACTAAGGACTTGGGGGAGGGCTTACTTTCCAGCATAGCTGCACTGAAGAATGAAGTAGAATTGGACCAAACATCATCTTCCCAGAACAAGACCTGCAAAAACACTGGAGAAAGGCAAAGAACTTGTGTAAAGCTTAAAAAGGGTGGCAATTGGGGAACAAAAAGTGGAGAAATTCACCCACAGAAGGTATGGGAGTGAGAAAGGCAGTTAGTATTATTTTTAAGTTTAGATCATGATTTCAGGAATGAAACAAAATAAAGAATACAAAATATTAATCTAACTCCTTTCTCTATTTCAATCCAGGAATAGGTATACCACCATTTCTCACTCTAAGAAAGTAAAAGCCTGGAGATATGGGGATTCAATAACTCAGTTGTTGCATTGTTACCAGTCCTTAAAGTTAGAAAATTCTTTCAAGAGTAAATCTTAAATTTTCTTCAGTTCATTTAAGTCTATTACTTCCTGATCAATTCTTGCTGAGCATGAGGTTCAACAGAACAAATCGATCATGGTGCTTTTGATAACAGCTTTTTATAAACTGGAAAGTGGAATCATGTTCTTGTTGGTCTATGGGACAGCTAAAGTGTGGGTCAGCACTTACCTCTGATGACTTGACCCTCATTTTTCCTACATATAATGTTGCTATTAAAATACCAGAATACAGCACTCTTCAAGAGTCTAAACTGAGATCTTTTCCACGTGTTTGATTCATGTAGGTAATTGTATGTTGGATGTTTGGGAGACAGGCTAGCAATTACTGCTGTACCCTCACTGACGACTTGTGCACAAGGAGAATTTGCCAAAATAACATTTACATGCCTGTGGAACTCACAAGTTTTTTATCTAATTCATCCTCCAGCATCCTACAGAGGAGCTCACCTCCAATGTATTCTTTCAACCATCTCCACTGGCAAATCCCAAGTCATCTCATGCTGATGCTGCCACAAATCTGCTTTCTTTCAGCATTTGCCTCCTAAAAATGAAATACCTTAAAAGCAACAAAAGAACATCCACAAGGCAAGAAAGGCTGACTGTTGCTCTGCTACCACTTTCTGGTGCAGTAAAGAAGTAGCTGAATTCCTGCATAATTCAGTGTTCAATAAAGTCATTCTTCCAAATGCAGCAGAACACATGGAACACAGAGCACATTGCATTTTTCCAGTTTGTTCTGAATTTTAGGGCTATTTAGGAAATATCTCGAAGAGTATGTCTGACATGTACACACAGCATAATTTTCTCCTTTCCTTGCACCAAAAGTCACACAAGTCAGCCCCAAAATCATGAGATTTTAAAATGGGTCCACACTGTTACACAACTAATTTTTTTTTTTTTTTTTTTTTTTTTTTTTTTTTTTTTTTTTTTTTTGCTGTGATGTTTTTAGCTGACCAAATGCAAGTCAAGAAAGCAAGTTGTATAACTCACACAAGACATCTCATCCCATATCTTCCCCATGCTGAAAGCCAAATCCCACATGAACTGGACATGCAGACATGCACATTTTCAAAGCACTCGCTCCCACATTTCCTTCTCCCATTCTCCCCTCTCACCTACCACAGTGATTTCCTGACACCTATTCCCCAGTCCTCCCCATCCTTCAGTTCTTACCCTTTGGCTCTCAGGGTTGACATGCAGGCCCCCTTCCAGCCTTCTGTTTACAAGACAGCTCAGGCTACTGTCCCACTTCCCCACTGAGCACTCATCTCCAAAGGGACGGGGTTTTGTGAGCTGGAACACTTCTGACATGTCTATTTTCTTGGTGGTGGTGATGGGCATCCTGTGCCTCCTGATCTCAGCTCTGCCCTTGCATCAGAGTGAGCAAAGGCACCTAAATGCTGCTCCTGGGAGCATTTCAGGCTGCAGCCCACGAACAGCCTGGCGAAGAACTGTACAATACAAAATAGCACCAGCTCTGGTACCATTAAATCACTTATTTGTGGTTCCTTTTACCCAGACGAAAACACTACTTATTAACAGCTACTAATTAATTCACTGTTTTCAACAGTCTTTATAATACATAAAGATTCATCTTACCATTATAATGTTCTTAATATAGTTATTTTGCACAGCAATGGCAGGCCCTTGTTCCTCAACATTAATCTCTTGGCATAGTAATGTAGCATTGGAGAAGACAATTTTGCTTAAGTGATAAATACTTTGCTTCAGGTGATAAATTTCCACTTTTTAAGAAGAGATCCTTGATTTAAATTCCTAAAAGTTCACATTTTATTTTATTGAAAAAAACAGACTCACAGAAGACCAGTGACTTCCCATCTGGCCTCAGATCTGGTGTGCCTTAGAGGTGGGTTCTGATGATGCCTCTGGCAAAGACACCTCTACATGATACCAAGGAATTAGCTCAATTTTGCTGGCAGAAAAAGGAGACAGCAAGCCTTCCTTTCTCCTGAACTTCCTTAACTTTGCATGTGCTTTCAATTAGCTCACAGTGAAATGGGGCCAGGTTTGCAGGCAGAGATAAACACAGAAGATTACAATAGCTCAGAAAAAAATAAGACAAATAAGGATCTTTGCTGAAGCAGGATTTAAATAAGCAAAAATGTTACTGTTGCTCTGGAGGTGAAACCAGAGATGGGAGAAAAATGTTCAATTAAACTTCAAGGGTAAATGAAATGTTTTTAACCTTGAGAGTAGGCTCATGGCCTGAGTCACAAAACGTTGGGGTAACATATTCATATTGAGGAAACATATCCAGAAGAGGAAAATCCATGCGTATACGAATCAAGTTTTGGAAACTATAGCGCAACATTAAGCAGAAACAGTCATGGCTGGTAGACAGACAAAGAGCAGAGCGTTAAAGGAATAAAGAATATGAAGAATTCTGTTGAGCATACAAAATCCATACTCATGGAATAATTAAAGCTGGAAAAGACATTTAAGACCTTCAAATCAAACCATTAACCCAGCACTGCCGAGGCCACCACTAAACCATGTCCCTAAGCACAACAGATACTTGTCTTTTAAATACCTCCAGGGATGGTGACTCCACTACAGCCCTAGATGCCTATTACTCCAAGACATACTAGAAAGAAGAGGCCAAAGAAGAAACTGAGTGGATGGCAAGGGAGGAAGGTTTGAAACATGAGCAAGCTGTCTTAAACTCACCATTAGAAATTTAAAAGGATGCCACCTTGGAGTGAGGACAGAATCAAGAGGAATACAGCACTTATTAGTGGTGCCAGAACCTCTCCAGAGGTGCAACTGGCTGGAAAAGAAGAATTATTTCCTCACATCAGAAACAGGGATGTTATCTGCTGCTTTGAGGAGGAGCACAGAATGGAAACCAAGCAGAAAGTTGGCAAGACATTTGAGTGGGAGTAAAGCCGAGACTTGGAGATAGGACAGTGGTTACTCAGGGGCAGCCAGACTCTCCTCTTTGCCTGGTTCCCTGGTATAATGTCATTCTGAGCAAACAAAAGCAAGGTAGCTTGGGCAAAATTGAGGTGGCTGATGAGAAAGGAATGTTTAGTACCAACCACCAGTACCAAGAATCCCTGGAGGTAAGTGGGTGAGATCTTACAAAAAGCCTTAGATGGCCAGGTAATGAGAAAGAGGCAGAAGAAAAATGTCTGAGGATTAATAGTGCCAAGGAAAAAACAGACACAAATCCTAAATAGAGTAGGAAGAAGGAGGTCTACAGTGCTAGGCTGGGGGAAACTCCCAGGCCTAGGCATGGACAGCTTGTTAGACAAAGCTCTCAGGCATCTTGTGAAAATTATAACATCTGTATGCTCATCTGGCATTAAACTGATGGGGACATCTGGAAGTGTCCTGGACCTACCTGGTTTGTGCTCAGAAATGAGAGCACAGATGGTGGACCAGATGTAGAAGACTTTGAAATATACTCATGAAGAGCAAAGGGGAGTTTGAGCTGTAGACAAGGAACCAATTGGTGTTGAAGGTTCTGCAGGGGAGATAGAAAGGTCATGTACTAAATGCATGAAATGTAAATTGGGAATGTGGGGATGTTTTAGAGAGGGAAAGGAGCGAGGAAATTGAAGGCCTGGGGAAAGCACAGATAAGCTGAATAAACAAAATATAAAGAGCTATCATGGCAGTCATGCGCCTGCACAAAAGAAAAATGCTCTTCCAAAAAATAGATTCCCTATTAAGTGATTTTGCTTGATTTTTTCACGCCACTCATGAGTTATCAATCTCCCCACCCATAAAGACAAATGTCATATCGGCCCTAACCCATCAGCTATTCTCAATTTATCACCATTTAATATATATTAAAATGCTCTTACCTCTGATTGCAAAAACAAACAAAATAAGGCAACATAAATCAAAAAGAAAGGGAAAGAGAGATGAGGAGGCTGAAGAGACAGAAGGGAGATCTGCTGCCCAAAAGAATGGATTTTTTTTTCTCTTGATCTTTGCATCCAAGCTCTCAAGGCCTCTCCACCACAAAAATACTCCAATGGTCTCATACTGTAAATCACATCAGTAGTTTATTAATCCTCTCACAACACAGAAACAATTGTTCAGCCCTGGAAGGAGAGTGGGGAAGCTGCAGAGTAGTAACAAACTCAGCAACCCTGTGACTCTCTCTCTCTCTGATCCCATTATAAACTAACACAATATTTTTCTCCAATTTTCAGTCTGTATTGCAGCTCGCAGCAGAAAAGATACTGAAAGCAGCAGGAGCCAGGCAGAGGTGTCAGACTTCAGAGCGGACACTGCCTTGGGACCTGGGGGGGCCAGTAAATCAGTGCACGCTTGTCAACAGCTCCAAGCTGCAGGAATTACTCGAGCGAAAATAACAAATGGCTGTCATTGTGGAGCCAAAAACCTGTGATTATAATTATCACATCCCCAGTGACCTTGCATAAACTTTAATCCCTCTCCAATGGAGCATTTAAATAGCCTGCATCTACTGGCAGGGGACCGTGTCCCCTTAGTTGAAAATACAGAGAGTAGGAAAGAAACGAGCCACAAAGAAACCACCAAACCCCTCTGTGTCTTACAGCTTGTATTAAGGAGTTGTACAAGAAAAGCCCTGTCACTGTCATTTTAATTGATATTATATAGTCATCCTGAATTCAAAATGCCACGGTGGTGTCCAAACTTGGCTAATCCCAGCACCAAGCATTTTAATCAGATGAAAAGGTCAAATAACACCAAGTTTTCATCACTGCATTCAGTGGGCTGAGAAAGTGGGTATACAAGGTGTGTGGATGGGTTGCTGAGTCAAGGAATCTTCAGGGAGGCAACCTCCTTCCACCTTGGAGAGGTGAGCTCACCCTTGCAGGCCCCACCAGGATCAAGACTTGAATAAATTCTTTGAGTTTAATAAAGAGCTTTTTCCATGCTAAAATCAGGTATTTTAGTTATTTGGGTATTTTCATAGTACCCTTACAGTCAGGACTAGATGCTTTTAATTACAGAATTAAGAACAGTTATCTGCTAGTGCCTTGTTCTACTTCTCTAGGTTGTAAAGGTACATCCATCCAATATAGGCAGGTATTGCAGAGAACACTAAAAGCTCTGAATCTGGGGAAAGGAAAATTTTGATTCTAAGGGATTTCATAGTCCTCATGTTTCTGATCCTAAAAGGATCCTTTTAGGGAAAAAATATCTTTTCATGCTGCTCTATGAGTCCTCCAAAGAACATTGAAAGCATAGTAGGTGCAGGAATTTGATGAGATTGCTTTGAAATTGTATGAACCAAGTTGCTCCATGATAATCAGATTACTAGTTCACCGAAATTGTTACTCTTGCAAACCAGGTGATTTCCCCCAGAAAAAAGCACCTCCTGGAGTCAGCAGATGCTCCCATGTACAGGCAACCAGAAAATGTGGGTTTAAAATTTTTATCTTCCATACAGGTGTTAACAATGCTCTGCATGATCTTTGTACCGTGGTATCACATAACAGTGATTTTTTTCTTCAATGTTGCTGCAAGAAGACGAAATGAACTTATTACTGGAAAAGAGCTTTGCTAATTGCACAGTCTTTCATTAGGTTTCAGAGAGAGTACAACAGGAGAACTGCACATTCAAATTAGCATAATTTTAACAAATTCAAAACTTTTAAAACAGAGAAATCAGAGGACCATTAAGTCTTAAGGGAAAGCCATTTACTGAGATAGGGCAGAGAAATTTAAGCATTTCTATATTAGTGTGTAGACTGGTGTATGTAATCCCCACCTGCACTTCTCCATGTTAAATAAATTAAGTAAAAGACATCTACAGCAAGATGTATATTTCCTAAAAACAGGAAATTGTACTGTCTAGAAAAGGGGAAATACTAAAAATATATTAGTTCATGCCCAGACTAAGTTTTAACTATAAATGTTGGAATTGGAGATAAAAATAACTAAGAAGCAGCCTTTATACAGTTAAAGGGCTACAGTGGATCACAGAGGTGCTTAGTTATTTAAGGTGGTTTTCCAAGTCAATAAAACCCCAGAATACTTATCAAAGAGGGAATTCTTCCAAGCAACTGCATTTACCCAAACACCGCATCCTGGCAAGCCTCTGTCAAGCTTTCTAAACCCAACAGTGTCAGCCCCACTGGACAGGGCATTGAAACCACAGCTAAAACAAGTCTCCTTTCTGCTCTGTGTCGAAATTAGGATGTTCTTTGGAGCAGAGAGACAGTGAGAGAGAGAGCCAGACCCTCACAGAGCTTTGCATGCCTGTGACACTCTGGAAATAAGTGGTGGCATAGGAGAGACAGGTCTTTTCAACCAGTGGCACAGAACAGGAACTGGATTGAATCCAGGTGCCCTCAGAGCCTGTGACATCAAGGCCGTTCCACAGTCACCACATAGTAACAAATTCTACCAGCTTCATTCATCTGAAATCAAAATTCTCCATTTGCATCACTGCAACACAAATAAATACATTAAATATTGCATAATAATAGCTTGGCACATTTATCCTCCAGTCAGGAACCATTCCAAACACCTTCTCTCCTTTCCTGATTACCAGTGTGATGCAGTGCCTGAGTTTAGAGCTGTATATTCTATGTGTTTCATGCATGAAGATCTGGTAAAATCCCTCTATTTATCCCACATATTAGTAAAGAGCTATCACCAGGTTTTTTTCGGTTTTGTTTCTCTTTTGACACATAATCCAACCCCACTCCTCCAATATTTTTGTTCCATCTCATCTTGGAGAATGGGCAGTTTCAGAAATTTTTTCTTTTTCTTCATGCCAATAACAGTAAAACAACTGACAGTAACCATCATCAGTGTTAGGTTAATGGTTCTACTCAATGATATTAGAGGTCTTTTCCGACCTCAATGATTCTATGATCATTATAAGACCAGCTTTTAGTTGCTTGTCTCAACTTGCATATATATTATTTTGTGAATTCATCTCTGAAAAATAAAAAGACAAAATCTGCAATTTCCATGTGTTAATACTTGAAAAGACACTAAATCTGGCAGGAAATCATACATAAACACCTGATATCATTGGCAATTAGCCATTATTTACTATGAAGTTAGTACCATGGCAGAGGGTGTTAACCTGTTTGTTTTTACAAATAATTATGAAACACCTATTACTTATCCCTTTCTTTCCTATCATGAGAAAAATCACAGGCACTTGCCACCACGTATTTTATATTATGATCCTGTTCTGAGTATATGTCCATCAAAATTGAAATCTTTCTGAAATAGCTACCGCTGAACTCTGGAATTCCTTTGAAATTATAGAAATTAAATGGTTGTGAGAAGAGAATTATGTTCTGTGAATGATATTATGAAATCTAATTTATTCTGGTATCAGCGGTCTGGACTTTTGATATAAACCCTTTGCAGTCCTGTGTCCCTAACATCCCAGGAGGTGTGCAATAAAAAACCAAAGCTGTGGTGTTTGTGTGATTCAGTGGGACCAGGTGACTGGACAAATGAGCCATTTTTGAGGAGTTTCAATTTCAACGTAGAGCAAGTTGAACAGACAGCTCATAAAACTACCTTCACATTATGGGGCAAATTGCTCATCTCTGAATCACAGTTGCTCTTGGCTTCCCATTCAGAACTCTTTCCACGAGTCCCACTGGCATTAATGGCAGCTCCACAAGCAGAACAAATAGACAATCATTTCACACTGAGAGGAGAATTTCCCCCACATGGTGTGTGTCCATCACACAAACCCACCTTGCACCAAGGGAGGGAAACAACCCGTGTGAGCCTCCCCACCCCTACTTCTCTGTCTCCTCCTCTGCGCTCTGCTGCCTGTGGCCACCAGCACCAGGCAGGCAATCTGACATTTTTAACAGCTTTTATCTTTTCATAACCCTGGCTCCCAGCTGTTTCACGTTTCCCTGCACTTTTCTGCAGCGATGCTGGGTTCACTCAAAAAGACAACCCCAGCTTACTGAAATGCCAAAAGCAATCTCCAGCCCTGTAATGTTTTGGCCTCCTAAAGACCCCATCCTGAGGAGAGGGTTACTCTGAGAATGCAGTGAGACCCAGATGAATAGAGATGTCACTACCCTTGGTGAGCTCCCACATACTTGAGCTAGGAAAGGAGCCTCACCACCCCTCAGCATAAGTCAAAACCAGGTAAGGAAGAAAAGGCAGAAATGGGCTGTCTTGCCCCAGGTGAAATCAACCCCAGGGCTTCTGATCACCATGAAAATTTGGGTATTGGGCAATGCATAAGGATCTTGGCACTACAGTGTCTTTTTTCCCAGTTTTTGGTGAAAATTTACTGACTGGGATTATCTATTTTCCCAAGTTTAATTTTTTCCCTTTCCAAGTCAGCCATACAGAACATCAGTCTGGTGCTGGATAGTGTTTAAACACCCAAAAACTTCCAGCACTCACCAATTTTTCCTACAAGAGAAATATTTAAAGTAATTGTTTCATATCTTGCCTTTTTAGTCCTTTCTCTTTCATTTAGCCCATTCTCCAAGACACATATACTAGTAAGAAGTTCAGACTGGGCTTGAAGAGGGAAATATCTATATTTAGAGAGGGTTTTTCCTCTGCCGTGACTTCAAAAATGTTTCTGAATCCTAAACCTTTCACAGTGTTTCAAGAAACCCAAAGAATACGGATCTGATCCTGGGATCTTCATCTCAAGAAGCTTTTCTCCTGAAACTGGTGTGTTTTCCAGCAATAACAATAGCCAACCTGCTTCTTCGGGGGGGGGGGGGGGGGGGAGGGAATCAATTTATCCGAAAATCTTCATCTAGAATCAGCTTCAGCCAGCATTGCCAGCTTTAGTCCCAGGTTTCCCCCTCAGTATAGCTTCCTTCCTCAAGCTGACCTTCTGGAGTCATACCAATACAGCAAAAACAAGAGCCTGTGTATTTAAAGGATTGTTCTGGTTGGTACAGTTATGCGCAGAACTTGCACTATAAAACCTATAGGTTCAAAACTGACAAGTCAGTTATGAGACATGGAAATTGCATGTACTACTTTTTGACTTAAATTTTTGAGTCTGTTGCCCCCAGTTTCTTTGTCCTTTGAGGTAGAAATGTAGTTCCTCTTTTTCTAGTAGGAAGCTGTTTTCATTCCTGATTCGTTTCAGCTTTTTTCTGTGTGGGTAAGGTTCATGTGGTTTGATGTCTGATAATGAAGATTTGGCACAGCTTTAAACAAAAGTAATTAGGGAATCCATTGACCATAACAAACAATGGACCAAAAAAAAAAAAACATTGTAGAGAAGGTACTTCCCAGTTGCCCGTTACAGCAATTTTTGCCTGTAATTATAATTCACAAATTTAATTCACTCAAAAAACAAATAGCGCTTTTTTTGCTTAAATATCCTAAATCAAGCATTAAATTACAGCTCTTTCACGAATGAACCTCGTCATTAGCTTTCTTATGTGAAAGAAAAAAAAAGTAACTCTTGCAAATCTACATTTAAGGGACAAGTGCAAGACATCTACACAATAAAATCCCCTGGCGCACTTCCACATATCACATGCCTGTGTGCTCATATATACATATATGCACATCTGCATTTATGGATGCATATTTCTATATTTTATATATTTACACACATACAAACATACACTCACCCTATGAAAAATAAACCTCCAATGATAATGTGATCCCCACAAGCCCAGCACTTCAATTATAAAGCAATCCTAGCACAAATCCAGAAAATGTCACTGTCACATGCTTCCTTTGTATGCTGTTGAAAATACCTCCAAAGTTTGGAAATTAATCACACAGCAATGCCAATCTTTTAAGCCAGGCATCTATGAACCAACCTCTTCCCTACTGAATGAATTACATTGAAATCATATAATTGCAGGCTGCCATTCAGTCACCCTTAACAATAGGAGACTTTGAAAATTGGAAATTTTTTTCCCATCTGACTCCCAACTTGCAAGCATGAAGCATACAGCAAAAGCTTGGTGCCTTTTAAATTACCTAAAATCTACATCCTTCAGACAAATGAACAGGGGGAAAAAAAAAGGGTGCAATTTAAGGGCAAATCATTTTGTGTTAATCCTTGGGAACTCAAAGCATGAAGATAAAAGAAGAAAAAATGCAGGTTTCACTTTGCTCATTATGGGACATTGACTTTCACCTAATAGTATGCAATTAAAATTTCTTCATGAGATTTCCTTATTGAAATAAGAAAGATAGTGCTGTGCTGAATGTGGTGATAGATCTGGTATAAACGTGCTTCCTGGACAAACTGATTTATCATGTCTCATTCCAGCAGTACTTTCTTGCTTGCTCATTTCTCATCTTATTACTGTGAAGTTGTAATTAAAGAGGAACCTCCCACGGAGAAGAGTTCTCCTTCAGGACAAGCTAAATTATAAATGCACTGTTCTTTCTCTGAGACCAATTTAAAGGGGCAGTCTGCTGTGGGAAAGATGCACATCTAATTCTTGGGGCTCCTGGCTCTGTAATTTTATGCAGGTCTCTTTCTGTTAGATACAGAATAAATTTGGTTTGCAAACTGGGTTTCCTGGGCAAATATACCTCTGCAATTGACTATTTCAATTTAAATACAAAGACAATTCAATTAAAATGGTATTGAACCACTGTGCCTGATTTACTTCGTAGATACTTCATGTATGATCACTCGTAAAATACACCAAAATATTTCAGAGGGCACTGAAAAACTATTTAAGGAATAAAGAGCCTGTAAAAATTCTTCCTATTTTTCAGGGAAAACAGAAGAACAGAACAACATTTGACCATAATCAACAAGGACCATTATGAGATTAATTTGCCTGGAAGACACTATCATAAGAAAACACAAGCAGTAGGCATGAGATCAATTTGACAACCTGGTATCCTTCCTCTACCAAATTCTCAGCCCTTCAAACACAGACTCGCACCAATGAAAAAAAATAAAAATAAAAATAAAAATAAAAATAAAAATAAAAATAAAAATAAAAATAAAAATAATTATTTGTTGCCCTATATTTGAGCTCGTGTCCTCATTGCAACAAAGTATTTGTATTGCAAGCAATAGCCAAAGTCCAGTTTTTTCAAGGGAAGAGATTCCAAGGAAGAACACCCAGTGGTGCTGTTACTGAAGAAGGTTCTTGTGCCTTTGTATCTGAACACCTAAACCTAAATACAGCAATAGAGAGTACCTCCATTAGACTTATTTTTGTTGCTCCCAAAGTCTCCAATTTATAGGAACATGAATTCCAGGAATAAGAATTATTCACCCCACTTCACAGCAATGTTCAAAGTTATGTCCTTGAGGACCCTGGAAAGAGGGAATCAGCAGGTGAACTTCTTAAAATGGAGCAAGGAGAGAGGAATGCACTGAAAAATAGGGGTGAGTTCTCTGAGCTTGGAATGCTCATCCAAGAATGAGAATCTTCTCTTAGCTTTAGAGTATATATGTACCTTAATATTAAGCATTACTGTCATGGTATCCTGCCTTTAATGTCAAAGTGGGATCTAAAGAAATTCAGATCTCTTGATAATGAAAATCCATCTGATACTCAAAAGGCTCACACAATGAGATAGTCTTTTACACTGTTACATCCTATAGCTTTATATTTCTCCTTGAGTCCATTAATTTAATTGCATCTCTGGATTTCGTTTTAAAATATTTTATTGTAGTGGTAGGAGACAGCAATAATTTATTAATGTGCTCAGTAGCACTATGACAGTAAGATCAGCATTATATTTGCAGAAAATAATTTCAGAGATAATTTCATAAAAGTATTGGTGAACTTGATCCTTACATTAAAACTATTGTCCTTTGCTAGAGAATTAAGACAGGCAATTCATCCTGTGCATATCTACAATGTTTTAAATGTGATGCAAAGACCTGTGTAAAAGTGAGGTGTTTGCAGCAGCTGATATGACCATGAGGGTCTAGAGCCCATGAAGAAGAAAAATGAAAAAAAAAGTGTTATGCTAATAGACAGTGAAATATTTATAACTGAGTATTTTTAAGTCATTTTCAAAGCATAAAATCTCAATTATTATATGTGAGAATGCTAAGCAAAAATTATCTGATTCAGCTTCCAAAACCAATACATGTTATATCAGTAAATATCATTTCATTGTCTTCTCTCTCTCCTTTTCTTTCCCATTTTGCTAAGAGGAGAGAAATTGCGGCGAGGAAAAAATGGAGGAAAAGAAAACAACACAGCACCCCAAAATCCCACCATTGCTTGCTCCATCACATTTTTTGCTGATAATTCTAGGTGCTCTATTAGTACTGCAGATTGTCTGTGCTAATGAGTTGCAAATTTTCATATTCCAAACTCGATTTCCAGTTTCATGGAACACATAAGGTCACATCAATGTATTGTGTTTCACAGTTTGTGTTTCCATGGGTGGCTGCAAATCCTAAAGAAGGGGTAATGACAGATTAGCCACTGTCACTAGTGAGTTCCACAGGGCTCCATCCTTGGCCCTGAGCTCTTCAACGTCTTCATAAATTACTTGGATGAGGACTGTAAGAGACACTGAGCAAGTTCACAGATGATACAGAACTGGGAGGAGCTGTTGACTCCCTCAAAGGCAGGGAGGCCCTGCCGAGAGACCTCCACAAATGGGAGGGCTGGGCAATCACCAACCATGTGAAGTTCAACAGGGGAAAGTGCTGGATTCTGCACCTGGCATGGGGCAACCCTGGATGTACGGAGAGACTGGGGAATGAGAGGGTGGAGAGCAGGGCCATGGAAAGAGACCTGGGGGTCCTGGTCGATGGAAAGTTGGATCTGAGTCAGCAGCGCCCTGGCAGCCAGGAGGGACATCCCTGTCCTGGGGGACATCAGGAATTGCCAGCCGGGCAAGGGAGGGATTGTCCTGCTCTGCTCTGGGCTGGGGCGGCCTCACCTCGAGTGCTGGGGGCAGCTTTGGGCACCACAATATAAGAAAGACATGGAACCATTAGAGAGTGTCCAGAGGAGGGCAACAAAGATGGTGAAGGGCCTTGAGGAGAAGCCGTGTGAGGAGTGGCTGAGGGCACTTGGGCTGTTCAACCAGGAGGAGACTGAGGGGAGATCTCATTGCAGTTACAACTTCTTGTGATGGGAAGAGGAGGGGCAGGCACTGATCTCTGCTCTGTGGTGACAGTGACAGGACCGGAGGGAATGGCCTGAAGCTGTGTCAGGGGAGGTTTAGGTTGGATATCAGGAAAAAAGGTTCTTCCCACAGAGGGTGGCTGGGCACTGGAACAGGCTCCCCAGGGCAGTGGACACAGCACCAAGCCATCAAGTTCAAGGAGTGTCTGAACAATGCTCTCAGGCACATGGTGTGACTCTGGGGGATAGTGCTGTGCAGGGCCAGGAGAGTTGGACTTGATGATCCTTGTGGGTCCTTCCCAACTTAGCAGATTCTGAGTTTCTGAAATCCACTTCAAACAACCTTTTCTATAAAATTTCTAACACATTTAGATATTGCATAAAAGGTGAGGTCTATAAACAGTCCCAAAGCTGTTGGGAAAAGGAAATATAACCATTGACAATGTCACTTTTAGTCAAGTAAACATTCACAAGAAATTCTTTCTTTAGGCATATTCCCTGCACTGATAAAAACCTCAGTTCTGTTTGAAATTATACAAGGTATTGGTTGTAAAAAATTTTTTCTTGTTAGATGTCCTAACATAGAAAAAATAAATAAAGTTCAATAAAGTGACTTAAAACCTCAAATACTCTCACTCTGCTTTCCAAAGTGTCTAGGATCAGAACAGATCTACATACCTGAATTTATGGAGAATTTCTTGTGCAAAAATTCTCTGAAGCTGCATATTGTTTGCCAAGCTTCTGACAAGGAAGAATTTGTGTTATGGATGAATTATTACCTATTAACTTGCAGCATGGTAAATACAGCTGCAGTGGGCAGCACCTGGTCAGAGCCAAGCAGACAAGGAGCTGTGCTCTCACCAGCTTATGAAGTAAAGGGACAACCAGTGAAATTACAAGACCACACAGAAGATGAGTAAAGCCAGGAGTGCCCATTAGCTCTCAGTCACAGGACAGGTGGGGATTCAGACATTGCACATAAAGAATTACAATCTAGATGCAGAGAATAAATAAAAGAGCATCCCCAGCCAGCAGACTCCTCTCTGTCCCTACTCCCTTTTGTTCCTACCAGTTACTTCTGCTGGCTGACAAATCATCTCCCCGACACAATAAATTTGTTATGGAACATTATCTCAGGCTGAGGAAGGTCAGGATGTGCTAAAGGTCATGTATGTATTAACCCACTACATGAGAGTCCGCACCCTTAGTTTAAAATATAGTCTTAAATTATATACTATTGAAGCAGCTATAACAGATCCCTCATAAACAGCCTCATTTACCTGACACGGTCTCAAGATGTGCCTGAACACCTTGAAAACAGGCCTGTGTCCTGTTGCTCCAAGGTATTATTAAAGGCAAAATCGATGTTTCAAACACTGGGGTTTTGGAGTTAAAGTCACAAAGATGAGGGAAATGATAACAGTCTGATTCCAGCACTTTGGGTGCAGAGCACTGGATTAGGATCTGGTCTGAGAGAACCCAGTGGAGACCACGGCTGCAGGAGTCTGCACTTAACTCCAAGCTTACTTCAGCACCTACAGAGGTTGTATGTATACTTTATGTTTTCTGCCAGAAAAAAAATAAACAAGAAGTCTTTTAAGCCTAGAAGAATGAAAGATACACTATAACAGAGTTTGGGGGTTCAAATACCTTTTGAAAAGAGTGGTTTTCTCTCTGAAGCAGCATTAGATAGTAGCACCAGCCGGATGGTGAGTGTGGAGATTTTGGCTATACAGTACTGCTGACCAGTAAGTCAGACAAAATGAGCAGCAAAAGAGAGTCAATGTTTTGAATTCCTAGTTAATTAATTCAGAAGTAAGATATGTTTTTAATTTTTTTTTATATTTTAAACTTATATGTCCACTATAAAGATTGAATACATTTTACTGGTTTGATTAAAATAATTCAATTATTAATTTCCCATTTATTTACTTTTATTGCCACTTTGCAGGAACTGAGGGAGAAAGGACAAAAAGACAAATCCAGGAAATTTTAATTGTCAGGGGGTTTTTAAGAGAAACGTTTATGAATATGTTTGTCAAATTTCATAATTTTTCAAGCAAGAAATTTTTTATTCCCTTAGATAATTTGTCCAGAAATTTTCACTAGGTCTGTGTACAGCAGAAACAGAAACCCCAATTCCAAGAAATTGGAGATTCCAAGAAAATTTCCTGATTTAACAGTACTTCCCATCTGTTCTATATTGCTATACAACACTATCTTAAATTTTGCTTTTGAATAATTTTCTTTTCATAAATCTAAGAAAGAATCTGGAATTCAGTAATGAATATACCATTACCTGAGCTCTGATACATCATCAGTGCCCACTACAGTTTTCTCCTCCTTGGAGGATGAATTCGAGGTTCTTGGTCAGATCCTTAAACAGCTAAAACTTACATTAAAGGTTTTTTCAATAAATAATTGCATATATTCAAGCATGAAAAAGAATGGATGAATGTTGATTGTCTTCCTATATTTCACTACTGGGAAGGGAGACATTGAAAATCTGTACAAAAATTAAAAGCACAATCACAAAATGGTGAACACCTTTTTTATACATCAATAGCCAGATCCTATGTCAACCCTACCATTTTCCCTACTCCTCAACCTTAGAAATTATAATTGTTGAGATGAGATTAAAAGTTTTTTCTCAAGGACTTGCCCACCATCCAGTGGAAAATACAACCAGCTCACCAACTCTGAACAGCAAGAATTTTTACTTCACAAAACCCTTTGCTCCAGTCCTGTTTTAACTGCCAGAGTAATTTCGGAGTAATTCCTACAGAAGCCACCGAATCCTGACCCTACAGCAGCTGTGATGGGGCTGTTACCACCAACAAGGGTGTCACCAGATGAGAACAGCATAGGTTGCCCGTGCATCACAGCAGTGCCCAAGGGGAAGGACATATCAAAGCTGCATCCCAAAATCAATCTGGTATTCTGGGACCAAACAACTGAGGATTCCTCCATGCCCCCTCCACTGAGGCTATCCTTGAGATTTGAATTCAAGACTCAACTGTCCTAGCTTCTAGGCACCAAGTCTACACCATCCACCTCTTTTTGAGAGAAAGGCACTCAAAAGTACGAGTTATGTAATGCTGATAAAGGCCTTTTGGGAGGTCATCTATGACTCCATAAATTACATGAGGGATCTTAGACCAGATCTAGACCCCCGTGTATCCAGTGGCATTTCTGGGTTTGTAGTGGAGCCAGGCAAGAACCAGCCTTCCCTGAACTTGTTTTTTTTCCACCAAACCAGGAAAGACAGCAGATTTTCCATCACAGCTGAGAGTGGGGGTCATGGAGTTTTGATGCTGATTCATCAGTTCTTAATCTGGGGGAAGAAAAGGAGGAAGGAAAGAGGGGTCAGCTTATTAACATCTCCATATAGTACCATTTACTTGGAATTTCCAAATAACTGTGAGATTTGGGACAGGAGATCAGGAATTAAAGGCCAGTAAATGGATCTGGCTGCAAACAGCACTTTTGACTCACTTTCCTTGACAGAAAACCATTCTCTGGCAATTGTGGGAAAGGGAAATGTTGGCTTAGTGCAAAGCGCAAACACAGAAATCTTTTAAAGACACAGATATCTTGTATCTCTGCCTTCAGTGAGCTGTTTCTCCTTTTTATTCTCATTTTCACTCTCCGTCTGTCTTCATTAGTCTGCTGGCACTCTGCTAGGATTAGTGAGCTAGTTTCCATGGTTTCTTATTTTCACTTTCTATCTTTCTTTGCTTAACTCATTAAATTGCTCATTACTTCACTGCACTTTACAGGAGACATATTTATTGTATTAGTTACACAATGGCCAGATTAGTAAGTGATAGGCAGTTTGCTATTTGAAAGAACATATTCTAATAGCAGAAAGGAAATTCAGGAGACACAGATATTATCTACTAGTTGTAACATAACTGGGATAGCTAGTAACTGCTAAATGTTTACCCTTTATCACTAGAAATATGCTACATGATTATAAAAAACTGGTGCAGTACCCACACTGCTCTTGCTCCCTGGCAAAGGGAAGCCACAAGCACAGCTCTAAGGACCAACACCATCTTTACCTTCTCCTCTTTACCTTCCATGACAAATTGCCATGATAAAGATGCCCAGAACATGGCTTTTCCCAAGGTTGGGAGGAACCCATCCTAGCCTCCCTCTGACTGCTGGGGAGGAGAGGAGCAGGGGCAGCAACCAAGGCATCACAGGTATCATCCTGGCCAAAGGAAGCCCTCTTGCATGAAAACTGAGCTCAGACTCAGGAGTTTTGGCTCCAATTCTCAGATTTCCACCATGTTTGTGCCAACTGTATTACAAGGAAATTAATTCTGCAACTGATACTCATGTCCTGGTAAAATTCTTGAGTAAAATGACTATTCACTTCAACGGGAGCACAGTGGGACTGGCTGAGACTACTCGGTCAAGCTTGTATTCAAAGTAGTCTTCAGTCCTAATTCAGTTTCCTGTGGCAGGCCTCTGGAGTTTTTTATTTGTTTGGTTTTCTGATTGTGCCAACTTCAACACCCACTTCTCTGCCAATTCACTTCCACAGCCTATTCTTCATTTTTCTAATAAACTCCACCTCCTCATCATCTCCATTAAAGTACAGTCCATTTCCCTCTCTGGTCAAGTCACCAAGGGTGCAGAACATGTCTCTCTACCTTGCACCTCTCACTCACTCATTTGATCTTTCCCATAGTCAAATCTAACCTAGTTGATTCAATTATGGTGAAGTTTCTCAGAGGCTGAATGTAATCATCCATGCTCTGTCTCTTTAGTTTGACAGGCCTCCAAGACAGAATTCCTTTCAGCTGAATCAAGATCTTTCCTTCAGTTAGTGAATAGTATATACAGGGGTTCATGCCACTCATTCATCTTCTCTGGGAGTTCATTTATCACTTGAAGGTAATCTACTGTGGAGAATTTTGATCAAGAGGATGCCCGATTTTTTTTTTCTTTCTTTTTTTGGTGGTTTAAAGAAAATCCATTCGTTTTTAAAAGATTAACTTGGTCCCTTGGCCAAACTTTGTAGACATAGAGGGTTCATCAAGGGATTTATGAAATATAGCTTTTCTTTTTATCTGAGTTGTATGGAAATGAGGTTTCCTTTTTCTCCAATAAACCCTATGAACACTTTTATTTTTAGGATGAGAACAGGAGCAATACCCTTTCACCATCCTTTAGTGCTAGCCTTCTGCTGCCTGCTTTACCACTTCATTTTATATATTCTGGCATAGGAAGTGCTGATATTTGCTAAGTTTGTCAGTAGGCTTTTCTACACTAAACTTTATTTTGAATTCCTACTGATAAGAGTTTTGCTCTTCAAAGTATATCAAATCTGTCCCAGATTGCTGTTCTATCATGGCCCTTGATAGGGAATAAGATCATCTTTTGTCATCAAGAAGAGCTTGTTCTCTCATATTTTTCTATCCTGTAAAGCCTTCAAAAACTGTCCTAGGTTTAAGAATGTTGTATCTTTGAATATTTTGTATTTCTTCGATTTAATTAATTCTCTTTAAAAATATTCTTGATGCCATACAGCGAAACAAATATATATCTCCCAAAACTTCAAAACAAGAAATATATGAAGGTACAGCAGAATAGCTCATATAAGTGAGACAGACATGAAAAAGACATTATTAAGGTTGGAAAGCCCCAAGAGTGACCCATTTATTTCTCAGAGCTGTTTGCAAAAGACATGCACTGCAATTCTGTATATGCATGTTGTTTCTTAAAAGATAAATTTCTCAGTAACCCCTGCTGTATAAAATCTCACTGTTAAGCCTAAACAAGAGATTGACTGTCCCTGAATCACAAGCCCACTGAAAAAGGGAAGACAGGAGAACAGGGTTCGATGATAAAGGGAAGAGGGATGTGCTGCTTGCAGGCAGGGCTGGTGATGGAGAACCAGCTCTCCCTTTAGCCCTCCTCAGGCAAAGCCGTGCTCCAAGAAATGGTGCTGGGAGTTTTGCAAGGTGGAACTGGTTGATACAGTTTCTGATATGATGAACATGGATTTTTTGCCATTGTGGCTGGAATTACGGTCACTGTTAGAGCTTCTTAGCAAAACAAAAAGCTGCAAAGGTTAATTTTCTTTTTTAACATCTAAACAATTCTTTTGCATTTCAGTAAGTTTTCTTCCCATGATTTACGAACCATAAAACACATAGGTAAAGCAAGAGAGTACTTTTCCGGTTTACAAAAAAACAGACAAAAATCAAATACTTTTCACTGTTTCTGTGCTAAAACTAAGGCTTTTTAAATGCAAAATTACTTTCTCCAGAAACCTTTAAATGGAATGCCTGAAATACTTTAAAAATCTTTTAATATTTTTCAAATTGTAATAAAACTTGATATTTAATTATAAAAAATTAAAACAAGTTAGTTTTAAAACTCTACTCCTGCTTACTTTGTCTTTCACTTGTATGTCTTTGGCACCTGATGGTACCAAATTTCATTCTCTCTAGAGCATGACCACTGGTCAATCCTTACATCAGTTCTGTCAAATCAGGGAGACCATGTTTTCATCTTTGAAACTGTAATACCACCAGAGCCTGGCCTAAACTGGATATCTGGCAGAATACACCTCTCCCAAGTGGGAGTGATATATGGGGGATTCAGCCTGAAAACAACTTATGTATTCATTCAAAAATTGTTTCCCATAGAGAGGGGGGAAAATATTTTCACATGTACTCTGCCTATAAATTAAAACATTGAAAATATCAAAACTCTATCACATTCAATCCAAAAAAAAGCAAATTTGGGCCAGCTCCCATTAATCCTTTTTGAATTACACACTCTAAGCAGAAAACACAGCTCTGTGGCTCTTCTGTTACTACCTTTGAAGAGCAGACGTATCTCAGTCAATAACATTTTCATATTTTTATTAAATTGAAACTAAAAAGAGTGTGCTTAAGAACCTAACACTTCAAGTACAGCACTTCCTTGACACCCATCACCAGGTGGTAGCACCAGGCTTGACACGTGAACTGACCCACCAGAGACACCCCCTCCCCACCACACTCATGCACTGCAAATTATTCACACCCAAAGTCTGCTGTCCCACCACAGCATCTTGCTCACCATGCCACTTCTCCATTCAGTCCTGTGTAGAGTGTCCTGTTCCCTATTCAGTCCTATTTCAGTGAAAGCTCAGCTCTGCCACATGCTGACCCTCTTGTCCCCACTTCATCAAAGCACTGACCTGTGAGGACATGAGTAGTCCTGAGAGCCTTGAGGTCCAGCACTGGCTCAAATGTGTTACTGGATTAGAGCCAGTGTGTTTAGCATGTGACACAATCAACTTCTTGAGACTTTTAGACTGGTATGTTTTTTAGAGCATTTTTGTTCTGTGACTGCTCTTATTTGTTTTGACAAAGATACTGTGCTTATATCAGAGTTTTGCTTTTAGTCATTAATGAAAGCATTCATTAGCACATCATGGGTACATCCCTGTGTCTATAGACTACTGCGTGGAAAACTCAGTAATTATAAAATTACGGATTCTGTGCCACTATTGTTGTTGTTATTTGAAAATCTCTGATGGAATTGGTACAAAGTGCAGAAACTCCATCCCTCTTTCATCATTACCTGAACCTGTAAAGTGAGAAAGTATGCAAAAAAGGCCTAATAACTCACCATATTCCCCCACCCTGCTGTTAACTACAATATAACTGCACATCTTGTTGTATATTATTACTTAAATAAAAGCATTGATACTAATGTCCTAACATTTTTAACCGAAAGGATATTTTCTTTGTTGCATTGTAATGCTCTAAATTGTGTGCAATTACCCCTGCTTTCTTGGAAAGACTTAGTAAGGAACAAGCAGGAGCAATTAGAATAAGAACAGAAACATTAAGCATTAAGCAAAAGCAAAAGCATTGGCTTGCAAGGAACCTGCTGCTTATAGACACAAGATTATTGTATTCTTTGTTTAACACCCAGGCAGCAGAATGCAGGACCTGCTGGTACTTTTTATGGCAATCTGCTGTCATATATCACATGAGGCTCCACAAATACTAGTAAAAAACTATACTTGCACTCCAGAGCAAACAAATTTCTTCCAAGCATTGTAATCAGAATGCATCATACCCAAGTGAGTGCAGGAAGGGTTCAATGAGTCAAGCTGTCCTAGACCCTAACTGAAAAGGCATAATCTGCTTAAAAGAAGCACCGAGGGAACAGAAATACTATCAGTTTCAATGACAATATCTGATTTATTTAACAGTCCCTCTATTCCTCAGCTCCCTGCATCCAAGATACCCTACAACCTTCTTGTCCATGCTTCCACACGGCCTGAGGCACACCAGAAACAAGGGGCTCTATCATGACAAGCCAGTTTGTAAGTTTGGCTTTGTTAACCCAAGATTTGAAACCTTCACTGGGCCAAGCCTGCAGTACATGACACCCTTTAGTACTTAGCTTGGTGTTCATGTGGATTCTGTGAGACAAAGAGGAGCAAAGTCTGATGCTCTGCAGACACCCTCAGCATATGTCCCATGGGGAAAATTGATCCCATGCACAGATCCTGCCTAGCTCCTCTCCTTCTCATGGGTAGGTGGCGAGTGGTCCACAAGCCAAATGCTTTGCTCTGTTTGCTGTAGCCTGATTCTGGCTGCCACTGTAACCCATTCATGCCTAATCATATCTTGCTTCAAGGAGAAGGAACGTCCAGGAAAAAAAAGCATTAATTATTCTGCTGGTAAATAGGAAAGTAAGGGAATTAAGTTGTGCTTATCAGGTACCTGAGAAACCAATACAACCAAGAAGAATCCATTCTCCCAAAACTTTTCTGCACAGGCAAGTACCTCATCACATGTGGTACCGTGCAGAAGTGTGTGGCTTGAAGAGATGATGTGATTTACCCAGGGAGAAAGAATGGGCATTCAATTCCAGTCTGAAATAAGGAACAAAAGCTATATGGTAAATCTATATGCAAAGAGATTTTGCCCTCATTCCTGAGCTAATTCAGTCTATTAAAACTCCTGCAGTTTTCAATGAAGCAAAGATGGAACAATAAAAAAATAAGACAATTCTGTCTGGATGTTGCCAAGTGCATCCAGAACACTTGTTCCCTCTGCTTTTCTCTTTGCAGCATACAGGGACATATGTGAAAAGATGTGAGAACAGCATCAACAACGCAGATAAGAATTAGCAGAAATACTGAACCTGAAAAAGATTAAATTGTTTTAATCTGATAAATTAAAATATCAGACTACAGAGTAGATTTCAATAGGAAAAAAAAAAACCCAACAGTATGTCGCTATTTCTGCTCCACACCTCATTTGTATTCCCTTACAAAACCAAGAGTCATCCTCACCTTTTTCTCTTTTATTTGGTATTAAATACAAATGTTTAAAAAGAATGCTGTTATCAAACATTGTAAGGTTTCCAGGTATTTATTTCATTATGTGATAAAAAGTATTTACCCCTATAGAACTAAGTTTAAATATGTACATGCACACAATACACCCAAAGGGAAAAGCTGAATGTCATGGCATAACCATCTACCTCTTCTAAGCAGTGGACTGTGCTTAGAAGAAAGCTTGATAAGAACTGGTCAAGAAAGGCGAGTAAATTAGATAGGAAACTGTCTTTATCAGATCTCTATGCTTCACAAGCATTCTGCTCTTCGGGTTTTCCTTCAGGAGTGAACAAAACCTGAAGAATATAATTCATAAGTATTTTGGCCAAAGGCTCCCAGCTAGTGCTAACACAAGAACGTGACTCCATTATAGGCCCCAACAGAGAACCTAACTATAAAATATCTCTGAGCATCTCATTACTTCTAAGTCTTCCATTTCTGCAGCTTAGACCCTGGCCAAGTGGCAGCATCCAGAAGCACTCTAAAAATTTACTGAAATAAGTATCTCAGTGCCAGCAGGGCTTTAAAAAACAGCTTGAATCTGAGTAATATCAACAATTCATTCTGGTGTGCTTCATATCCAGTAGTTCTAATGGAAAATTACTATATCTAAGTCACATTTAGATCAATTATTTAAACTACAGTTGTTGAGCTTTTGACAGGGTACCCTCCCTTCTCGGACCAGGGTAAAAGAGCAGGGGAGGCTGCTGTTCTGCTAAGTTCTTTATTTCATAGTCTCACAGCTTTCTTGAAGGCAGAGTTCAAAGGGGGTTACATGATAAAGCCAAGCAGCACCAGCAACAACAGGCAAAACCAGCTCCTTCTATATGCTCTATATGCTCCATATATATTTTTCTTACAGAAGTGTGGATTATATTTGTTAATTGACCAATAAAATTGACACACGATTCTAGTTTTCCTTTTCTTAACCTATCCTGGTCTAATTCTAACAGTCGTAAGCCTTACACAATTGTTACATAGGTATTACACAGATTTGTGTATACAGTTTCTATCAGTTCTTATTGTTTATGTGAACACTATCTAAAAAATGTGAACAGTATAATTCTATCTATATTTTGTCTAAAGTAAAGAATTTTGTGAAAAGGTAACACTGCTGCAGCAAGAACTGTGTTTAAGGTCTCTGCTACAGCTTTTAATGTTTAGCATACATTTCTACTAAAAGTTTAAAAGGTCTATATTTCTATTTCACTTTGGTGTGGCTTCATGTATCTCATCTTGTCTAAAGGTTTTAATTCAATCCCTGTGCTTTGGCTTCCCTCTGGGCCTGAGTCCAGAGGGGCTTTCACTCCAACATACACTGAAAAAAAAAAGTGGTTATAAGCAATACACAGTTTTCTTTCTTTTTGAGAAATATTTCTATAGTTCTATTTCTTGATACTCAATTCATTTATAGAGTTATAATCAAAACCTACTTCATTTACAATACCTGTTTGATATCTAATCTATTCAATACAGTAGCAAGTTATAGATGTGCTGTTCCATATCTGTAAGATAAAACAAATGTTAGTCACCTAAAACATCTAACATATAAAAAAATACAAAAGCATAATGATGTTATCTTGTTAGTATTATATATATGCAAACATTCTGTAGACATTTCAGCCAGGAATAATAAGAGATCCTCAGAAGATAGGAGCAAGAAACCAGCAGGCTTTAGCCCAAACTGCAGACCAGACTAAACTCCTATAGAGTAGGTCAATCAAATTGATACCACTCCAGAGTATTACTTCCAACACTTTTTAAAATCACCCCAACACAAGTAATATGCAAGTATTACTACAGCATTACTATTACTCACCGCAAGAAAAACATAACTTACTGCATTTCTTGTTTAGTCATGGTTTACCTGGAAGTATCTGCTCAAGTTAAGATTGATTTGGCTAGTCTATATCAGCCAGAGAGCAAAAGCAAAAATTCTGCTATAGAATATATGAACCCAGTAATGAACAGGGAACTTTTCATTATAACACTTGAAGGAAAAATTCTGGCAGCATACTAAATATTTAAAGACAGCTCTGGTAGCTCATGTAAATGTGTGAGCAAACCAGAAAGATTTTAAAGGTACCAAAAATAATCCAGGATGGTTGAAGGCAGAGAAATTGTTAATAATAACAAGACATTCTTTAACAATTTGGTTGAATGAGCCTCTGAGCAACCTGCTCTAGGGGAAGGTGTCCCTGACCATGGCAGTGGGGGGGGGGTTGGAACGAGATGGTCTTTGAGTCCCTTCCAACCTAAACCATTCTAGGATTCTACTGAGCAGCTCAACAGCATTAGACTGTGTCCTGTGGAGCTTTCTCTGCACTCATATTCAAACCAGTGCTCGTACCTCAGGGCTGGTGTTTGGCACACTCAGCCCAGCAGAAAACCCTCACTCCTTTTCCCTTGTTTGTCTCCTTCTTCTTGCACAGCCTGTACAGGTCCCAGTGGGGCAAAAGCATTGAAATGGTACAAATCCCTGCTCTGCCTTCAGGAAGGGAGCACTTGTGCTAGGGACACTTGCAGTTACTCAGATAGCACTCGGTCCATCTGACCTAATGGTATCTGTGTCTTTCCATTAATTACATGGAAGTGGCATCATTTGTTAAGCTGGTGTGAAGGTATGACACTGGCATATCAGGTCCCCTTAAAAATACATATGAGTAGGCAGAGATAAAGAGAAAAAGAGAAAGAGAAATCTTGAGACTGAAGAAGAAAGGCACTATTAAACACTTTGTACTTATCTTGCTAAGGAAGAGCTTTGTTCCAGGGGGGAAAACTCTCTCTTTGAAGCTATCCAAACAGTAAACAGCCCATTTTTTAAACAGTGGCGTATCTACAGCAATGCCTACATCAGAGGACTGGCATGAAGAAAGCATTTTTTCTTAGAGATAAAACAGCACAAAGGGTCTCTTGCACTGGTGATAATTTGGATCTTCTGTTTTACTTGGATTTTCAGGGAAAATCCAGAAAAGGTCTAACAATCCCTTGGAAAATATATATATATATTAAGAAGTGCTAAGTATGCTGATGCACTGCTTCTTGCAACATGTTCCTCTCCAGATAGAAATAATAAAGGCTTCAAAGGCTTCTCATCATATCTGTACTCTCTGTTTTAAGAGACATCAGGGCTCTTACGCATTACAATTGTCTGGACAGATGTTTTGGTGTTGTAAGTCCAAAATGAGGATGGTTTCTACAGCCCAGCTGCTTCACACAAATGCTTGAGCTCTCAGCCATGCAATCACGTGCTGAGCTGGCAAGCGGCACAAGGGATAAGGAGAGATTCATTCCTTACAGATTCTAAAGATCCATACCCTAAAGATCTTAACTTTCTTAGGGAACTTTTTCTCTCTATGGGCAGCTCTCCTGCACCACGTAAGCCCTTCAGGTTTGCCCACAAGGCAAGAGATGGGTGCCAGGCCTGCTTTCATTTCTGGGGATTCAAGCCCACAGTGCTTCCTTTGTTCTTCCACAGGAGAGAAGCAAAGGCAGATACCAGACTCAAGAGGGCAGAGGATGAGGAGCAAAGGGGAACACGACTGCAGTTTCATACTGGAAACTCTCCTCAAAGACAAGGAACTCAGCTGAGCTCCTTCCTGCAGAGGTGCAAGATCTAATTCTTCCTTCAAAACTTAAAAACACCTTCTAGCCTTTAGCTGGGTGAAAATAGTTCTGCTGACAATAATTCATAATCTGGGAAGGTGTTAAAAAATATAATCTGTATTATACAGTGATGCCATCCCAGATGTTCAAGCTTCTGCAGAGCAGAAAGCTGCCATATTAAATTATTTATTCTAGTTTTGCGATTTAAATGGAGAGACCAACATTAAAGCCTTGGCAAGCAATGCAAGTGAAAATAGACACTGTAAAAAACACCATGATTTCTGCTTCTCATGCAGCAACCACCCATTGATAAAAGGTGGCATGTGTTTCTCTCCTTCACAGGCTCACTAGTAAATAATCATCAATTTACACATTCTAGCACAATACCTCTGCTTACAAATTGCTTCTTCAAAGACTTCCTTTTCCCCTGGAAGCACCACTTCTAAGTGTATTGAAATTACATCTTATTCTTTTCTTTGAAAGATCTCTCACTGCACAGCCAAATAAAGAGAGATCATTTGCATAATTCTTCTTTTTAAATTACTTCAGGTTGATACACGTTCTTTAGTGAATTGTTATTCAGCAGGACATGGTCAGATGCAGATAAAGTGCTATAGAAGGTGGAAGTTAACATCCTCAAATCTGATCAAATAACATTTCAGTTTTAAACTGATACTGTAAATCACAAGGAATTACAAAGCTCTAACTTGATTCAGCTGTTGAAACAGACTTAATATCTGAGCCCCCTTTCGTTCAACAAAAGATTCTGCTCTGTGCCTTTCTCAGGCTTGTAGCAAGCACAGATTGTCATCCCAGCCGTCCCTCACAGCCAGATGGATTATTTCCCTGAGTGGGCCTGATCTCTGACTATATGCTGACTATAAAATAATTGTATTTAATATAAAATTATTATACAATTGCATATACATTACATGTATAAAGGCAATAATAATTAAACAGTTGCTTTGTAAGGATATTTTCGGCTTCTTTGATTGCATCAAACTGTTTAATAACTTCATAACTTAAAATGTTCTCATTTCCTTTAAAAATCTACGGATCTGTTATTTTCATCGTTGATATTGAAAGAAAACTTCCTTAGGGTTTTCATGAAGCTTCACAAGACTTGTGCAAAGGCTTGATTCTGCCTATCAAAAAATGTGAAGGCACCCCAAACCCCACATTGCAGAGGCCACATCTAGAAAAACACTTACCACTTGTGTTCACATGAATATTAAACCTAAATATCACAGTCTGAAAACAAACATGGTCTTAATCTCATTGCTTATCTCTTACCAAAATTCTCATGGCAAGCACACAAGAATAATCTGTCAAGGGAAGTTGTGCAATGACCATTTCCTGGTATTGCAAAAACAATTTTGGAATAGGTGCAGTTCAGAGCAATCTTTCACTTCTAATAAAAAGCTGAGGCTACCAAAAGAGTCTTATCTCTGGTATAGTAGCACCTGGACCAGAAGAAAACAAATCCCCAGCAGTCATTTCACTTAAATCCATATGCATTCACACACATATTCATATCCTGAATAAGGATAAAGGACTCATGGAACTCTGAAATGTCATATATTTGCAGTATAAAATATGCAAGCTGAGTGTGCAGTGGGATTTTTGCATTGAGCTTTGAGCTTTTCAGATGTCTGAACCTCTTCTCTCTTAACCTTCTCTCTCTTCTGGTCTCGGCCTGAAATGGAGCCAAAGCACAGTAGGCAGCTCTGTCCTGGTGTCATTAGAAAATGGCAGCAAGAGCAGGTGGATGTAAATCAGGATGGTTCTGCTGGGGTGAAAGGAATATTTCTTCACAGTCAGCATTACAGGATCTTAATGCAGTTCTTATGTGAAGAGCAGAATCAGAAATAAAAGTGTTTGGCCATAGTGCCTTGGTTTGTTCCCACAGGACTGGGGATGCCTAGGCAACTTTCCTTCAAACTTTGGATAAAATCATGGCAATTCCCAGAATCAAATAGGAGGAGGCACATCATGCCAAATAATTCAGGGCTTTTCCATTGACTCAGATGCTGAAACCAGTTGAAAGTTTATGAAGATTTCTGTCTGAACGGATACAACCTACAATAAAAATCACATATTTTTCACATAGTTCCAGACTAAACTCAGCAGCTGGATCCACACTGTCTTTGGGCTGTCTTTAACACTCCCAAGGAAATCACCATCACTTTTCAGCTAGCAAACATCTCCTGGGAAAAACTTGACTCTGGGTCCATCACCCAGTGTTACACCTGCCCACATGTACCATTTTTGATCTTCTCTGCTTCTTAATTTAATGCTATTTACCCACTAAGAAGCACACTTGTCACAATCCAGGCTCACTGAAAAGTCTCAGTGAGTCAAGGATGTTGCATGCCAGTATCAAGAGTAATAACACTGTGAAAATGAAACTTAACTGCTAGTTCCCTCTTAGGGGACTTAACAAATAACATTAGCCTAGAGCATAACTAAGTACATTTTAACACAGTTCTTTACAATAGGGGTTCAATTACCCACAGCTGATTTTTTTCACTGTAGTCATAAATTTAATACCATATAATGACTCAGTGAAGAGCAAACTGATGGGTAGTTTCATTAAGACTAGAGCTGTTAAGAACACTTTCAATTAAACATTCTTTCTTCTGAAGATACATTTTTGTCAGAATGTAAATATTTTGCAGTTAAATATTGATTTCAAGAATTTATAATGAAAAATGTTTCATGGATCAGGATGGATTCTCCAAACACCTCAGGGAATAAACAAAACAAAACTCTGCTCTTTCAAGTGCAGACCTGGTATTTTAACATAGCTCTGTTTTAGAAAGTAAGTTTGAAGAACTCTGATTTCTTTCAGCACAAACCAGGAAAGACTTTCCAAAACTTCATTGGAAATGGAGTTCTTTGATCAGCTCTAACACTGACTCACTACTTTACATATCTGGGAAATAAATACTGCCATTGACAGTGAATTTTGGCAGATTATTTTATATTCCCTGGACATCTGGTGGAAAGAAAAAAGCAGCAAATGTTAGGTGATATCTGGTTAAATGTTTAAATTGTATTAATTGTATCTGTTAAATGGACTACACTGTTTATAGACAAATGTTGATTTACTTTTGTGTGTTCATCAATAGTTTTGATCTTGTATTGATAACATGGTTGAAGCTATACTGCACCTCTATTAGAATGAAATACTGCTAAATGTAATAGTTGTCTCTCTACTTGAAAAAGTTTCAGGCAATTCAAGGAAAAGTTGGCTTAGACAACACAGAAAATGGGAAAATAATAGCACCAAAAAAGTTAGAAGACAACACAAACCCTAAGAAGTACTGGGAAATTAAAAACCAACGTGCAAAATGAGACGAAAATATATATTTAGAAGACAGTTACAGATAAACATTTAAAAAATAGATGTAACTTTGATCCAAGGTCTGAAAGGTGTCAACTGCCAAGTTCTAAGTAAAATTCTTACTTTCTTCCAAAAAATAAATTTAAGTAGAGGGTGCAAGTATCATTCTTCAACTCAGTATGGCTGTGTAGATGCTCAGAACGTCTCTAAAGTTTCTATCTCCAACAGAATTTTCAGTCTCCCAATAAATATGGACTCCAAATAAATACAGGATCTTACACTGATCTCAGAAAACTCAACATTAAACATCACTGACTTTGCTGCTGATAAGAATGCCTTTGCATTTTTGAGTCTAGTCAAGCATCTAGAAACATTCTTCTAGAAATGAGACAAAGAAGGAATCAGAAGACAGCCATGCTGTTATGAAGAAGATTCCAGTTTAGTTTACTGTGCTGGGCAGTTACTAGAAATAATCCCTGCAGTTAAAGGCCTGACCCAGCACAAACTGAGCTCAGAAGTTTTCAGTGATTCGTATATTCTTTGGACCAGAAAAACTCATTGCAACAGAAGACCTCTTTCTCACATAAGTAATTCAAAGTAAAGAGTTTTACATGCCTGGAAATCTGCACCTGGGCCCCAGGAATGTGCAGCATCACCCTCTGCCTCCTCTGTGACCTCCAGCTGTTTCAGAGCACAGAGGGCTCGCAGCTTTATTTTACAGCACTTTCTTACAAACAACTGTGGGAGAGAAACACAAACCACCAACTAGACACCAAGCCTTCCTCCTATGAAATCAGCCTGAAACACCCCTGGACATCAGGAAGATTCAAATAAGACTCTATTTTACCCCAGCATGGGACTCAGGGATGCAGGTAGATTTTTTTCCCTATTTTGTATCTTCATTTTATGCCAAGTTAAAGACAGACATCACCTACAATTTAGGCAGATTCCTTCCTCTTCTTTCTAGAATTAATATTCACATAACATAAAAATTGTTAAATCATAGCAAAACATCAAAACCACGTAGTTTCTGAGTAAACCAGAGTATTGGTTTGGGACCATCTTCCTCCTAGTGCTTTTCTCCAGTGAGTCACTGGCTGTGTGTTGAGACTCAGGCAATTCCTAAGTGACATTAGAGAGACATTTCTGAAACCTTCTCTTAGCAGAATCATTAGGCATATTTATTTTTAAAAAGCCACTTCATAAGATCCCCTCTCCCTGAAACTGACACTTAAAAAAATCAAATATGATGAATAAAATAAATGAAAAGGTGCAGAGTGTGAGGGAATTCCTTGTAAAATGGGGGTTTTTTTTAATGGAAAAAAAGGAATTTGAAGGCTGCAGTGCAGGGAAAGTGTTGTTTATAGCAAACTGTGATATGCAAAGAAAATTGGCCAGGTGAAAGCATATGATTGTGTTACAGCAAACGCCAGCTAAATGAATATCTGGCACTAAATAAATCTCTTAATAAAATTACTGCACTCTAGTACCCTACACACTCTGCATATGTAATAAAACTCTTTAAAATGAATAGCTGATAAGAAAATGAACCTGTTCAGGGAATGAATAAACACACTTTCGCATATATACACAGAAATACCAAATGGTGAAACATACTCATAGTGATTATCAGACTGTTAAAATAATAACCCTGTGAAACAAATAAATCTGCCCCACAGCAAATTATGTCTCTGCTGTACTTACGGTGAAACCTTCTACAAACACCTGATAAAGGAATAAACCTTTTAAAGGAATAAATTGACTGTACAGTAAGGTTATCCGCAGATTTACACTGGACTGCAGTGATAAACCCTCTTTTTCATTAGTCCAATAGATCATAGGATATACAGTACTTACAAATGTTTCAGCATTAAATATAAGCTGGAATGCTCTGCTGTATGTATGCATTTGAGGCCAGGGGGTCAATAAATAGACTGAATGTTGCTTCACAAAATATCTGTCAATGTGCATTAGCAGAATACCTGATGGAGAGATGAGCTGGCTGTAAAACATCCCCTGCACACCCAAACCTCCAGCCCACAAACGCTAACAGTAGCCTGGGGCTCAGCAGGGCTAAAAATCACATGAGTTATTTAGATGCTTCACATCATGCACACAGAATTTAAAAAAAAAAAAAAAAAGGTTAATACACATTTCTGCTGGTGGGTTTTAACATTTCTACATATGTGTGCCCAAGAAATGGACAGACCCAATGCTGGAGACCCATGCCACACTCTGAAAAACCAAAGTGCAAGAGATGTTGTGAGCAAAGGCTACAACAGAACAACAGACCTTCCCCATGGCCATGGCACCCAACATGTCCTTGCATTGCTCCTACACAGAAAAGAGAATGAGTCAGGATCAGGCCCCAGATCCATCCTGGGGGACAAGAGCTGTTTCTTAATCATAATCTCTAACAAAATGCAGAAAAGAACGTTTCCCTCAGGAGATAAAAAGCCAAAATCATCACTATTGGATGAGCTGTTATCAATTTTGAGGGTCAGAAAAGAGAGGTTCAGCACTCCACTCCCCACTAGACAACCAAAAGGAAGACAGGAACAATCCTAGTTCATAGAATTATAGAACAGTTTGCATTGGAAGACACCTCCAAAGGCCATTTAGTTTCAACCCCACTGCCATGGGCAGGGAAGGCTTCCACTAAACCAGGGTGCTCAAAGTCTGGTCCAATCTGACTTTGAACCCTTCCAGAGATGGGACATTCCATCCCAATTCTTCCTCCCAATTTCTGGCAGACACTGCTTTAAGTGGCCACATTTGAGACACAATTGTTGCTCAGAGCAACAAGGCCCCAGAAGGGCTCTGCATGGGAAGCACAGAGCATCCTCTGCCCCCAGTCCTGCCGCTGTCCCTCCTCATGCAGCCAAGTGCTTTCTCAACCTTCTGGTGTAAGCCACATAACTAGGTTAAATAAATCCTTAAAAACACACCCCAAAAAAACATAAAAACTATGCATTTAAATTCCTAGGGAGCACAGGCAAAGGCGCCTCCAGGCTCCTGGAGCAGTCTGTTGACTCAGCTCAAGCCCTGAGCTAAAAGAAGGTGAAGAAAGAATGAGAAAACTCCTATGTTCTTGCCACTGTTCCAGAAAAGGGGAGGGACAAGCAAGTAATGTGGAGAACAACTAAGATGAAATGTGATGTTGAAATGAATAAGTAAGTTCATTATATTCTACAACATGATAAGACTTTGCAGGCCTGATTACAACATTAAGGGACGGTGCTGCAATATTATAAATTACAGGGTGAAGCACTCCTGTTTCTGTCTCTATATTTCTAAGGTGGGAGAAGTTAATTATTTTTATAGGTCTAGATATTGCAAGGATGAGGATATCAGAATATCTTGTCATCAACTCTAAAGACAGGAGTGAAGAAGAGGAGGAGGGGAAGGGGGGAACCACCCCATTTAAAGAAAATTATTATAAAAATACTAAAAATGATATATAGATTTTTTGACCTACATCTATCATTTTTACATGCCTAGGTACTTCATGCCTTGTCTCCATAAACCATCAGTCTGTTATTTTTCATGAGGCTGAGAGTAAATGGCCAAAACTCAAGACTTGGAAATTTAAAAAAAAAAAAAAAATTTATATATATATATATATGTATATGTATATATATAAATAAAATCAGTATGAGCAAAAAAGTTAATGGGAATTTGTATGATTTTATTATTATTAAGGAAAACAAGGAGAAGAACAGCATTTCTACCACTCTAAGTGGCCTGTGGTACAATCAGTAACCCTGAAGTATATTCAGCAATCTTCTTTTTTTTTTTCAATTGCCCACCGCAGCCTATATTACAAATACATAAATCATAATGTTTCAACAAAAGCAAAATTTAATTTTCTCCTTTCAGCTGTTATCTGGGCCGGGTGGTATATGGCAGGCTGCGGCCGAGTCATTTATTACACTTGCTGAATGGATAATGGCAGGGAGAGTCTATTATACCCAGCTTTGTTAGGGCTCTGAATGTGCTACTGAAACCTGTGGCAGTCTAAATCTCTTTACATCTGTAATAGATACACAGCACTCTATTATTTCATGCCAGAGCAAAATTAAATAGTTGTGGGGAGGGGGAAGGGGAGGAAGCAGGGCTGGGGGGAGCAGAAGGGCTCTGGGGATGGTGCAGGGCGCTTTGCTGAAAATGTGTTAAAGGCAGCGGGGGCTCTGGGACTCGTGCTCACCTCAGACACATTTTTGGTTTGCATTTGAAGAAGCCAGTCTTAAACGAGCACTGCCTCTGTGCTCAGCTCATGCAGTGAAAGGCACCTCCTCCAAGGGGATATTTTGCAGGATAACAACAACCTTCCCATGCCCAGCCATGGTGCAGCCCAAAAAAATCATCTCTTGTGCCCATGTTCCTCCCTCTCTGAGGGCATCTGTTTGTCCTTGGCATTCATTGTGTGGGCAGCACCTGCTTTACCAGCTTTAGCCAGGCACCAGGGGCAGGAAGGGGATGTGGAGAGAGCTTGCACCTGAAGCTGGTGGCCACAGAGCAATGCTTCCAGACTCAGGGTTGCAGAAGGGTCTCCTTCCTTTCATCATATGCTAACACTGGCTCAGGAAAGCACTGCCCATCCCCTGATCCTCCCCCTCCCACCAGAAATTACCAAGATCCATCAGGCAACCTCACATCTCCATTGGTAGCTCCCTCACTAATGCCTTGTCCAACAAACTGCCCCAGCCCAGGAGACCTGCAACAGCACCCAGTGCCCTGAGAAGATGCTCATCTGAAAAAAATTATTTTTCTGCTAATTCTGAAAATAGGAAATACTAGAATTCTAGACAAATACATGATTATTATGAAAAACTGAGTTCTGTCCTTGGAGGGTTTCTTAGTTGTAAATGTTATGGGCAAATGCATCAGGCAACATGGTTTATGTACAAACCAAGGTTCACACAACCTCGTCTGGCCACAGATTTGTGTTTGGTTTGAGTACAAGCCCAGCCTGTAAAGCAGCCTCCAGGAGGAGGTGAGGGCTGCAGCATACTGGCTTCCCACCAGCACAAACACACAGAGACAGGAGGCTGCAGGAGCTCTCCAGCTCACTGACCTCTCATACGGGATTTGCCTGGCTGTCCAGCTCAGGAAGAGTAGGTTACAAAGAGGAAGGGCCGATTCTTCAGAGCAGGAAGGTGTTTATTGTTTATTAGACCTGCTATCTTCTTGACAACTGAAACCATTAGATAATGGAGGGCAGAAGGCAAAGCCTTCAGTGACAGTGTCCATAACAGTCTTTTCAGGGTGTTTGTGGCAACAGCACTTTTTTACACTATTCCTGTTCTGTTCCAGCACCACAGAACATGCTCTCTATACACACTTAGTGGAGACATGATTGCATCCTTCCCACAGTGCCTCCAACCAACAGCTGCAAAAAGAAAGACAAAGCAGTCCACTGGGGCTCCAGCAGCCCCCACAACACCAGCTGGGTGGGACTTTGGGAAATGCAGTCCCTGGGTTGTATTTGAGGTATAGAATCTTATTATCATACAACGGTTTGGGCTGCCCTGGGGAACATCAGCTGTCCAAGAAGACTTTGCACACATGGAGAAGGTGCCCATGACTGTCTGGGTTAATGCATATGGTTGTGTTTCCCTCTGGTGGCTGGGATCAGTGACTATGGAAATCTCTGACAGAGTTCTCTCCAAAATCTTCTTTGGTTTACATGGTACAGACCCATGTCACAAGTGTGGTATCTGTACACATGAAGTGGTTTTCATTAGATGGGCATATGCCCTAGACACAGCACCTGAGCCCAGGTGCCCAAAGCATGGGCCTCTAAACAAAAATCACCTTGTTAAGACCCATTTTCTAGGAAATACTCCTAGCAAGAAGCAAGAGAGGGGTGCCTTGAAGCAAATAAAAGTGGCTGGACCTCTGCTGCCCTGCACAGCATCCATGGGATAACATAGCAACATCCTTTGCAGTGTTGTGCCCAAGAGACCCAAAGACAAGCAAATCAGAGACAGAATAACAAGTTTCACTAAAGTTAGCCCAGACAATCTTGTTATTCCCCCCAATAAAAAACAGAGTTTATCTTTTAGCTCCCCTTAACTCTATTATCAAGCAAGAATTCTCTTGCTGCTTTACTTGTAATAGCATTGTCCTCCTCTCAGATAACAAGAAGAGACTTACCCCATCCTCCTACCTGCCAAATCTTCAACCAATCTCAAGAAAGGGGATTAAAACTGCTACTGGGTGAGGCTGCAGTTGCTCTGTGCCTGCTCGCTTTTTAAAAAGCCGTCTTATCTATGCTCGGAGAAGCAAAGGCTGTTCCCTCAATGTGTCGCTTTTTTATCATGAACAGGCTCTTTCACCATCACACTTCCGAAGCAGATTGATTCAATCTGCAGATAGCAGTGTCCCACTCCCTAGAGGAGCTAAAAGCCCCACTACTCCAAACGTTCCAGCAGAACATTTTGTCTTTTATCATTATAAGGGCTCCCACAGGGGAGGAGATAGTTTAGCGCTTTTCTCTTGGAAACAGAACTGGGGAAGGGCAGATAGTTCCTTGATTTTCAGGGAAAATCTGTTGACTGTTAGGCAACGACTCCCACTTGTTTCCATGCTCTGAATCAAAGGATAGTTTGGGTTCAAAGGGACCTTAGAGTTCATCCAGTTCCAAACCTCATGCCACGGGTAGGGGACACCTTCCATTAGATCAGGTTGCTCAAAGCCCTATCCAACCTGGCCTTGAACATTTCCAGGGATGGGGCAGCCACAGCTTCTCAGGGCAACCTGTGCCAGTGTCTCACCACCCTCACAGTAAAGAATTTCTTCCCAATATTTAGTCTAAACCTATATTCTATCTGTTTAAAGCCATTCTGTCTTGTGCTATCACACAAGCTGCACAGTTGTATTGAAACATATGACAGAGTGGCACTAATGTTCTCCCAAAGTATCAGAGCCCAGCCCTGAGTTACAAAGACCTTTTGGACAGATTTGCTGCATCTTTTGAATTTTTCAAGGGCAAGCATGCAAACACAGTTTCAGTAATAAATGCATGAGATTGGCTGTATGTATTACGTCAGGCTGAAGATTAGGAGGATTAGTTCTAACCAGGATTCAACATCTGAAAAAGTCTGTTTGCATCAAATAGTTTGAGAAGTTCACCAATTCTGTGCTTCTTATTCGTGAAAGAATTGACATATAAGTAGCACCACAGGGAATGAAAACAAACTTCTTGTTGACAAGGTTATGGAGGCCAAGTGCCTCTACAAGTCCACCCACACATTCACGGCACTGCATATGTTCCCAAGACTGTTTGGCACTTCCTCAGGGTTTTGTGAATTTGGTGGTGTGCTGACAGAAAGGTGAAAAAAATGGGATCTGAACATCTGTCCTCCCAGAAAAAAAACCAAGGGTATAACTCCTGCTTCAGTATTCTGGAATTTTTATTTTTTATTTTATGAGTCCTACTGCTTCAAAAAATGGTGCAGCCAGGCAGAGAAGGATAATTTGCCACAGCATCAAAAATATTTCTCTTTACAAACTTTTCTTTTAAGACAATCTGGTATTAACCTTCTGAGCATTCTTTTCATCTTTTAAGTGCTCAGCATTCTCTGAACCTTCCTAAATTGCCACCAGTTTTATTCTACAGCAATGAACATCAAAGAATAACTGTCCCTTGTGGGACTTTCTATGCTGTCATAACTTTCTTTTCATTGAACACGACCTCATTCTCATCTCTCATCACCTTATTTGCATCTTTCTTACTCAGAACAAAAATTTCCCAGCTATTTCTCCTCCATGTTATACTCATTTTCCTGGCACTTATTCATTTCTCCTCTGGATTCTCATATAATAAAAGAGTACCAGATTCCAAATACTGTCCACAAATTTTTTTTTAACTTCTTATTCCACATAAAATCTTTGTTAAGGATAACCAGAACTCAACAGTATTTACAGCTATCATATCTATGCCCATATTATACACAAAACTGAAAAAGCAGCTGAAGTATCTGTTGACAGCAAAAGACTAAGAAGGAATGGGTCACTTTGGTTAATTGGCTTTCCACATCACTTGTACCCTTCCACAAAAAAAGCTCTGATATTAGGAGAAGCCATCACTGAAACTGCTATGGTAACCCAATTTCTGGACTAGCTGAGGACCCAGTACCTCACAGAATAAAGACATTTGAGCAAGGCTCCAGAAATGCAGCATGAACACGATGCAAACAATCAGAGCTGGGGCATCTCTGTAAGCAACTCTCCTGCTAAAGGGCCATGTCAGCTCTTTGAGCTTGCAGGGATTTTATCTCTACTAACTACTATCTCATGCAAAAATGTGATGGCAAATTTATAATAGTGAGATTCCCAAAAGAAATCTAAAGGCAGCTGTCCTCAAGTTCATTTGGAAGTCTATGGAAACTGAGAACCTGCCTTACTGCTGGTCCGTTTAGAAAACTCCATCCTGAAATATTGAAGACATCCCATCTGTACCTCATGGCATTTTGTATGAAAAATTATTTATATTTGGCACCTTGGTAATATGGCTCCAGCCTCAAAGGAGGTTGCATTGCCCCTGTCCTCAGCACTGCACAGAAATCCAGGAAAAAAATTATTATTGTAATGTTCTTGTATTTTATAATCTAAACCAAGAAGAAAGGAAAACTCTATCAGAAAACACATCCAACAAATGATCATGTAGAGAGTTCAACTGATGTAAAATAGATTACCATCCCCAAAAAAATTTAAATTGAACCTCAGCTCCCAATTTCTTGACAGGAAACACACAAATCTCCGTCCCATGCATTTCATTTCCTTCAGTGAAAACACAGAGACAATTTTTAAACATGTATTTTAAAAGAAATATGAGCATACTGATAACAAACAAACAGATACAATTTTTCAAATAGCAAAGATAAACACAGACACACAAACTTCTAAAAGAAATGCTGCTGATGTTAACCATGGTTGGAGTACTGACCCAGTGATCTTCTTCTTGCTTCTTCTGTTTTCAAGGCTTATGTGGGTCCCACAGGAGCTTCCACTTAAATAGGGGAGGGATTTCATCTCTAAACAACAAGGCTAGTGTCAGATGTAGCTGACACACCAGGGGTAGAGGTTATAATTTCATGAGGCATGAATGTTTTTTTAATTTCAACCAATTAAATCAAACCCTCAATCTGAGGCCCATAGTGCATGGTCCCTGAAATGACCATTTACCACGTACATCAGAAACTCAAGAGGTTTCCTTTTCTGTGTTATTTCTTCAGCCCAGTGACTAGATGAAAGGAAATCACTGAAGCGTGAGGTCTATAACAACATAAAATAAAATCAGAGATGAAGGTTTCCAATGCATATTTTTTAATGCTGTTACATTGCTTAATTTCAAAGCTACACGCTCAAACCCATGTTTTCTGTAGAGTCCTGTTAGACTGCAAGAAAAGAATTTACTATGTAGATTTGTAATTATTTCTTTGTAGGGGAAATAGCAGTTTACAGTACCTGGGATTAAATGAAGGGCTGCCTTCTCAGCTATAGCTAAAGAATCACACTTACACCTTTTGCAGCATAAATAAAATGGCTGAAAAAGAAATGCGCAATATTCCTGAGATTCACAGGAAGTTCAGGATCCAAGTTCCCCCTCCTCCCCACCATGCCAAGGAATTTAAAAGTCGCATAGAGTTTCAGGACTCTAACAATAAAACTTAAAGACACCTCTCCAATTGCTCTGTCAGCTGCAGACCCCGGTTTCATGAACACATGTCTACAAGGAGACATTTCCATTTTTGCAGCTTTCCCGTGAGGCTCTACCCACTTATCACCAACAGCAAATATTAATGCAAAGTTATTGACCCAAATCACAAGATATTTGTATTGCAGCTCTTCCATGCATTTGAACACCAAAAACCTCCAGACTCATGGGCAAGGCCGATTTCTTACCAGAAAGAGCAGGAGGAAAAATAAAACAAGTAATTCCTTGCATCAACATTTTTGTCTATACAAGTTCACCACACTTCCTACAATACTACCTCTAAAATAGCAGCCTGGAAAGGCCACAGCCAAGAAAACCACCATGTGCCAAGTGCTTTTGGCTTCACACAAGGAGGAGATGCATAATACTTGGATAGAGAAGAGTTTCAACAGCCCACCGTGGCTCAATAAACAAGAATCCAGATAATATTCCTGTTTATCTTGCAAGGTTAATGAATGGCCCTGAACAGGTCATTCTCACTTATCATTAATCCAGTTTGTCAAACAGAGAAGCTGATATAACTTTTATTTTAATTCAAAGACATAAAAGAGATATTTGTATTAGTATTGCTAATGTTAATGCTGAAGGAACAACACATTTCCCAAAAAAAGATCCTACAGTAAATAGTTAAGCCAGTGGTACTCATAGATGTTTCCCTAATATTAGATACTCCCTGCCTCAGAAACCATTCAAAACAAAATACACTCAGGCAGATTGCAACCTGGCATTTCATTTCTGTCTCCACATTTTCAAGAGAAAAATCATCCTTATTAGCCTATCAAGAAATTCTAAAACACAGGGAGGTCTGAGAAATGAAAATTACTGCAAATAAGAAACCTCTGTGATTTCTGAGAGAAAATCTTATTAATTTATCATGTTACTATTTTTTCCTCAGTTTCTATCCTGAGGTAAACCCTACAAGACTCTGTGCAATTGGACACTAGGAGCTGCACAAACATATAATAAATCACAGGTTCTCACCTCTGCCAGAACTGAGGAGATTTCGGTGATTAGCAATCACAGATGAGTTTTGCTTCATATAAGAAGGAATCCTTCCTGTTGGGAACAGTGCAAACATGGAAGCAAAGATCTGTGGAAAATTGCAATCAACAATCTGCAGTTAAAAAAAATAAAGTTGTTTCAATAAGCTATATGTTGATTCCATTTTAACAGTAGACAACAGAATCTGGGATTATACTAAGGAGTTCCTGTTGGAACTTAAATATAGTGAGATAATCAGAGAGCAAACATATCTTTTCTCACCTTCATATCTTCAGTCCCACTTTAATTTTCCCTTCCCAAAGTATTCATATTATAGCAAAGAGGATTACAGGAAAAAAACTACTGGCAATAGCAGGTAATGGAATATAAATGCTTTCACCTCTGGGTCATCAATTAAAATCCAGTCCCAATTGGTAGTGACTAAACATCATTACCCTCTGATAGCTGTTCAATTGCATATTTGAAATGGAGTTCCAGCTCTCCAAGCGCTGCAAAAGCTCCTGCTGGGGCTCACACAAGCCAACCAACACTCTGGTGATTTTAGAAAAGACCCCAGGGAACAGAGATTGCATTGGGGTTTGGTGGTTTGGCCTTAAACCCCCTCCCCAGATTTTCTCCACATGTACTCTGATTATCTTGTTATGTCCTGTTCTTCCCAGCCAATGTGTTCAGTCCTGTGCCTTGGCCTCCCTCAGGAGCACTAGAGAAGAGAAGGCTTTGGGATGACCTAATAGCAGCCTTCCAGTACCTGAAGGGAGCCTACAAGAAAGATGGAGAGAGAATATCTACGAGAGCATGGAGCGACAGGACAAGGGGGATGGCTCTAAATTGGGACAAGGCAGGTTTAGGTTAGATATTGGGAAGAAATTCTTTACCATGAGGGTGCTGAGGCACTGGCACGTGTTGCCCAGAGGAGTAGTGGATGCCTCAACCCTGACAGTGTTCAAGGACAGACTGAATGGGGCTTTGAGCAACCTGGTTCAGTGGAAGGTGTCCCTGCCCATGGCAGGGAGGTTAGAACTGGATGATTTTTAAGATTCCTTTCTACCCAGGCCACTCTGATCCTACAACTGGAGTAACTGGGATAACTACAGAGTGCATACTTCAGATGCTGGTAAGATAACTTCTCTTTCTTGCTCCTCTGATGCACCTTGGACAGAAAAGGAGATTTTGGGACTGAAGTTACTTTAGCTTTCTCCATGGATCCTCAGTTTTGCACAAGAGGCATTCTGGGTATCTGGCAAAGCCTCGAATCACCTCAAAATGGGGTTCACTCTGCAAAGTACTCAAGACAGTGTTGTGGCACCCACTGTGGTGAATGCTGTTGGTCTCATTGTACTTACCTGCAGGTGAGGATGAGTTGCTGGTTCCAGGTAGGTACAGACCCTCATTTCCAGATGTGGGACAGCAGATAGATGAGGTTTTGAAGAACATCTGCAGCATTTTCAGTTGCTGCATTTCAGGTGTTTGCAGCCACCACTCCAGCTCAGCCACTCCATGATGGCTCCTCAAGTGTTTCGGGGCAAAGGCAGCTTCAACCACCAGAAAGTTTGCAAGATTGGGATAACTGTTAAATCTCATTTCATAAATCCATGTAGAGACAGTTGAAAAAGGGGCTTATAGCAGAAATGCTCCTGTAGCTAAAATTCTTTGTGCAGGCCATCAGTGTGCCCAGCCAGAGGGGAGGGGTGGGAGAGACGCTAACTTACACCAATGTAGATTCCCTCCAGATTCCGGCCTTTAACTGGCCTGACCTTTTTCTAAAAGGGTTACTTCACACACAGACCTCAGCTATTACTCCCTGAATGCTATTTTCTTTGCTCTAGAAACCTCACTGAAATAATCCAGTCACAAACCTTGTTCTGAAAGCCACCCGTGAGCAGGACAGGGCCACTTATGAGTTTCTGTCCAGAGTGAACAGGGAAGTCACAGCCCTCCAGCCTGTGTTATTTCTCTTCTTAGATTCACAATCTGGGAAGGAGCCGGAGATTCTAAACAAAGATAAGGCATAAAGAAGTGGACACGACATTAAGAAATAAAATCCATATCAGGGCAATAATGGTCATAAAGCAATAAAGTGGATGTATAATAGTTCCTGGACTTTTAATTTGTGACTAATTTGTTGCACAATGAGGTTGCAATTTTCTAATTGTGATTGCCATTTTAATTTTACTCATGGCTGTGCAACTAACAATGTATAGTCTAGTAATTAAAATTAATTGTACCTTCACCTGCATATTTCTATTAGGCTGTTAAATTTAGTCAGTAGGCTCAATGATTTTGTTCTCTGAGAGATGCTGAATTCATTTCATCGAGCCCAATTATGTTACACTCTGTAATTCCTGTATGAAAAACAAGCATTTTACTTTAATATGAGGAGTTGCTACAATCACATTTTTAAAATTGCATATTCAACACCAGAATATAGGCTGACAGGAGATACATGCAACTGTTTTTTTCTTTTTAAAAATAGCCTGCTTGTGGGGTACCTTTTACAAAACTAGCAATTACAGCCCCTAGGAATAAATCCAATGAAAATTCAACTAGATAGTAATCATTCAATTAATTTAATGAACAATTAACAGATGTCTCCCTAACGACACACACATGGTTCAAATTCAATCAGAATTTTATGACAAGCTGCACACAGCATATTTGAAGCCACAGTAACACAGTGACAGAATAAACTGTTTTAACACAGAGGCAAAGCTATGAAAACCTGTACTGTCACACAGGACCCTTTACAGTCATGTCCCAAGCATCCAGAATCCATAGCACTTCAAATCCTGTTAAGAATTTTTCTCCAGAAAAGGGCATTGCTCATTTTCACACCATAGCCATAGTTCCTGGCAAATGCAGGATTATCAAAATATGCTCTAGTGAGTCAATCATCAGTAGTGATATTTCTCAAATTTACTTGTAGCATTGTCCAGATCATAGCTGTAGCAATCCAAAGCAATTCCTCTCATATCCCTCAGTGTTGTACAGATTTACCCCTGGGGCCCCAATAGAGGCTTTTGACTGATCTTCCTTGAAGACTCTCAAATGTCTCAAAATAAAAACAAAAACTGAGCAGTGCCATGTGCGTCTATGCAGGTTAATTTTTATTATGTCTGGGCTATCCTGGCTGTCAAGCAACAGAGAACTACTTGATGTCAACATGCTCTTAGATATTCTAATTAAACCTCTGCTTGTCCTTCATATCGTGTTTGAGATAGTGAAGTCTGTCTTTTACATTGTGTGAACTTCAGGGTCAAAGCTCTAAGAAGGTAGAAGAGAGGGTAGGAGAAATAAATCTGGTATAATATCTCAAGACTGTCACCTGGAAGCCAAGATGGAGCAGTTACATTGCAGCCAGAAGATCTGCACCTGTCAGAGCAAAGACTAAACTACAAAATTATCACTAAGTTGCAAAATTTCCATCCTGTATGGAGAGAATCAATGGTGGACACAGATACCTGACGTCTCTGATAATGAACACCCCTATGTAAAAGCAAACCACCCAATATGTTGGCCCTTTTTGGTCTTTTATGAGTCAATAGCGGAATAAAAATCTCCATTTGTCAAGTTAAAGCACAAAGAATCTTTACTGGAAAGTTGTCAGTGAATCTTTACTCCATCAGAACCTGACAAAGAAAAGCAAAGCAAGATGATGTCAACATTCAATATAGATTTTGCACTACTATTAATAACGTGCAACAAGTATAGTCAGAGGATTTTAATAAATACCAACAAAAGTTACCTTACCAAGAGCTATGTGGATCACAACTAAAGCAGAGATAATTTTCAAAAAATAATAATGTATTACTGTGGAATTAAACTGAAAATAATCAGGATCAAGAAGAATACTATCTGCAAAAATTAATGCAGACAAATATTATTATATAAATTAAACAGATTTAAAGTCAGAAAAGCCCTAACTCAAAATCCAGAGTTAAACTCAGCACCACTCTTACATTCCTTGCCAGGTAAACACAGCAAGATTTAAAAAACATCCCTTTAGCCTCTTTTACCTTGCCTGGCCAGTGCACATCTTCACGATCTCCCTACTTACCTACCCAGCAGTTGCACAACCCTCCCACCCTTGAATTCCTCACTATAACCAAAGGAGAAAGTCCATGGTCATGGGGAAGATGCTTTGCAGTGAACAGGGCTCTGCTGCACTGGTTATGCCATTTCCTTCTCTGCTCCTGCTTTTAAACTGGAGCCGATGGCAATGTCTTGGCAAGCCCTGAACATATAAAATCACTGCTAAATCATATGCAATTCACTCTCCTCTAAGGCATTGCTCCTTCATCCCCTCTGGAGCAAAAACAGTTTACTGTGAACTGAATTGCAAGTAATCCCTTTGAAATTATTTTTTACCATATATCCTTTATTACTATTTTCCCATATAAACCATTGTTAAATAACAACAGGACCTTCTCATAACACTCAAAATAATTGGCTATTTTGGATGATATTATCAAGACTGTTTAATGTGACTTGGGTGAGTGACTGTTATTCATGCAATTCACCATTAGCCCCTTGACCTGGATCATTGCTGGAGCAAGTTTTATGAGCTTAATTGCATTGCCCCCCTTCCTGTGTAAATTAGTCTGTACAAATAAAATTTCCTAGTTATTGTGCATCATCTCCTTCACAGTTATCTTCCTCCCAGACATCTTCTTCACAGTTAGGAAAGTCTATTACAAACCAGAACAAACTCCAGTTGTATCTTCTAAACTGTATGAAGCTGAAAAATAAACCAGTCAAAGCATGCCAGCTATTGTCATTTTATTAAAGAACAAAAGGGCTTGTGTTGATTAAGATTATATGCGACCAGACAAGGAAAAAAATTCATGAGAGATGATGTAGACAGAGACTAAGAACTACTACAGTACTGGAAATTACAAAGCTTACTGTGGGGGTCTATATTTGTTATAAGATGGGTTGTTATCTCCAATCTAAAAGCGACCTTGATAAAGTATCTTTTGACACTTTTACTGCTCCTTTAAATGAAATATTCGCTATATCTTCAAGAATCAGCTTGAGTGGAATTGACTCAGTAGCTCAGCTTTAGAAAGACAGGGGAAACATTTTCTAATTTAAAAGAAATTTGAGAAAATAGTTCCATTCCCCTCTCTATTATCTCGCAATTCTGGAGCTTAGGTTTCTGAAACATCAACATGCACAGTTTGCTTTACAATCCTCCTGCAGAAATTAGCTGACACCCATCAATGTAGATAACAGAAAGCTGTGGCATTAACACTTGAGAGTGCATTAATCTTTCCCAAATTAAAATCTGCACCACAGCATTTAAGATTGAGGCCACCATGGTTCAGTGCTGTTTGACCGCCAATTTTGATAAAAGTGTTTTAAGAGAGGTGAGACTTAGATAAATTGCCCATGGTTACACAACAGCAGCGAGGGTAAGTGCTCAGTCTATTGGCTGCCATCACAGTGGGGTGTCACGGGTGTTTGCATGTTTACATAAAGCACAAAACAGAGGGAAAAGCAATACATTACACTATATTTCTTGGAGGTGACATCAATATTATATTTCATTGGTGGGAGACAAATATACTTTCACATTTGAGTATCAGAAGATAAAGGCACCTTTGGTTGTAAAACAAATGAATATTTTCCCCAGTTCCCAAGCCAGTCACTTTCTCTTAAATGCAATCTGCCTGTGCTGAGCACAAGTTAATCTTCAGAGATAACACCCACATGTAGCTCTCGATCCAGGCCTGTATGAAATGAGCTTTCCAGTCAACAAACAGCAAGCAAAGCTTTCACCACGTGGTACATTTTGTACTGGCCTGAGTCCTGCTGACCTCAAGAGTGATGCTAAGAATGGACTTAGGTGTAAAATTCAGCCCAAGTGTCTCAGCTAAATCACTGCTAATATAGAGAACATGTCTCTTCTCTGCTGACCCTGTTGCAAAGCTTTTGAAATTCCCATTCTTGTGTTTTCAGAAAAGCCTCCTCCTAGTAAAATATTCAGAGATCTCTGAAATAAAGTCAGTGTGGTCCCAGTGTTTTGAAACTATTATTTTGCTACTGCACAGAAGAAAGTGGGAACTCTGCAGGACTTTTAGTCAAAATTCATTGAGTTCCTGGGGTTTTTCAGATGACCTCAAAGTCTCACGATCTTATCAAATTTATATTCAGCTTGAAAATTTTCTTCAGTCCAAGAGCACAAACATCTCTGTAACAATGTGAATTATTAACAGAACTGAGAACACATTTCAATTCTTGACCCCCCAAAAGCTGTATCCTAAGACTTGATTCTTGTTCTGCAATAACTAGGATTTTCACTTCTATTACCTTTTTTCCTTCCCTGTTTTAATGTGGTATAGTGAGGACAAAGCATTAGAAATTAAAATGAGATAAAATACTGATTCATGTTACTCACCTAGCAATGAAATACACTGTAAAATATAATCAGTCTGCTATTTGAATTATCTGCAAAATTTGGAAAGCAATTAAAGCAATGAATTTAATTATTTTTATAACATAATTATTGCTTATGCAGAAGAGCAATCACTGCCAAGAGGTTATCCCAGAGAAACTGGAACCAGACTCCACTGTTGGTCTTTGCTAAGGCCTGGAAGCAGATGTCCATGGTGGAGGAGCTGTAAAGAAAAACATCAGGGACCAAGTCCCTCATGTCAGATTGTTCCTGACTTGCCACAGTCGAATCATTTCACTGTCTCAGCATCAGGCCCTCCTACCTATAACAATATAATGATAATCCTACTTGCCAAAACTACGAGGGTTATGAAAAGGAAAAACCTAGATAGCGTTTTGAAATCATATAATCCTTAAGGTTGGAAAAGACCTCTAAGATCACTGAGTCCAACTGCTAACCTGGTACCATTGTGTTCACTAAATGTGTCCCCAAAAGCCACATCCAAATGCCTTTTGAACACTTCCAGGGAAAACCTCTGTGAATTCATAACAGTATAAACTCTGTGATACAAGCTTTTCTAGGAGAAACTAAAGATCAGGTGAATCAGCAAGACATAAAGACCATATCACCAGAGCTTTCACCTTGGAAGTCTTTTGCTTTCGACTGGCATCCTGTGCCAGTTTGCATTCTGAACCTCCAAATTCTGGATTCAAGCTCTCTTCACTGTTCTTTGCTATTTACTTTATTCAGACATATGTGAGCAAACAAACCCAATGAGAGTAAGCTTTTGTATGAAAACATTTTAAAGCCAAGTAATCAAGTTGAGATTCATGCCATGAATCATATGATGGAGTTCACCAATTGGGTCTACTACAAGAAGTAGGGTAGATATAATTAAAATGCTACCAAAGAAGCCTCAGCCCCTAAGGTTCACAATGGCACAAGAAACCAGAGAAAAAGAGGTAGGGAAAAACCAAACAAGTGGAATTGAAAGTATGAGTCCTTATATTCTAGGTGCCCCAAGATTTAAATCTTGGATTACTAGGAAGACACCTAAAATTCTGGGATGAAAGCAATGGCCAGGAACTCTTATCTTCTGGGTCACAGAAACATGTTTTGTCAAAGCAGTGGACACAGGAGACAGACCCCTCCCCATAGTTAGTGATGGGCAGCAAAGTAAATCCTGGAGCAAAGTCCAGGAGCTACAGACTTGTACAAAATGCACCACCATTTGCTTCAGAAGCCAATACCATTTCTGTGGGCCCTACTTGAAAATAAACACTACCTGATTTTTTTTTAGGAAGCAAAATCAAAACGAGAGGCTTCATTGGACACAACTTCAAGCTTAGTTGAGGACATGAGAGCAAAGAAACCCTTTGGTGATGAAGTTGGTCATGTTATGTAAGACATTACTGGAAAAAAAGTGAAAAAAGGAAAAGGAAAAAAATTAAAAATAAAGGAAAACAGAGGAAATAAAAGAAAAAATATTAATATGTATATTTTAGTTATAACATAGCCAGACATGTTACGTCCAAGGACAGCTTAGGCTCTTCTGTTTTTCTTGGAACTCTTTTTCACTTGAAAACCAAACTAAATTTAACTGAAAGGAAGACGTATTTTTTCTATCTCCAGGGATCTTATGAGAGCTCACAAAGGCTGCTGGAGCCAAATGGTGATAATACAACTCCTAGAAATAGTTTGGTTCAATTTAGAGATTTTATTCACATTACAAAAGCACAGAGTAAAGCAGATGCTATCACCCTCTGCTGATTAGACTGGCCAATGTGATATCAATTATTATATTTTTTATTTGAAACCCTCCTGCTGCTCTGACTAATCTGTGCTATTAGAGGCCTAAGCTTGAATAATTAGACAAACTAGATTGAATATCAAGCTGAACTGTCCCTCTGAAGAACTGGAGGATAAGCCAGAGGACACCAATCTTTGCCTTAGAAGCAGAGAGACAGCAGGACAATCCACCAAATCAGATAGGCAAAAATCTTGCAGAAATGGAAACCTGGCTGATACAAGGATTCATTGGAATGGACTGTGGTAATAAGAATAATTGTTAACAGCTGTAAGTGTAATTTATTATTTCATTAGAAGTCCCAGCACAATAAATATTGCACCTCTGAGATTCCTTATCAGCAAAGGGAGCTCTGGCTGAGGTCTGACACGGGGTGCAAGACTGAGAAGATGCAATTTGCATCTCTAGATGGATTCCCAGGGGGAAACCATACCCATCATGCAAGTCACTCCAGCAACACCTAAACTGGATGGGACTGAACATACTGGGGAAGACACACTGAAAGAACAGGGAACCAGGTCTGCTCATCTGTCCAAATAAGAAATTACAGTTCTGAAAAAGCAAATGGGGCTGCAGCCTGAGCAGCACCTCTGTGCATCCCATAACAAAGTACAGGAGTAAGGACTTCAGTGCTGCTGCTCATACAGCTGCAGAGGCTGCAACCAGCCAGGAATCTGGAGGGACCACAGACACTGTAAATTGTCTTCATGTTATTTAATTGTAATTCATTAAATATAAATGCATGACTTAAAGTCAAATAAACACTCTCAATCCACTGCTGTACAGAAGAACACGACTGCCTTTGAGCAGCCAGGGATCCTGCATGAACATCTGAGGCTGAATTTTAAGCTCATTCAGGTTACAAATAATGGTATTCACTGCAGTTGTATAAAAGTGACCTGCATGTTCGTGATGCATGGAGGGTTGGGATGCAGTTGTTAAATCCAAGAAGCAGCTAGGCTTTAAAGATTTGCAGCTGCACCAAAAGCACTGATAAAGAACAGTTGATTTCTCTCATTATGTAAAATGTGGATGCTCTTGTCTTGGCCAAAGAGGTGAGAGCATAAGATTTCCTGCTACTTACAGGTCATTTGGTTGAAAAACATTGTCCCTTTGCAGTTTTGTCTATTGGCAATTAGATAACAAATACAGGACATGTAGATGGAGTCAAAAACATTGCCGTGCTTTACAGCCTGCTTGTACAATAACTCTCTAGCTGGCAATGCAGAATGAAAAAAAAATCCCAGATAAAAACCTTGGAGCACAACTGTAAAGCAGCAAAGCCCTGCTGATTTCAACAGAGCTATGTGAATTTACTGAGGGTTCTGTCCCTTACTGGCAAGTTTTGAAGCTCCTATAATTAACTAAATAAACTCAATAAAAGTGCCTTCTGCATGCAAGGTTTTTTCCCATGCAAATTTTATGTGCTTTCAGGTTCTATATGAATGTGGAATTCATGCCAGAAACATGAGACTTTTTGGAGATACATGTAGAGAGGGAGCTGTGCAGAACACAGACGGGCTGTTGGAACATCCAACAGACAATACCAAACAAAGCAAGATGTCTGCAAAAATTCTTTTGCAATTAAGAAATTAAAAATGGTATTGATTTAACAGTGAAGATCATAGACTCACAAATCATTTAGGCTGGAAAAGACCTCCAGGATCTTTGAGTCCAGCCATTAACCCAGCACTGCCAAGGCCACCACTAAACCCTCCCCAAGTGCCATATCTACACCTCTTAAATTCCTCCAGGGATGGTGACTCCACCACATCCCTGGCCAGGCTTTTCCATTGCTTGACCACCATTTGGGTGAAGAAATTTTTCCTAAAATCCAATGTAAATCCCCCATAGCACATCTTGAGGCTATTCCTCTAATTCTGTCACTTGATTCTTGGGAGAAGAGACCTTCCCCCACCTGGCTACAACATTCTTTTAGGTACTTGTGGAAAGCAATGATCCAAGCTTTTAGGTCAACAATTTTCATTTTTTAAATTATCACCCTGAGTAGAAGGAATTTTTAAGAATGTAGTTTGAGATGAGATTACCTTTTCCCACTGGTGCCTACAATAAACTTTCATTATTAGTTGCATGAAAAATTACTAGATTTCAAGATGCAGGACTTGAAAAGCTTAGGAGCCAGAGACATTTTCTTTGCACCACTAAAACCCAGACACTTCTGGAGAACAGTATTTCTTACCAATTTGCATATAAGCACATATTTATATCACGCTGGGAGCAACTGCAACCCATGAAATGAGTGGCACAGCATAACAACAACCACAATAATGACAATCTTTTCGTTCCGTCACCTGCACCATGTCCCACTAATCTGTGTTTCTGGAATTCAAGCAAACATCCCAGAATCTGTCAATCTTAATATCCATCTCTGCACTCTCTCCTTCCCTGCGCTGGTTCAGAACTGTAACAGGTATCTCTGTCTTGCAAAATGCAGACTTTTAATTTGAAATTAAAATTAATGTTTAATATTAACATAAATGCATTTTTTGTTTGTGCACGTAGTTAAAAATTACTTAATTCAACATTTGAATATGAACATCGAATTCTCTTAATCAAATCCCAGGCTCTGCAGTCTCCTTTAAACCCTGATGGGCAGCACACGAGGTGTGTCATGTGTTTGGGTTTGACAGTGAGGGGAACACATGTGCAGCTGTACCAGGACAAACCCAGTGCATCCCACACTACTTTACACATGTGCTGCCACTGCAAGTCACCCTCAAGCGTGACCATCCTGTGTTCCATGATAATTGCAACAAGGTTTTGCAAATCAATTAAAAGCCACATAGTCTCCTCTCTGTACACAAACAGCACAGAAATGCCATGTCATTTTTTTTTCCCCAGCAATTCAGCACTTCAAGTTACATTTTTGTCACCCTTTACCTCAACGTTCACATTTTGGCTGTCAAGCCAGGAAGCAGCAGTGACAGACACAACTTGAAGAGCCATCTTTCCCTCTCAAATAATCTAGTTTGCAATGGGTATCTTTACCTACTATTCTTCTATTTTCCATCTCATGAGCCGCCATGAAATTGGCATTTAAAACTAATTGTACGGTGAAACCCCGCGGATTCCAGAAGCTGTGTCTGAGATTTGTGGCGAGGCAGTGGGACCAGGTTCCCCCTGCATTAGTTTTCTGTCTGCTGCATAACTGTGAATGAGTGCTAAAGGGGATTATTAGGCCCCAGTGGTGAGATAGAGTGCATATAACTAATCTGCATTGCTTATCTCAAGCAGACAGTGGTCTGTCAGGACCTGTCTACATGCCCTCCATGCTTGTCCCTTACCTTTATTGTCTTGCCGCTGCTGTTGCTGCTGGTGGCTCTCCTGTGCTCTTATAAACAACCAATTACTGCCCCAAACAGATGTCTGTGGCTATGATCAAATAATTCAGTTGGAGTGAAGAGGCCTTAAACAGGTCAATTCCATTCAGTTAGACATGGTATCTGAGCGAAGGCGAAAGGAGGCACTGCAGGGTGACCTGAACTTGTGAGTTATTGGGAGTAGGTACACTTAGGACAGGGGATAATGAATCAGCTTTTGGTGGTTAACACTGTAAAAATACATTAAATGAAAGCTGAAGAATTATTTAAAGTCCCTTTTGCCACCGAAAACTGAATGGATTTTTAACAGAAAAGTAAATTCCTTCACAAAGTACAATGTTTTCATATTATGCATTTGAATTAATAAAAGACACATTCCTCCCTGAACTGAGCCATTAGTTTATAAAGCCAAAAATTTATATATAGAAACAGAGGAGCAGTAAGTAAGCTTGGTAGGGATATTTTCAATTAATTCTGGTACTGATAAACTGTAATCTCCAGCAAGAAAATGTGATACACGTGCTTTTGACAAAGTATGATTTCCATTAAAATATTGTGCAAACTTCAGGGTTTATAGCTTGCCTGTTCAATAAATTTGTATTTAGCTTTTGTCTTCCTCAGTCTGCAGAGGAAACAATGCGTATCAGGCAGATGCTCAGGCATCAGAACAATTAATGTAGCTTTCAAACAGAAAAAACAAAAAGAGTCCAGCTTTAAATCTTTTTTTGCCTGTGCACCCACCAACCACCCTACACACGATCAAAATAATACATGGTTGTTTGATGGGTAGTTATGTTAAGCTGTAACCATAACCAAAAGCCATGACCAAGGGGCTGAATGAGAGAATCCTTTTATTCTCCCCTCCTGATTCAATAGCTTTTACAGCAAGGTTTTCCATTCTGCACTGCTGTCATACAGCCACCCAAGCATAATGGCCTGATCACTATAAATTCATTGGGGATTGGGCCCAGAGAAACAAGCAAATTCCCTTGCAAGACTGAATCAATACTATTCATATTATATCTAACTAAGAAATACAAATATTCATATGCCCAGGTAAGGATTAGCCAGCAAAAGAGGGTGGCAAACACTGGAGAACTCTGAGAGGGTTTTACTCATTTTCCCAGAAATTTCTCAAAAAATTTCTCAAACACCCCCACACCCAGGAAAGAGTCTTTTCCCAAAATAATTTATGATCTCTGGGTATGGTTTTAGCACAGAGCCCCATGTAGAAGGCAGAGAGAGGCTGGCACAAAGGAGCACTGGGAGGGATCATGCATAGAGGCAACACAAAACCTCTCTGGAACTTCAACAGCCCTTTTATCTCAAAGCAGCAATGAGTTGCTTTTCAGACTCTTTGGAAATATAAATCCACAGCAAGGGCAAGGTTTTTGGAAAAGCAGAAGCTGAAGAAGCAGCAGGTATAGGTGTCTCTTCGTGGGAACTGAGGACAAAACCAGAGGTAAACAAGAGGTGGTGGGTAAATCCAGAATATATGAAGCGAAAGAGACTGGCATTTTGTATGCAGGTGGAACAGACAGACATACAGACATAAAGATGAAAAGATAGAAAAATGGGAGATAAGAGAAGACTGAGAAGAGGACAAAAGGCAAACAGGTCTTTGGGACTGATAAAGCACCACTGGAGAAACATTACCAAGGCTGACCTTCCCATTGAAGACTGAGTTAGAGACACTAAATAAATTATTTAATGGTTATTACCAAGAAAGATCTAAAAATAGGTTTAAAACAGACATGTGAGGGAGTACAGTTTACTGTGGGAAGCTAAACCACAGCTGAAAGGAAGAACTTTACCTGAAACCATGGTCCAATTTCCAGTTAATTCCCCTTCTTAGCCTCAATGTAAACTGGACCATAGACCTTATCTCTGGAAAGGGAGACCATATATGGAAACTTCACAACATATGAGATCCCAGGGCAAATTTCATAATTAAAAAAACGGAGTGAACACCTAGTAATTCAGCTTATCTTGTGCTGTTTGCTGCTAGAGCAACTCAGCATTTCCCAGCTGCCTGAAAACATTTGTCCAGCAAAGCATTCTCAGATATACCTGCACAAACAGCAGGTACCCCAGATCACACTCACAATTTTCATAGAATAAACCCACAATATTCACATACAGTTTTACAGACTGTTAACACAGCCTGCAATTTGTACTTGCTTATCTCTGCTCCATATATTTAGGACTTAATCTTTCCTTAAAAATCAATTTCTCCCAAACCACTAATTGTAGTCACTTCTCCATCAGCTAATTCTGATTTCTCATTAGGGGACACCTTCACTGTATCTGCAGACCAAAATAATGTCATCCTCCATCCTTCCTTCTTCCACATTATCACATTGAAAATAAGATTAATTATTCTACTTTTCTTCTTAGACACAGATTTCCTATATTGACAGCTTCTGAGGTATGGTTTGATCACAGAACAGAAACAGCATAAATCATGGCCAGATCATGGAAAACCTGAGAAAGTATATACCTTGTCCACTTTCTTGCTGGAAAAACTGAAAGTATGGGACAGGCAGTCTTCAAACCTGGGATGCAATTAAAGACCTAAAATGCAATTTTTACAACCATCTTATATTTTTTGTTATTAGCTGCTCATCATGTTTTTAAATCCATTTGTGGTACTTCCCATCCTCACGATCAACATCGGCTCCTACCAGTCAGGAACAGACTAAACAGTTAAATTCAGCTAATCTAGTTGAGTTGAAGTATTTTATTTTGGAGAACTATTCAAACAGTACCTAATACATTGGCAAAAAGATGAAATATTTGAGTCAACTGTTTTAGCCCATTTTGTAAAAGCAGCCCACTGGAAAAACTCCTGTACCTGGAGAGTTTTCTCACAGCCTGGAGCAACACCACAGCTCTCAGCTCAGAAACAGGCCCTCTGTAGCCTTCCAGACAAATCTACACCATCCTTGGATATTTAGGGAAGCACCATCAGCAGAACAACATATTATTTAAACAAGGGACTGACCTGCAACACCTGCCCAGTGCTGTGCTGCATTAACCTTACCAGCTGAAACCTTCCTGCTTGAAACACTTAGGAACTCTATTAGTCACAGGGGTAGTCAGTGAAACACAGATTTAGTGGCCCAGAGGATACTCAAATAGCTAAAACCACATGTGACATTCTCTGAAGCTAAAAAAAGGTTCAGCTGAAGGAGAACAAGAACAAGGAAATCCTTTCCTAGTGCCATGATATAAAGGAAAATAAAGAAAACCCTTAAGTGTGAAGTCAGTTGCAGAGCTGGTGCACAAACATTGAGTCAACTTCTGCCTTGTCTTTCACACAGAAGACTGCAAATGGTGCAACATGGCTTGTCCCTGGGCTCTCTTTAAAGCCCATCTGCAGAATCCTCTACAGACACAGGGCTCCCACAGATCACAGCTAGATTACAGCTTTTTTAATGACTTGCAGCTCCATTATTTTTCCCATACCAATAACAATGTGCATCTACACATTGCCAGGCCATGGTGCTGGAAAGATCAGTTCTGCCTTCAACAGCTGTTTGTAGCTTTGTTCATGTCCATGTTACAGATGGCTTTTATACAAACATCCCTGCATACAAACATCTGCTAGATGGATACTCTTGGGTCATTCAAGTACAGTTTTACAAGACAGATGCTAACAAAAATATGGGCCAGAATATTTCTTTAAGACACAGGTGAGACCTGAGACAATGTTCACAGAAGGCACTGTAATTTGAGTGTCTGGGCACTTATGACCAGAAGTACCAAGAGTTCATTAAAAAGAAATTAAGCAAGAGAATACCTATGAGGAAATACTAAATTCTCATGAGGCCAAGTCACAGAACAGAGACGAATTCAGAGGTGCAGGCTCCAAGAAAATAAAATTAGCAAATAGCATAAGCAGAACAAACTGATTTCTGTTCTCTCAAGACCACCATAAACCTGGCTTGGGATTAGTCCTGAATGGGAGGGAAGAGATCCCAGGCAAGTAATGCTTGCTGATCCCTAGAGGGTTTCCAGTTTAGCACACAAGTAGGTGTATTCTCAACCCAGATACTCTTAGAAACAATCATTGTACCACTGGTTTGTGCTGAATAACTAATTAACCTTAACTTCAGCCCAAAGGAGGTAGAAACCATTCAACATGCATTTAGCAGTGATAAAAATCAATCTGTAAAAGAACAGATGTGGCCCCTGGTTTGGTTAGGATATTTCTAAAATATTAAACAATCCTTTCTGTAATATAAATAACAGGAGCGTAATTGAATTAATATTGACGAATAGTAATTGCTCCTTGTTCCTCAAGTCTGCCTTTTATTAGTGGGAGGAGTGGTGGAGGTTATTGTCTATCAAAAAAAAAAAAATCCTGAGGCCTGGAGGCACCTTTTCTGCCTTATTATTATTGTAATAATGAGGGCAACTGATTTGATCTCTCCTTACACAATACTGCAGCACAGCGATGGCTAAATAAACAGCCAAAGTCCTTTTGTCCCTGTGGGCTGTTTCTCAGTAATTAAAATCAATAGGATCTTTCTCAGAGGATCTCTTTAACCTCATAGAGCTACACTGTTCTGAGCAGCCAATGTAAAACAAACAAATGAACTCACAGTCCTTGTTGATGGCGAAAATAAAATACAAGCAACACATTATTTTATTAGGAAAACATTGGTTTTGGAGAAGGACAATGGAAGAGGCTGTATTTAAACCTCTAGAATTTTTTATTTCTTTCTCCTTTCCCACCCCCCTCCCTCCCCCCCACCACTTTCTTAAAAAAAAAATACTCTGGCAGCATCCTGTATTCCCAGAGGTCATGTGAGCTAAAATAGTCCATTGATCTTCCTTCTTCCAGAAGGGGAATAGGCAACAGAGCGAAAATAAACATTACCTACTTGAGGCTTATGACGACTCAACTTGTCTGTGCAAGGTGCTGTGCATTTAAGGTTCAAGAGGGGAGTAAGTCAAGGTCCCCAGGATTTCTCTGATGCTGGTACACGCAACTGCATGTAATTATGGACAAGGACAGTGCAGGCTACGGAGGCTGGGATTCCTGGGTACACACCCGTCCAGGGGTAGGTATCACACGTGCAACAGTCAGGAAGAAAAGGATTTACACCACACTTTGAAAGATTTTTGAATCCTGAACTGTCTTGGAAGATGGCAATGCTGCTGAACACAACTTAATGCTTCCTTGGGACAAATCTGCTCAGGGATCTCTTGCCCAGGTACACAGCAAGGTGAGCTGAGCTTTGGCCTGACACACTGCAAGCCTCTTGTGCTACCCCTTGTTGCCTGGGAAAGAAACCAACTCCCACCTGGCTGCAGCCTCCTGCCAGGGAATTTTAGAGGGCATTAAGGTTTCCCCAAGCCTTCTTTCTTCCAGGCTGAGGACCCCCAGCTCCCTCAGCTCCTCCTCATCAGACTTGTGCTCCAGACCCTTCCCCAGCTCTGTTGTTCTACTCTGGACACACTCCAGCACCTCAATGTGTGTCCTGTAGTGAGGTGTGGGGATCTGTTAATCCATTGCTTTTCCTATTCCACATGCTCCCCATGTTCCCCGTTCCCTGCCTTAGCCTCGGCCACTCCCTCGGTTTCTCCCTATTTCCTCCTGTACCCCAACCCCACCCAGGGACCGCCCTTGAGTCCCTGACAAAACCACCCCGCACCCAGACCGCACTCTCTACCTCTGAACATTGGGGGGACAGGATGTGATTAAAGCCCTCTCAAACCCTTCTAAGAGACCCTCCTCCACCTCCTTTGGCACCCACTGCTCTGTAACGCTGCTGCTCCCGGAGCCAGATCGCGGGGCTGTCCCAAATGGGCTCCGGGATGCGACTGATCGCACGGCCCTAGGAAACCCTCGCTGAGCTCTCAGGGAGCAGCAGCCTGCTAGGCAGAGTCCAGCGGTTACAACAGAAAGGGCCAAAGATGCTCTGAAGTGGATGGGGAGAGTGAATCTTGAACTCAGAACACCTTACAACAACGTGTTACTGAAGGTGCACAAGCAATGTAGTAAGTGCTACAAGATAACCTAAGCGTGAAGTTGTTGTCATTGGTATTGCTGCTCTGGGATCCAGTTTGACTTGCTGACAAACGTTGTACATGATACAGCCACGTACAAGTAAATAGGAAAGTTTCCAGTGCCTTTCAGGTCACAATGAAAGGAAAATCCCTGTGCCTGTTTTTAGCGTTTTGGCTGTTGGGTCTTTGACCACCACCAGCCTCTGGCTGGGCACAAGGAAGACCTGAGGCATGTGTTACATATGCCACCATATGTTACATGTGCCATCTAGGCAGGCCAGGACCTGCTATTAGAGTTAACTGATGTTCCATATACAAAATACACTTCCAATTGCTCATAGACTCAGTAAGCTTTAATCCTATAGACTAGATGCTTTTTCTTCTCAGGTTTGTGCCTCTGGAAAGTGTAACCTCTGGAATGTTTCAGAAAAGTGGGCCAGCTGTTTCAAAGGAAAAGAAGTTGAAAATAAAAAGACATAGGCATTAAACAATCATATGCTGGGAAATCTTCCCTCTGAACAGCAGTAACACCTTCATGTGCTGGGCAGCAACTTGCTATTTGCAGGTGAGGTGGTGAAAAGAAGCCATAACCATGGAGATTTGTCAAGTTAAAAGTTGTGAAAAAAAATTCTCTGTTCAGTATAGGTTTCCTTAGATTCTACTGACTCTTGGATAAGTAATACTTATAAAAGAAAGAGATCCTGCACACATGAAGGCAAACTGCAGACAGGGCTGGGAGAAATCCTGAAACCAGGTGAGACTGAGCCACAGCACAGGAGAGAGCAGACAGCAGACAGATCCAACAGGCACGAGGCAAGTCTGAATTCTGTGCCAACAGCAGAGGCAGCCTCTGCAGGAGTGCAGCTCCCAGATCATGTCATTCCTGTGAGATGCTCAGCAGGGAGGCAGGGGTGTATTTTTTTATTCCAAATCCAGTTAGATGTCAGTGACCACCCTTGAAACGTCCACACTGAACTGCAGAAAATTAAGGTTTGACAGCAGCACACAGAATCATCAGCTCTCTCCTTCTCTCCAAAAGCAGGATCAGATACAGCTGCACCATTCCTGATGGGTGGTTATCCGACATTAAATACCTCAAACATCAGAGACCCCAGTACTTCCCTCCCCATCATATTCCAGCATTTCACCATCCTTATCCCTAAAAAATTTTCTTAATTTTCAGCACTGAATGCAATTTGAGCCCACAACACAGGAGTAGATAATTTCCTCATCTCCTGCAACAAGACCTAATATGCAATATTTGAAGGCTATGTTAGTGCTGTTTAACCCAAATGAAAGAATCAAATATTCTTTTAGCATCTGAAAATCTAAGGTTTTGTCATAACTTTACTACTGTGCTTGTATTCTCTCTCTAGGTGGTTCATCTCTTCCTTGGACCAAAGTGTCCAGCTTGGAGTCCATATTCCAGTGAGGCATTTGGATGTGTGTGAGGAACTGCTTCTCCGTGTTGGCAATAGGCTTTGAAAGGCTGCTCTTCTTGCGCAATTTATGCATTGCTGACCATCTTCATCCCTGAGGAGGGTGAGGATAGCCTTTCATAAGACACATCAACACTTAATTCATAAGGATTACAGAGATGTGTTTACTCCCTTGATATTCTACAATTTTTTATCATATTACAGGATCAAGATTTAATAAGTTGGTCTCAAGTGAAAGTGATAAGCAACTTTTGTTTTTAACAGCTTATCCAAAAAGGTCTCTTTCCTCTGGTTTCTATCATCTTTATTCCTACTGCTGTGGGCTATATTACAGTTTCATAAAATTTTTGCTGTACTATTCACACTGCTAAAGCTTCTGTGAATGGAATAATTTGTGAACATAATATTGAATTCATCACCTTTTGTCTACACATGCATGGAAAGGAAGCATTTTTACATATTTCAAAACAAAACAATCAGATACAAAGGAAATTATGTAAAAGCTGATTAAAGATAATGGAACTCTTGTGAATAAAATTGTATCTCACTTACCTCCATGCATGTTATAGACAATTATAGGTTAAGTGTGCAGAAAGCTGGTGCTTCTGGTTTCAGTTCAGGGAAACTCTCTTATTGCTATAATTTGCCTGAGAGAGGAGATGAGCTGAGTCCCAGCTCCTTCTCCATATAAAGGAATTAATTGATTGTGTTTATACTGCGCTGTGCTCAGTAGATGATATCGATTCTCTGGTTTGTGGTTCTCAGTTTGAAGACATCAAACTCGGATGAATGCAAACAGCTGGGGGCTGGGTATGAAAAACCACCCAGGGGTTTCAGCGAAGTAGTTTAGGGCTTGGGGGGAATTTTTGTTTTGGTATAGTGGTGGGGTTTTTTAAACCAATAATAACCTAATTGACTACTTGGAGTTAAAAATATATGGATAAACTTTGCTCTAGGTAATGGCTCTCTCAGGTGGACCGTTTCCTCTCAACTCACATACTCATTTACTGAAAGACAAGGGGAATATCATTTCTCAAACTGCTCTCAAATTGTGGCACTGCAAAGAGGGTGAGATGAGTTTGGGAGTCATAGAACCTTTTCTAAAATATGAGTTTCTGGAGTTGCATGGCTATTTATTTATCTAAGGCTTTTATTTCATCTAGGGACCCTGACACCTGAAGTCTGTTTATTACTGATCTTGGTTTATCTCTGTCTATTTGCATTATCTGAACTGGAGAAGAGTGTCAGTGTTAAACGTGAGTGGCAGCTTTGTATTATCTAGTCTGCAATTACAGCAATTGCACTTCTTAAGATATTAATCAGTTGGCTCCATATTTAAAATAAGCAAATTATTTCTCTATCTCTGTGGCAGCCATAAAGCTTGCCCTTTGCAAGGGTGCTGGAGTAATCCACCAAGAAACTCAAACCTGATGCTCACTCCCTAATAACCCATCGTGCTACAAGCTCTACGATGACCACAGAAAAACATGCACAGACAGCTTCCAAGCCAAGACAACTGTAACATCCTATGGAACACAGCAGATGGTCTGAAAACTTATTGCAAACAATTTACTTTCCCCTATTTGGGGCACTCAAAAATCATTTACTCTGGCTCCACTCTGCTCTGCCACTCATGGAGTTATCTGGCCGTTTCTAACTCATGAGAATAAATTGTTTATCTGCCTTTGTACCTATAGATATTCAGATACATGCTGGGTATTCTACATCTCATGCATGTAGCTCCCACACAGGGCTGCCCGTATCAGACCATCAGAAGAGACAAGACCAAAAACAAAATTAAAATACTGTTTGCTTGTGCTACTTTGCTCTAAACCCAAAATTCCTCCACAGAGAACAAGGCAGATTTAAACTTCTACTGAGTCAGAACTCTCTACAATTTTGAATTTGCAGCAGCATTTTACATCCACTGCTAAAAAGTGCACCTAGACATGCAAGGGGGGAATTTAGACTTCAGAAGTGTTACTCTTGATTTACAGTGCAAGTGAGGACTGGGTGCACTAAGCAGAGTTACTCTGCACTGAGCCATCTCCATATTTACCTATCTCTATAAGTTGATACATCTTTAAGGACAGCATTTGTTCAATAGATACATAAACTCACATGGATATTATGGAGTGAATATCCTCTGTTCCCTCTTCAACCCTGTCTCTCTGTATTTAAACAATATTACTACTTCTAAATTACCACTGAGTTGGCAACACTTTAATTTTTAACCTGAATTTGTACAGGATAAGAAATTTCATCCAGTAGAGCCTCTCTCCTTAAGCTGCCTTTCACAACCTCTCATGGCTTTTCAGACTTAATTTTCTGTAGATTGCTTGCCCACTCGAGAGGAGAAACTGGAATGCTCGCAGCCTGCAGAGCTGCTGCCTGCAAAAAGATGTCAGGATCGTTCACTGCAGCCCCTGGATGGAAGCTTAACTGCTAGTGGCTGCTTTTAGCACGTCAATGTGAATTACTTGACTGGCAAAACTAAGCAGCAATTAAACACCTCACCACTAAGCGGAAATGAGAAATTTACTGTTTGGTCTTCAGATAAGCTAGAGCCTCCTGCGAGCTACTGTTATCAAACGTCAAGGAGGACCAGTTAGAGTCAGAACAGCTTCAGTCTGTGGCCAAAAGGGGAAATATTTCTAGTGATAAAAATTGATTTCTTTTTCATTCTCCCCTTGTGGTTTTTCTTGAGTGCTGATAGCAAAGGCCATGAGAAGGGAAAGGAGTTGAGGTTTAACTGAGATTACATCTGGAAGCAACTGTGTTGTACTGCTCAGTTTAGTTAAGGGCAGTGGATGGGAACAGGACAGGGAAAGCCCTCTCCATGTCAGCAGCCACCTCAAAAGGGGACAAAGAAACAGATGAAACTCCACTTGCACACACAGAGGAGGCAACAAGAGAGAAACTGCTCTCCTCAGCAGTATCAACAACCCAAGTCTGAGATTTTCTGTTTCTCTTTGTTTTTTTTCTCTTTGTCAGTCAATGTCTAGAATCTCAGTGAAGACACTAATATATTGCAGAAAGTGCCAACAACCACTTCATATCACCTCACTTCTTCTTTTCTCCTTCCTGAGTTGTTTCTCTCACTGCTTTTGATCCAAATTTTGCCCATATTTAAACAACTACAAGCAGGCTGCAGGCAGGGGAAAACTGATAACTGCTTGTACACCATTTCATGGTCCTCATAGTGATGCGGTTCTCTTTCATTGACCTTGATCTTTAACTGACTGGTATTGGAAATGTGGTTTTCCAATGTATCCTTTTTCTAAAGGCCATTTAAATATTTTTAGATAGACTTTACCATGGACAACTGTTAATAAACTGTGCATATCCTCCAATCCACTCACAAAAGAATAATTTTTAGTATCTCATGTTGTGAAGTCTGATCACAGGACTGTTTCCTTCCATGGTGATCCCACCAGTCTCTCTCCTCAGGCAGGGTCACTTAAGCACATACTGTTTGGGCTAGGAAGAGTTAACACAAATTTGATTTATGTGCTGTTTTCTGCTCCTGGATGGTTCACATCTGGCCACCAGCACCTACCTGACATCTGGACAAACAGCAGCTACTGGGATGTACTGAAATCACACAGCTATAACAGAGTAATAGGTGAAGTCTTGTGAGCTGAGAATGTAATTTGTGATGTTTCTCCACCTGCCACTCATGTACACCCACTTTGTCTATACCTCATGGGATTTCAAAGACTGTCTGCCAGATAAGAAAATTAATTAGTCAATAGGTATTCCTCACAATCACTTGTGATTAATTTAAAGCTTTGGAGAGCATCAGCTTTAACAGCAGTGCCTGTTTTTCTCAAAGTTTTGGTTTGTGATAATTGTTCCATGTTTTATTTAACTAGTGATGAGATGAGGCTGAAGTCCACATTTCATTTTGCCATTCTGCTTCTTTGATACGATACTCTGGCCCTTCATTTGAAAAAGGGGTAAGTACTTATTTTTCCGTAACAAAACCCATACATACCTATACAGTCAGAGATTGATCCCACAAAGTGAGTCATATTCTTTCTCCCTCACTACAAGACACACACTGAGGTGCTGGAGCATGTCCAGAGAAGGGCAGCAGAGCTGGTGAAGGGTCTGCAACACAAGTCTGATGAGAAGCAGCTGAGGGAGCTGAGGGTGTTTAGCCTGGAGAAAAGGAGGCTCAGGGGAGAACCTATCACTCTCTACAACTCCCTGAGAGGAGATTGCACAATTTAGAAATTAAACTGCAAGTTCTTCAGGTGAATAACAGCTCTTAAATGGGATTTGCACAGTGACTGACATAAGAGGGCCTCATCTCATTGGCTCATATCAACATCAAACAACACCTGGTGCCAGCTTTAACAGCCAACACTACTCCTCAAATCCAAAGTTGCACTGGAGAAATGGCCCATGACAGCTAATGCATTTCTGGTAGTTTTGAACCAAGTCTGCATGGAATTGTAAATTCTGAGTCTGACAGTCCAAAAATATGACAGACTTGTTTCCTATTTATTAAGGAATTCACATTCCTTCATGGTTTTAGGCAGCTGACTTCACTGTGACAAGCAGGTGAGCAATTTTAAGAAAATTGCTCTAGCATCCTTCACTAAGTAGGTTCTTAATTTTCATGCACATTGACATCAGTTCCTTGGTTTTACACAAGCTGTGCAGAAAACAGAGAAGCACCAGGAAACAGGAGTTACAGCAAGTTACCTCCAACACGTCAACATAAATTCTACCACATGAGATTGTGACAATCTCTCTGTATTGCCAATACCCATTTCTCTCAGTTAGGGGGGCTTGGTGCATCTGAAATATTTTGGAGAGCTTTTAGGATAATGAAGTTCACGCCCTACAAGTTGGTTTTCTTCTCCCCTCTAACTGAAAAGAAATCCAAGGGTGACAAGATCAGGCATCTCTGTCTCCCACTGGACAAAAGAATTCTGCATCATGTATTCAACTACAATGACCTGAATTTTGGATTTCACACACAAAATATCCTCATCTCCGTGTCTAAAAACAATTAAGTAGTTATAAATTATACCATGTAGCCCAAAAAGTCAGCCAGCCATGAAGAAAAGGCAACCCTCCCGCTACAAATAACAGGGCTGACCTTTTCCACAGCAAGATATAATGCACCATCAATGTTCAACATTTTAAAGTAATATCTGTGCTCTAATAACAGAGTGCCCAAGCCTTGGGCCGATAATCCAGAAACATCAAAACCCAGAATTCCTATTCACCAAGTCCTCATCATTCCACAGTATCAGCAACAGCACTGACTTTTCCAATGATTCAAAAGGCCCATCATGTTTTCTCCTCCATCAAAGGCACTAAGTACTTGTTGCTTTATAATAGTCTGGAATACCTAGGTCCGAATCCCAGCTGAATTCCTGACCTTATTCAACTCAGAAGTTGATTTCTACCTTTGCAATGGAAAAGCAGGTTGAGGGCCAAAAACATGAACACTGAAGAAAACCAGATTCTTCTTTTAATTATATTTCTTGGTCATAAAAAACAAAAGGGTTCCTGTCCCATAAGCACTACTACTGCCTTCCTGCACAGTCAGTGATCCTGCCTATCTGTGTCTGACTCCCCATAGCTTGGCCAGCACACATCACAGTTGCACATTCTGCATGGGAAACCCACCTTTTGCACTTCAGTGTCCATTTGTCTACAAACACTCTTTTTCATCCTGCATTCTGGAGGCAGACTATTTGGTGACCCAGCCCAAAACAGCTAGCCCAGGAACAACTCTGTGTGTTTGACTAACCACAAAAGCATTATAGCAATATTTCATCTGCATAAGGCATTCCTGGAAGTCAGGCCTAAGGTTCTGTGAAGTGTATTTGAGTGGAAATCACAAACACAGCACTTCTGTGTTACTAAAAATCCTTGAGTCAGAACTACTACCAGTGCCAGACACTTAGATTACAGATTAAATTGGTGAAGGCTTCTTCTTCCTCCTCATGTTGCATCAGGTCATCTGATATCTACAATTTATCTCTCTAAGCCCTTCTTTCCATCTGCCTTTTAGCATCTTACCTGCACAAAAAACCAAATAGCCCAGAACAAAATACAACCATGCCACATTGAGGTCTGCCCCTAACCCTGCATGGCATCTGGATAAGCATACACTGGGATCAAAGCTCTGGAGCCAGTGGGACTTTTTCCCTTTGTACCCAAATAATTTAGAGAAAAGGGAAGAATAGATTTTCAGTGCAGCAGGTTCTCATAATCAGATTTATTTCAGTATATTCTGGGATGGGAGGATGGCTCTCTTCCCCCTTCCCAGCAAGTCAGTCAGCCTGGAAAGAAGTGGGATGAAAAACTCAAGTCCTGATTTAAAATCATTTCAGGCTGAGGTTTTGCCAGAGGAATCGCAGCTGTGACATGCCCACCACTCTAACCATGGTGAATGGATCTGGCCATGAATCGTTAAGCTCCCCAAGCATCCACTGCTCTCAGCCTGCTACTAATCACTCAAAAATCTGGCTCTCCGGTCTGTTTGTTGTAAGAAATTGCTCCAATTCAAAAGGATGATCTGGAAGTTTAATATTAATCAAAATAGGGCGCATACCAGCAGAGATGCAGTTTAAGCCTAAGTGCAAGATAAAAGAAAATAATTGCGTTCACCAAATTCCACACTGACATGAGAAAAATGCCTCGCCAGTGTCAAGGCAAAGCAGAGGCATCTACCAGCCACCTCTTCCCAGCTGCTGTGGGGCTGGAGCACATACAGAAGCGGAGTTTGGTGTATTTTTTCTGTCCAAGACCATTGTTGGTTCAGCCAAAACCCAAGTGAGTTACCAAAAAAATTCCGCTCATGGGCATCTTACTTGGCTGCAAATGCTGGGTTTGTCAGTCTAAGCTGTTATCCAAGTTGCAGTGAGAAGTGGGAATTTGGGGGGGCATAATTCATTTCATCCTAAGGCAGCTGTCCAGAGCAGATTAAGTGAAATATCATTAGAACTGGGAGATAGGGATGACACCTGGCTGTGGGGCTTGTGGCAGGAGCGGGGCAGTAGCAGCACTGTGGGGCTTACCAGGGCTGAGATGAGTTGGAAACAGCTTAATTTAAAGGCTGGCAATATTTGAGCAGCTCCTTCCTTTGGAAGCCCAATCCCTGTTTCCAGACAACCTGTTCAGCCCATCTCTATTTAATTAAGTTCTGCTTTAAAACCAGTAGCAGTGTGGCTGAACTCTGCAATTGTCCTCCAGTGTCAAAAAAATGATACATGTGTTAATATCCTGCACATTTTAGGCTCCGAGAAGCAAACTGACCCTGTGGAACAGTCATTAGTTGTTTTTTAATTAACTGCTCCACAGTTTCCCCCAGATCTTGCAACAACTTGCAGAAATGGGGAAGCAAAGCTGCTCGGCAATAAACGGCAGCAGTTGTGCTCATATGCTAGAACAACTTTTGTTCTCATGGATGTTTGTCACAAGGCTGTCTCCCTTTTACCAGTACCAAATCTACATCAAATGGAGTTTTTAAAACAATGTAATGAGAGTACTCACCATTAAACTCCCATCTTCATTAGTATCTCATTTAACTGCTGAATTTATATCCCGAAGCATCTTTAATTTATTGATTGTTTCTAGGAGGGTTTTTCTCCCGTGTTATTTTTCTTTCTATTTAGCATCAATTAGTGGAATCTGGGCAATGATTCGTATTCAGGTTTTGACATGGCGGGTTACAGATGTTCAAATTATTTTACTAAGCTGCCACCTATGATCTCATAGGCAAAATTTCAAAACTGAAGTCTCCACCAAGACACAGCCACCCTTGTCTGGAGCACACAAGTGCAGTGAGCAAGGAAACCAGAGCCTGTCCCCTCTCTCCTGTCCCAGGCATTGGATGGAGTTGATAATGCATGCATGACAGAAGAAAACTCTTGAAAGACACTGGAAAGCCATTGCAAGTTCCTTTTGTGCATTGCTTAATGTCTAATAGACAAAATATGGGAAGGAAAAGATGCACAGAGAAAGGAAATTATCTTTCAGACCCCCAGTACCAGGAATCGAGATCAGGACAACACATCCATCCCCTCTGCAAGCCCACAATGCAGCTTTCCTAGCTGCTGATGGAACACAGATACACAGCCTCAGAAAGGCAGGAGGTCTGGTATTAGTCTCAGCAAGTAGGATCAGGCCACATCTAGAGCTCTAAGAAGTTCTAGAAATTCCTGGGTGGGTGTAGTAACCATCAAGACCTCATTTGTTCTCAGCCCCAGGAAAGGGTTCAAAGTAGACAACCAAAACCATTACACAGTGCACCCTTTTCTCCAGGAACTAAATAGCAAGGGAAGTAAATGCCTTCAAGAAGGAAAGGAAGCAATGTTTTGAAAGTGAGACATAAAAAGCCTAAAAAGGCTATAAGATCAGTTAGGACATTCTAATGACTGATCTAATCCCCCAAACATCAAGGGCTACCATCTTCTCAGCTAACTCACTGTTCCTCTTCCAGCAGTTGTTTGTATGGGCTAAATCTTGCTGAATGGCCTTATTCCAGAGCTAAACTTGCCAGTGTCCCGGGTCACACAGTCTTTTTCTGCTGGACTGGAGTGAACAGCAGCACTAACAAAAAAAAAGGTAAGAAAATCTTTTAAAGAAAAGCACTTCACTGAAACCTCAATTACCTCATAATATATGCAGCTTGAACAACTTCTCTTTCTTTGAGTCCATGTCCTCTCCTACCAAACACCAGGCTCTCCAATTTCCCTCTGTGGAGGAAGGGCAAAATGGGATACCCCCATCACTTCAAACCTGCCTCATTAGAGCCTGCAGATGTTACTAGTTTCTCCCTGATCACCAGTTCAGAGTCTGCTGGAAATGGAGCAAATAACTCTGGTAACACCCTTAATTACAGCCTCTTGGCAATGCCTTCTGCAGTGTTGTCAGAAGGGAGCTGCCCTGGATGCAGGAAGCATCACTCAGGGTAAATGTGCTGCCTGTGTAAAACAGGAGGTTGCTCTGAGTCAGAAAATAAGTGGGGAAAAAATCAATTCCGAAATTGAGTCCATTCACCAGCATCACTTGGAAGGTCTTATAATAGGGTAGTACTTGGACCTGCTCTTATGTGAATCAATTCTTAACCTCTGCCCTGGAAGAGGAGGCTGTGGTCCGTCCCGTTACCTCAGGAAGTCACATGTTCTCACTCTGGCACAAGACAGGTCCCCACTCAGCACCTACAGCCAAACCTGCATTTGCTGTACTGTTGTTTCAGCAAACCTCCCTGGAGCAGTGCAGGGACAGAGACAGATGTTTATCAACAGTGGAACAAACAAACCCAACCCCAATGTGGATGTGAGCAGCTGTGCAGCCATGGCCATATCACATGTTGGATAAACACACACCACAGGGAGGATAAAATTTCCATATTCTGTCTTCCCTTCTTTCCCCATTTCCCCCACATCTGTTCCTGAGAGGCATTTGGCCATGCCCTGGAGCCAGCAGTGGCATCACCTGCGTTACTTTGGTGTGATTTTGGCCCCAGACAAGTTGCAGCCCTGCCAGGGCTGGAGTACCTGGTGGTTCAGAAATGAGGAGAGTCTGTCTCCAACAACTTCCATGCACCACGTTGATCAGAAAAGGCCAGTGAAACTGAGAAGAGGTTCAAGGAGCTCCCCACTACCACAAATGCTGCCCCACGTATTACATGCCCTCTTCTGCTGCAACAGGTTGTGTGCCAATCACACTGTAAATAAACTAAGGACTGAAGAAGCACCCACCCAAAAGAGCTAGGGAGCTTCAAATGTACAGCTGTGGAACCTTGACTTCAGGAAAGCAGCAAAAAAAAGCTCATTTGCCCAGTGATAACCTCACTGAGCAACACTGCATGGTACACACAAAGGCTCATTTGAGGTTAGATATGACCCCTGGGAAAGGAATGTGTCAAAGTGCTGCAGCTGCCCAAAATGTTCCCATTTCCAGTTCACAAATCCCAAAGAGCTGCCAGAAATAAAGAAATGTTCAGTGGGCCCTAAGGCATCAAACCAAACCCTCACTCCCTAGCAGGAGCAGTACAGATTATGCTTTAAGTGAGAATGGCTAGATGGAGAAGGAAAAAATACCAGGAATTGTTTTGATGAGTTTCTATGAACTTGAAAAATCCTATCATTGGCTGTAAAGTCACTGAGGAGATTGTGAATGGTGATTGTGCAGCTCTACAAGGTAATTTATCTCCCTGACCAGTACTTCGTAAACTGTCTACTGAACTGCCCTCTGTTAAAACTAAAGATATACAGACACTTGTAAACCTTATCGAGGGGAAAACAACTCAGATAATTTTACACATTTAAATGAAAACCAGGTTCTGAGCTTTTCCAGGGAATGAAAACGTCAGCTCTGCTACCAGGGTCCAGTCACCCATGGAAGGGGGGCCAGGAAAGGCAAAGCTGAAAATTCACTCAAAAAATGATGCATGTGGCTGCTCCCACTCCTCCCAGCTGTAGCAGAAAACTGTTGATTACTGTGCTAATTTTCTCAGCAACTTTATCAAAGCATGTCAAAAAAAAGCAAATTATTTTTTGTTCTGCAACATTTCCTCAAGCATTTGACTCCATTTTCATCTGTATCAGAGAAAAGGTGTAAAGGAGTTAGCATTTTTTCAGAGAATAAAAGGCTGTTTTACTGTGGCAAATAAAAACTGGTTTACAAGATCAAAGATCTCACCTTTTAATCATTTCTTAATTCCAGGAATGGCAATTTAATCTTCTTGATCTTACATCTAAATGGGAGACATGCAAACCAAATTAAAAGCCAGGATTCAAATTCCAAGGCCCTAACATCTTCAGAGTACCCTCCTAAGTCCGAAGGGTAGAAACTTTCCAAGATTAGTTGGCAGAAACTTGTGGTAATCTCACAAGTTCAAATGTTCTTGTGAAATTTCCATCCAATTGGGCACATCTGAACTGGAACCAGAAAATAGTCTTGGTAACCAACCTGGAACTAGATCAATAGAAAGTGGGGCAGATCTGAAGATTAGACTCTGAAACTCCTAAATTTGAAAGACATTAGGTAGCACTTTGAAATACCACCGAGCAGGGGAATGAGACAGGACACTGAGCAAAGCAAAGCAGAGCCCCAGCTTGTGCACACAGCAAGCCTTGTACTGACACAGCCAATCCCCCCACCCACACGAGTGGCTCAAGTCAGGAAGGGGGGTTTTGCTCATGCAATTTGTGGGGTTGTGAGCAGGAGTGGCTGGGAAGTGCAGGGACAGTGGAGAATAATTACTGATTTAATCAGAGCAAGTAGTGCCATATGACATGGGGGGAACCAGAGGGCACACAGCTGTTCTCCCAGCACAGTCCCTGTGATGTACACCCCAGTGGTATGGAAATTAACCAAGTAAGAAAAATCTTGCTAAGAACAACCATCCCTTCCAGGCTGCAGATCTACACTGCTCTGATAGTGAAAACCAAAAAGCAGGTCCAGTGATCAGAACTTCTGCCCAGACTTGGGATTTCTGCCTCAGTTCTCTGCTTTCCCATACATTTTCCACTTGTGCAAGTCCTTTGGACAACAGTGTCCAGGTGCAAACCACAGAGAAGTCTTTACAGAATATGTGGACAACCACTGAGTACAGACAAGCTCTTGGCATCTCTGGTTTCCTTTGAATGGGAGCCTGGATTCATGGATTCAGTGACAAACTGCAGAATTTCCCATGTTCTGGATGACCAGAGGAAGTGGGGACATGCAGCTACCTGAGGGACCAGGAAACCCTGAGCTGACTGCAGACAGAGTCTCTGGTGCTAAAGCTATGCAGCAATGACAACCAATCACAACCACTCCATAGTGGGGATCCTGTGTGAAATTTTTTTCCAGCTAAATCCTCATGGGAAAATCTGACCTCTCGATCCTGTTCAGGGGCTAGTGGGATAT